>NW_012267268.1:12852357-12875080 GCF_000151885.1 Dipodomys ordii
GTTTAATTCAATCTTTATTTGTAGAAGTTATTTGAGGTGAGAAACATTTTCAAACCAAATAACTCATTAAACCACAAAACATTTAGTCCATTGAGAATACGAAGAATACCACCAGGAAGAATTCATGAAATTCCCATCAGGTAGATGTCAGGAATCTAAAGGCCAGTGCACTAAAGGGTCGTCAGATGAGTGAAGCCTAACACAGAAATACTCAGAAATATAAAAATAAACATAAACACCTCCAGAAAACAGCAATGGCGCAGAAAAGGTAAAAGAAACTTCATACACAAGGCTCAAAGTACTGTTGATAAAATGTTTAATGAAATGAAAGAGTATCTCTACAAGGAACAATATAAACATAATGGTAATACCTTTAGAAAAACAAAAGAATTTTATAGATACACAGTTTAAATGCTATATGGGGCTGGGCACTGGTGGCTCTAGCCTGTAATCCTAACCACTCAGGAGGCTGAGATCTGAGAAAAATGGTTCAAAGCCAGCCTGGGCAGAAAAGTACAGGAGACAATTATCTCCAATAAACCACTAGAAAATCGGAAGTGGTGCTGTGGCTCAAGTGGTAGATTGCTCACCTTGTGCTGAATGGAGCAGGGATAGCACCCAGGCCCAGAGTTCAAGCCCCATGACTGACAAAAAAAAAAAAAGAAAAGAAAAAGAAAGAAAAAAAAGCTATATGGGTTCCACATGAGTGCAGGTAACTTCAAAGCAAATCCTATGTCCCCATTAAAAAAGATCTAAGAAGACACTAATAAACAAATTGACGTGATTTGGAAGCTAATTCAAGTGTTGAAAAAAAATTCAGAAATAGAAATCCTGGAAAATGATTAAGTTGAAGGATGACAGTTAAAGGACAATATAGAAAGCTTCTCTAGTAGAAGAAATAAGATGTAATGGAGGCACTGTTTCTGCATTTGAGGACAGTGAACATAACAGAACATAAATGAATAATAAAATTCAAGAATTATGAAAAGAGTTTGCAGGACTCAATTAAAAGTCCAAACTTGGTACTGAAGAATATTGAACAAATTGAAGTTCAGATGGCTTAAAAACTTACAAAATATTTTTTTCTAGAAACACAGTAAAAAATTTCCCAAATCTTGAAAAAGAGTAGCTCTTCTAAGTACAAGTAGCTTTAAGACCAGATCAGATTCTTTCTGGACATAGCTATAAGTGAAAAAGACAGGTCACTTATAGGACAAAAATCTATGCAAAGAGTAGCACATTGGTCAACAGAAACTATAAAAGCAAGGAGGCTTGCAATGATATCATTCAGTCACTGAAAATAAACAACTGCCAGCCCAGAATATGTTATCCATCCAAGCTTTTATTCATAACTCAAAGGCCCATGGAAATATTTCATGATAAATCTATATGTGAACATGGACAGAGTCAAGGGTATGTATATAAACATTGGCTAAAGTATGGGATATGCTGGGGATGATACCATTGGTGTAATTTCTATGAACAACTAACTTACAGTTTAACAAAATGAATTTGTGTTGTCATGAGGACAGGGAGGTCAGAGGGAGAGGCTGTATACAACAGGAGAGAAGAATAGGAGAATGCAGTCATAATTCTCAGTGTACATAAATGAAAATGAAATCTGGAGGAGATTGTGATAAGGAGAGATTCAGGAGAATCATTAGGGGGTTAACATTGATCAAGATGCATGGAACCCATATCCCTTTACTATTTTTCCTTTTTGTTTTTGATTATTCTTGGGAATACTCAGGGCCTCGTACAGGCTAAGCATCTTCTGTACAACTTAGGTATATCTATAGCCTTCATTTTCATTTTGAATGACCATATTCCAATCAATTTTATATTTCCAGTTCTCAACTCAATCTTAATTCCTCTGCCTGTCTCTCTGAAATTTCTGAATTGCTACTTGCAATTATTTCTTCAAATGCAAGGTTGTTTCTGACTGCTTGCTTTTTAAAGTGCTAATATATTACTTTCATTTCTGCCTTTCACTGTTAGTGACTGGCAGACAATTCAAATCCAGGACCTGCAGCATGGTGCCCTGGTGCCAGTTCTGTTCCAGTTTAGCAAAGGCACATCAATAGTCTCCAACCAGAGTGCTAGGGACCAAAAAAGACAGCCAAGCATCCTTTTCTCTCAGTCAGGAGTAGTGTGAGTTCCACTGACAGGAAAAGAAGCTATTGACCTCCATTTTACTCACAGCATGTTGGAAAATTAAAAAGGATACGATTTTAAATCAGGTCTTGGTGGGGATATAATTTAGATTGGCTCAGAACTTTTTTTTTTGGTCAGCCCTGGGGCTTGAACTCTGGGCCCAAGTGCTGTCCCTCAGCTCTTCAGCTCAAGGCTAGCAGGCTGCATTTGTGTTATAGCGCTACTTCTAGTTTTCTGGTGGTTTATTGGAGATAAGAGTTTCATGGACTTTCCTGCCTGGGCTGACTTTGAACTGCAATCCTCAGATCTCAGTCTCCTGAGTGGCTAAGATTATAGGCTTGAGCCACTGGCACCCAGCTGTTCAGAACTTTTCTTAATCTACTCAAATTGTCTTAGAATGTATGTGGCCAGAGTGGGCTTTTATGTCTTTGCATAATAACATAGACATTTCCAATACTTCTAGGAATAGAAGAGTTCAGAGCAATGAAAGAAGATAAAGGAAAGTCCAAAGAATCTAGAAGCAGATAAGGAGCATGGAAAGACAAAGAGGAGAAATGAATGAAGGTGGGTTCAATAAAGGATTCGAAAGAATCAGCTGCCATTAACACCTGCTTTGTAGATTGGGGGCATACTGTTGTATAACTGCTTCAGATACCCACATGTCTAGTAATAAAACTGTGTTACATAGAGCTATTTTTTATGGAATATAAAAGCAGAATAAACTGTAGTGCACATTAAGTCCATTTTGAGGCAAAGGAAAGACCAGCTCTAGGCAGAAACAGAAGCACACATGAGGCTGAAAATTAAATGGAGAAACAAAATTCAAGTAAGAAATGACTGTAGAGAAATAATGACCTAAGACCTAAGAATTCTGGGACTGTATACAAGAACTTTGTGTGTGTGTGTGTGTATGTCTGTGTGTGCGTGTGTTAGCTATGTTTGAGAGAGTAGGAAAAGTGGTTATGTTTTTTATAACATGAAATTGTGTTTACAACAATTAAACTTTAGAAAGTACACAAGTAACGTAACACATAATTCTAAAGGGTTATAGCATTCTGCAGAAAGTAATACTTGGTTTGCACAGCGAACACTTTTCAGGTATTTTTCTTGAAAAATATTTACTGCTATGAGCATGTTGTAAAGATCAGAGAGCTCAGATGGCTCAAGTCTCTACTCATACAGCCAAACTGATAGAGATAATTATACCAAATGCTGTGCCTAGTAGGATTGTTTTAAACCATCTAATTTCTTCTACATGTGAAAGCAAATCAGAAATAGAAGCCGCCACAATGCTATGTACAAACAGTTTACCATGGCATCAAATGCATACTGTTTATGCATACTTTCAGATCTTTCTCAAGGCAGATGTTTATATGCCAAAGTCAGGACTCCTATGGGATGGTTAATATAGAGAAAAATCTTGCTTCTAGGCCCTTGCAAATGCTTCTTCTACCTCAACTGCCATATGCCTTCCAGTGTCAAAAAACTCAAGCAAAGGGATCAAGACTCAGCAAAATGCTACTTCCCTACAGTTACGAGCTAACCTACTGCATTCTGTATAGATATCTTTAGTCATAGGTAAAGGAGTCACACAGAGGGTCCATCTACAATGAATAATGATGGGGTAACTAGCAGGGACTTTTAAGAAGACAGTTGACTTTACATATGAATGAAATTATTAACATTGTTTAGTTTTCTATTGTGGTGCATTATTGTTCTCCTACTGTAAGTCAGGCTTGCTAATTATACTTTGAGTCACTGTGGATGTAAGAAACTCAACTCACTCATCTTGTCATTGAATCCTAGGTTCTTTCATTAAAGGTAGATGTGTGTTATGTTGGATAAATCAGGAAATTGGTGGATGGATGGATGGATGAATTGACTGGTACATGTCTTTTATTTTTTTAGGATTATAATGGTGATGTACACAAAATTTACTGTTACCTAAGTCAGGTAAAGAATACATTTCTTTTTGACAATGTCACCCCTCACCTCACTCTCACCTATTTCTTACCCCTGATTCATATATCTTTTTCCACAAAAGCAAAATTTTAATTGTTTGAGTGTTATACTTTACTTTTTTCTGTGTAGAGAAGTAGTACATATATGTGAGCTGAATTAAACATGAAAAGAACTGATTTGAACAAATATGTTGGACTGAAATATAACTCTTGTCCACATCTAACAGTCATAAAGGAGATTAAGAAGATTGTGCAGAGATTAATGACAACATTCCACCACAAGGAAAACAAAATAAACCTAAAGCTTAAAGAGGCATATTAGACCATTTTTATAGTGGCTAGAGCACCTCCATTTAGTTTGCAAATGTAAGTCAGACTTATTTAATATGGACATGTCTAGCTTTATCACTAATGAAATCCACTGCAAAATGGAATACTGAGTCTCATGTTCAAAAATTGTCAAGAATTTCAAGACAGTGACAGTAGATCATTAAAACAATTGCAGAGTCTTTCTGAGTTCAGGTCTCCATATGACTGGCATAGCTCTTAAAGGTTGGCCCTTTCTATTGATTTCTTCCCTACAATCTTTAATAAAATAAATCATATCCTTAACATATGATTTGCTCTCATGTATTCTTTAGCCATAAGACGTAGAATGTCAAGAATGCTGTTTTGTGGGAGAGAAGGTATCAGACACATTCTCCATCTCCAAAACACTAATTCTCTTGTGTTCTGCTCTATTAAGACCATTTAAGATAAGGTCTTTTCTTGTCATGTAACTAATGCTTGATGAGTTTTTACCAGCAAAATAAATCTCTGCTCTTTAGTTTTGATATACTGTTCTTTCCTTCAAATCCCTGGTTAATAACAATAGGAAGACATAAGCAATTCAGGGAAATTTACCATACAATGCCTGGTTATGTATGTAAACCTTTGAATATGTCCAGTGTTTGGTGACAATACTGAGGACACCAAGTCCTCTGCTACTCTAGTAGTAACCAGTGAATGTCTATAGTGCCTTGTGATACCATAGTCTTTTTTACTGCCTTCTCCATTCAATGTATTCACCCTGTGTGTTCTAAACTAACTAAAAGTTGAGCCATTCCAAGTCATTTTTACAAAATTACCTTTGTGTTTGTAGCATTTTCCCCCACATCCTGGATACTTGCTTGACTCTTATACTTATTTCAATAATTACCACAACCCATCAGACACCTATTGACTTAGTTTTCCTAGTGACTATTATCCATTAGGAATGCTACCAAATGCTGGCTCATATTTTACCTGGCAAAAGATATATCTGTACAGCAAAGCAGAATATTGTCACAAAGAACTTGAATATTAAATGTATTGCGTAGGTGGTGAAAAAATTCTATCTAAATAAAGCTGATTAACTTTATCACTTATTGAGCATTGAAAGCCTGGATATCACATGAACCTCTCACTATACAAAAGCTTACCTTTGAGGCTGGGTGGCTGCCAGTGGCTCATGCCTGTAATCCTAGCTACTCAGGAGCCTGAGATCTAAGGTCACAGATCAAACCCCAGACAGGAAAATCTGTAAGACTCATATCTCTAATAAAGTACTAAGAAAAAGCTGGAAGTGGCCCCATGGCTCAAGTGGTAGAGTTCTAGCCTTGAGCACAAAAAGGCTCAGGCACAGTGCTCAAGCCCTCAGTTCAAGCCCCAGAATCATAAAAAAAAAAAACCCTGTCTTTGTATGGTACTAGAGAGAAGTTAGAAGATTGAAGTCTAAGATGTAGTTTTCTTTTATTTGCACCTAGAAAAATATGTTGTAATGTGGTCTTATGGCGTCTGGGCTTAATTCATTCTTTGCCACTTATATTTCTCCTCTTTTAAGTAGATTAGCAGGTAAAACTGACAGAAAGCCCTTGAATAATCATCCTAAGTGGGGCTGATTTACTGGGACTTAGTTCAGTCAGATCTCCTAAGGCGTCTCACTGCTAAATTTGCTGCAGGAGCTACGCCATTGATGTTGATTACACTACTTTAACTTCAGAATTTATAACATGTAAGAATGGTTATTTTATTGAAATTCTACCTATTTCTCTTTGATCTACTTGGTATAAACCAACAGAGACCAAGACAGAATCAATGAGTACTGAAATGTATTCACTTTCCTTTCTAGTTTACTTGGAAAGGTCATTTCAACACAGCAATGGCATATCCCACAGATCACTGCTCAGCAACACATGCTGAGCACCTCAGCAGGTGATGGGTAAACTAAGTGATCCACTGCAGGAGTTACAGTGTCTTCCAGAAGAGAAAACACAAGTGAAACATAGATGTGTGACAAACACAACTATTAGAATTAGCCACATAGGACTTCTGAGATGTCCTGAGTAGGTTCTACACGTGCTACTAACAAGACAAACTATGTTACACTGAAAATAAAAACTGCATTAGAGATGGGTAGGACAGCTCAAGCCTATAATCACAGCAACATGGAAGATGGGTAATAGGGGATTATAGTTCAAGGCTTGTCTTGGAATAAAAAGTTCACAAGACTCCCATCTCAATCAATGTCTGGGTTTGGTGTCACACATCTGTTATCCCAGTAAAACAAAGAAGGAAAATTGGATGAACATTGTCAAGCCTAGTGAGACCCTACTTGGAAAACAATAGACACAGCAACTGGCAGCCAGGCTCAAGAGGTAGACTACCTGCCTAGCAAGTATGAGGCCATGAATTCAAACCCACTGCCACCAAAAGGAAAGGAGAAGAAGAGAAGCATGGAGGAAAGGAGGGAGGGCATGGAGATGTTCCATTCAAAATTTCGTGAATCCAAAATTTCAGACTGAAAGAAACCAGCAAAGTAGGTTGTTTTTTTTTTTTAATAAATATGCTTATCTTTAAAATATTCTTTCAGGTTTCAAAAGCTGTATGTTGGTTCTTTTGTGGCATGATTCACATAGAATAATGTGTTCCAGGTCCATCTATGTTTTGGGGCACAGAATTTTTTCAGCTCAGGATCTGGACACTGTCCTTTAACTTTTTTGCTCAGGGCTAGTACTCTACCACTGGAGCCATAGCTCCACCTCCACGTTTCATATGGTAAATTGGATTTAAGAGTCTCAGAATTTGCTGCCCAGCCAGGCTTTGAACTGGAATCCACAGATCTTAGCCTCCTGAGCAGCCAGGATTACAGGCATGAACCACTGGCTCTTACCTTGATTTATCAGCAACATTTGCTTTGTGAAAGGCACAGTTTCACCAAAAAGTTGGGGGAAGGTGGCAGAAAAATCCTTAGCAGATGACTCAATGATTTATTTAGTTTTCCTGGAATAAAGGTTTAGAGGTATATGTTCATTCATTTTACTTATTTTGATATTATCTTTAAGTACTTGTACAGAGGGATTTCAATTCAACTTGTCAGGTTATGAGTACAATGCCTTTGATCAATGTCACTTCTTTCATCATTTGCCCCCATCTCTTTCAACCTCACCATCCTCTCAGTTTTTCAAGTTTCATTTTCACATCTAGACAGTGAATATTATGGCTGCATTCACATTCCCGACACCAGGATTTAAGCACAATGGACAATACCTTGGGACCAGAAGTTTCTCCATAGCAACTGACTTACTTAATTCATACATGGAAGTTAGGCATTTTTAATTTGCAAATTTGTTGGTGTTTGACTGACTATGTTTAGTGAAAACCCATGCAACATATCTGTGAATGAATCAGGCTTCTTATCTACAACATTCTATCCACCCATTGATCTGTCCTGGGACATCTGGGTTGTTTATACCTCTTGCCTATTGTAAATAATGTTGAAATGAACATGGTAATTTAGATTTCTCTTCAAGATCTGTTTCTTTTCTTTTGGATGCATACCGGAGTAGAATAACTACTTCGTATAGTCTAGTTTTTGGATTTTGGTTGCTCCTTGCTACTCAATTTAGCTCCTTGTACCATTGTACATTAGAATGTACATTAGCATGTACATTGTACATTCTCACTAAGAGTTTAGAAGAATTTCAATTTCTCTACATATTTGTATATCATAACAAATGTGAACAATATTCCTGTATAAAGTATTTAAAATAGTCGAGCTTACAGAATCAGAAAACGTAAGAGTGACTGGCCAGGGATCAGAGAGGGGGATATTTTGCTCAATGGATATACAGCTAAAATCTCAGAAGATGAATAAGTCCTATAGATCTAATGTGAAACACTCTGTCTTTTTGGCCTCACAATATGGTGATGTGCACTATCATTTTTAATAAGAGGACATCTTTCCTTTTAACTACTCTTACGACTATAAACAAGAAGAAATGAGAGGACCATAGAGGAGGAGTAGGAGAAGGAAAAGGAGGATGAGAAAAGGAGGAAGAGCAGTAGAAGAAGAAGCAAGAAGAAGAAAGGGGGGAGGATGAGGAGGAGGAAGAAGAAGAGGAGGAAGAGGGGGAGGAGGAGGAGAGGAGGAAGGGAAAGGGTAGGGGAAGGAAGAAAGGAGGAGGTGGTGGAGTACAAGGTTCAGGAGGAGAGGGAGGGGGAGTAAGAGGCAGGGCGAGGGGAGGAGGAAGAAGAGGGGCAGGGAGGGAAGGAGGAGGAAAAGGAAGGAGAGGGAGAGTATGAGGGAAAGGGAGGAGAATAAGAGAAAAGAAAAGGAGTGGGAGAGGGAGAGGAGGGGGAGAGGAAGAGGAGGAAGAGCAAGGAGGAGAGGGAGGTGTAGAGGAAGAAGAAAGTCAGGGAGAGGAGGAAGAGGAAAAGGAAGAGAGGGAAAGGCGGAAGAGGAAGGAGGAGAGGGAGATGGGGAAGGGAACAAGGAAGAGGAGGGAGAGGATGGAGAGGGAGGGGAAAAGGGAGAAGGGGAAAAAAAGAAGGAGGAGTAGATGGGGCAAAGTACAAAAAGCCAGGAATATATTTATTATCTTCACAGTGGTGATAGTACCACAGGTACATAAATATGTACAAATTCATCTAATTATTTTCATTAAATATACGCGTGCTTTAAACACCAATCGTATCTCAACATAACTGTAAAAGAAGTAAATTTCAAAATGAAAGAGCAAGTAGATATCCACACAATATTCATAACAATAGTAAAAAACCTATGTGTCAGGCTGGGAAGTTGGCTCATTGGTAGAGTGCTTGCCTAGCATTCATTTATAGTAAAAATGAAAGCATAAGTGTTTATTCAAATAGAAATTCCCATGCATGGGCAAAGCATTTGTTAGCTAGTTAACATAGAATTCACAATTCCAATATTACTTTTCACCAGTATTATTTATTCATCCATTCAGTAGGTGTTACTTGAGCATACATATCAAGTACATATATATCAAGCATATATATCGGTACTATGCACGGAGTCAAAAGGACAAACAAAATAATACTGAATTTTTTAAAACCCACACTCAATGATCTTTATTGACAGTTTTAACATTCCACAAGCAAGACTTAAAAAAAAGACTAAGTGACATTATAATTATCTAGTATTTCAAGTAGAAATGATTAAATGGGATATAGGGCAGAATGGACTTTCTTGGGCTTCCCTAAAATTGAGGTAGCGGCCACAATCATATGCCTAAGGGTCACCTTGAGCCTTTACTCTTGGATATGCTTAGTGCTTTGAAGGAGAAAACAGTTTTGCACTAGAAAACATAATAGTGACGACTAAAGAAATACTAAGACAGTTAAGTCTTAATATCTTGGCAAATGAAAAAATTGTTTCTGTTTGGTACATCCAAACACTCTTCTCAGAACACTCTTCTGTATATGTCTGACTGTGAGAAGTGCTGGGAATACAGGTATGAATATTTGGCCCAAGTAGCTAATGAATTTGTTGGTAAGGCCATATAGGATAAAATGACAATGCACTGTGGATTTCTGTGACAATGTACATGCTCAGTACTAAAAACTCAAATGGAACTCATTGTCATACATACTCAGAGGATTGTATTTCCTGATTTTTTTCTTGACATAATAAAAAACTTGCATTGCATAATTATTAAAGCAAAGTTTTCTAGACAATTTTGAAAAGAAAATATTCTAGACCAAATCATTCTGGAAAATACAGGTAAGATTAATTTAAATTTTATGGAATAGAAGATGTTCTTGTTATCAATGTCATTCTGAAATTAGTTACGAGATATATTGATGAAATCACATTTAAAACACATGAAACCAATCAATAAGTCAAATAGGGCTAGAAACCTCCATTAGCTAGTAAATTGATTTACTATCTATTATAATTCTTCCATAAAGCATAATAGGCACTTTCCTTTCACAGTGTAATGTTTATGTAATTGAGATATAATTTAATTTACACAACATATTTTATGTAAGAATGTATTACCCCTAAAGCCACTCTTATATTTAAGGTGAGTCTTTTAAGAAATGCTATAGAACTAAGGTCATATATTAGTCACAAACATACTATCTTATGAAGTACATTTTCCAAAAATAATTGTAGATATTTTTTTGGTATTGGGGTCTTTCTAAAGTTTTTTATTGTAAAAATACTTTACAGAGAGGTTACAGTTACATGAGCAAGGTCATGAGTAATTTCCTATCAAAGATTGTTGCCTCTTCCTTTGTTATTTCCCTAGCATCCCCATCCCTTCCCTCCCATCTCCACAACTACACTCCTGACCCCCCTCACCTAAATTGTAAAGTTCATTTTTCAACATAGTGTCTTGTACATTTCATTGTTACAATGGGTCAACCTGTATCTCTATTTAAACATTTTGATTTTTCCTTTCGCCTCCCCAAATTAGAGAAGTGTATATACAAGATGCCAGGGCACCCACATCAAATACAGTGAAAACAGGGTTTATACTGTGGGGGAGAAACATACAAAGCTAGGAAAAAAATCACATGGTGCATTATAAATACATTAGAAACAATAGCGAGAAAAAAATCCACTTATATCACTATCTTGGGGTTAATTTCACTTAACATCATCTTCTCTGGTCCTACTTACATTTTTAACCAAAATTGCTTCTAAATACTTTAGATTTTGCTCTAAATGGACAAATTCATATATTGTTTTTTAAGGCCTTTTGCCTTTAGGCCGGTTTTTTTAAAGCCCAAAGTGCCGGGTTTTGTTAATTTTTTTTAAATTCGGTTTTCATTCCTTTCATTATTCCCGCTCCAGAAAAGGAATGGTGTCTTAATAATCTCTCTACAGTTCTTATACTAAAAGCCACGTCCTGGTCATTACTGGAGTCTATTATATTGCCCTAAAAATGGTGAATGTATATTTGACTAAAATATAAAATAACATGGAAGCAGATGATGGAATAAAGATCTTTCCACAATGAGCCCTCATAAATACTGTTGAATTATAATAGGTTACTAGATTGACTAACAGGGCCTATTACCATATTCAGTGATAAAGTTTTAATATCTTTCTGCAGTGTTTACCTTTGTATTGCCGAAAGGAAATTAAGAAATTTTAATGATAAAATGTATTTTAATATTCAGTTTCCTGCAGATCCAGCATCTGGGTATTTAAGAGTCCTAAACTGTTGTTCATTAATTTAAACATTCCTCTCATGTACTCCAAGAGCTTTATAATATTGTCTGTTAGATTGTCTCCTGTGCAATTATTATTTCAAAGATGCATTTTGACAGTATGAACTTCACATAAAACATAACTTCCTTCAAGGGAATAATTTATAAATATATTCCAATAGTAAATTTGTACCCTTCCCTTTACAATCTAGTATTGGCACCACTACCTATGATAAACAATAAACCTAGCATTTGTTTCTAGATGAACTTATTAATTCATATAGCTGACTATTGTTTCTCGTAGATACATGGATATTTTTTCCCTGAAAAAAGTATGACATTATGTTTCAAAGCTCCTTCCAATTTGGGGCCAGCAAAGAACTACATCTAATACAATGAATACAAATGAAATAATACTTATTAGCAAAGGTTCAATTACCTTGAGTTCAAAAGTGAACTTATATTGATAAGCCGAGATCACTTAGGGTACAAATGTAAATATGGACAACTGGAATATCCCAACCAAACCCTGCACAATACTGTTTATGAATATTATTAAGGTATGATTTTAAATACAGATACATAGAATATTTTTATCTCATGAATTATCAGACATTTTATCAATATATTATCTACCCCACAATGTTGTTTAGATCAAAGAAAATAAAAAATATTAAAAGACTTAGCAGAGTGTAGCACTTAACAGGTCCTCATTAAATGTCAGTGACTTAAGAGGCAAGCCAGAAGAGCATGGCAAAGAGAAGAAGGTTTCTCTAGAAGAAAATAGCAATTACCTGTACTGATGCCACTGGCAAGTAGGGACAAGTTAGGAAGAAAATTGGTAGAATTGATGACACATGTTTAAACTATCTTGATTCAGAAATTTTATTGTCAAAGTCACTGGAAGCTACTGAAGAGTGGGAATGTAACTAGGAGACAACAGAAGTTAAAGAAATAGAAAGCATCATGGCTTTTCATTCATGTCCTTTTGCATTAAAGTTGTCAAGGAGTTGAAATACCATAGAGAAACATAGATATTCCTTAAATTTGACTGACTTACATTTCTCATAATTTCTTGAAGATGAGATTGAACAAGTAGTATTGGGACCACAGATCATAAATTGTAAAAATCAAAAGTCTATATAGAAGACATTCATAAGAAATTAAGGACAAACTTGCCAGGAGGGAGGTAAGTTACCTGGTGGGGATGTAGAGATTTATCAGTTGTCCTAAAAAAAAGCTCGAAAAATTTACAACAATAACACATGTGGAAAGTAGTAGACAGAGCCAGGAGCCTTAGTCTCCCACCTGCAACCCTGCCTATTAAGAAGGTGAGAAGCGAAGATCATGGTTGGAAGACAGTCTGGGCAGGAATGTCCATGAGATTCTTATCTCCAATTGACCAAAAAAAAAAATTGGAAGTAGAACTGACTCAAGACCCAGGCCCCCACCCCCAAGAGCTACTTTCTCTTCCCCCCTCTCTCTCCCTCTCTCTCTCTATCTCTGTCTCTCTGTATCTCTCTCTCTGTGTCTCTCTCACACACACAAACACCCAAATAAGACATACACAATGGTGAGGGAGGGCTTAGTATCACAGAAGTTGAGCTTGCATAAAAGACAATGAAAACTGAAAGTAGGGAAAATCTCACCAAATGAAGAGAAGAAAAAAATCAAACTGTATATAATGGTACAGGCACACATATTGTGTGAGAGAAGAAGCTGACCTTAATGGTCAATGTGGCTGGAATGCTAAGCACCACTGCATGTGTTAAGGCTTTTCATTATCCTGAAATCAAGGAGAATTCCTGCAAGGACTTAGAAAAGAAATAGAAATAAGTTCATTCATTCATTACTTTAAAAATAAAGCAGGCATAAGAACGTGGAAAAGTGAGTGAACTGAGGAATCATGGTAGATTCATATGGACTTTTGCAATTGTGTAGAATGTAGAAAATAGTAGCTTGTACAAAGTTTGTAGATTTTGAGCTGATGACCAGCAGACGAGTCACAGAAAAATTTTAATATTTAAGTTGAAAGACTTTGATATATGGGATATAAATTTTAGCTTATTGTGACCTTTGCACAATTGTTTAAGACCTACACAACGAATCATTCAAGTCGTCAGTGAATAGTTTCCTCCCTCTTTTGTGCGAAGTTCAAACTTATTTCTGTATTAGAGGTAGAGATTAGATTCTAGACATTGTTTATCCTTTTTGACACTCTCAAAAGAAACAAGCCATTATTGATGGATATCTATTGTGCCCAAGGGATTTTAGAACAAAGAGTGTATTCAGAAGCTACACTGGGCTCATGCAAAAGAAATGACAAAATCATCTCTACCCAGTACAGCCTGCACAATAGGTGTAAACAGATGAAGGTTACATTTGGTTGAGAAGTCCATAGAGGGTGATTCACCAATACAACCATAATTCAACTACATATTCACTTTCTCATACATATTGAACTTACTGCAATGGAGGGGAAGGGACAGACTTGCTTCAGAAAGGTGTATTACTATCACTTAAATAAAACTGGCTTAAAATATCATAAAGATGAGGTGTCTTGTTCCTCATTGTTAACAGTCTAGGAAGAATAGCCAAAACTAATTTAAGTCTTATCATACAAGCATTTTATTTCCTGTATCATTATTGATTGTGCTGGCTGAAAAAAGTCTGCTTAGAAAGATATATTTGTTACTCACACTTTACCTGAAATGTGAGAATATCTAGTTTTAGACCTGTCCCCCCACCCCCCGCAGTTTCTAAACTGAATATATCTGGTAGTGAAAAGAGTAAGAGAGATAACTGTCATCATTGTGGTTAGAAAAGCGTAAGAATCCCAATTTTGTACATTGTAAACTATTCTACCCTAAAAGATGAATGATATGTCTACAATCCACCTCACAATGTTGGTCAAATCAAGGAAGGTAGCAAATATAAAAAGATTTCCTAAGAATGGGCACTGGTGGCTAATGTCTCTAATCCTAGCTAGCTCAAGGGGCTAAAATCTGAGCATGAGTAGACAACTTGTGAGACTATCTGGTTAACCTAAAGCAAGAACTATAAACATGGTTGAAGTGGTCGAGAACCAACTGTGAACAAAAGAGCCAAGCAAGGATATAAGGCACACTGGAAAAAGAGAAAGAAAGAAAGAAGGAAGCAAAGAAAGAAAGAAAGGAAGGAAGAAAGAAGGAAAGAAAAACAGACAGGAAGAAAGAGAGAAAGACAGACAGACAGACAGACAGAAAGAAAGAAAGAAAGAAAGGAAGGAAGAAAGAAGGAAAGAAAAACAGACAGGAAGAAAGAAAGACAGACAGACAGACAGAAAGAAAGAAAGAAAGAAAGAAAGAAGGAAAGAAAGAAAGAAAGAAAGAAAGAAAGAAAGAAAGGAAGGAAGAAAGTGAGAAAGGAGAAAGAGAAAAAGAGAGAGAAAGGAAGGAAGGAAGGAAGGAAAGAAAGAAAGAAAGGAAAAGAAGAAGGAAAGAACGAAAAAGGGTGAGAGAGAAGAGAAAAAGGAAGGAAAGAAGGAAGGAAGGAGGAAAGGAAAGAGGAAAGAGAAAGGAAAGGAAAGGGAAAGGAAAGAAAAAGGGGCAAATACCTGCTAGGGTTTATAGCACTTGGTAGGTTATCATTAAATATTAACTAATTCTGTCAAGCCTAAACCAACTCTACATCTAGAGTATGAATACACTGATAAAAGTTTCTTGTTCTTTGCTCTAATAATGTCTCCCAAATCAACCACATTAATTCAACTCTCTTTCCAAAATCCATCCATTAATCAAATATTTTCTTCTTTTTTTACAAAATTTTTATAGACCACATCATGAATTTTATAGCCTTCTCTATAAACCATATGTTTTATATGTTGTTCTGCTTATTAAGAAACCATATGTTTTATATGTTGTTCTGCTTATTAAGAATATATGTGTGATCTGAAATGATAAAAATCACATGTCTCATAAAATATTATTTGGCAAAGTCATCCCAAAGAATGCAGAAATTTCCTGGCTGCTTTCAAGCTGAATTGCTGTAGCTTTAATAACTTCTGCACTGCAGTGATTATGAAACTAATGTGTATTTTTAAATGTTAACTCAGAGTGTCAGACATTTACTTATATTGGGAAAAAAATCTTTGGAGGAACAAGTTTAAGCACTCCGCAACAACGTAGGCTGTTAGACATATTTTCTGTCATTCACAGTTTGTGAATACTCTTACCCTCTAATCATTTCTATCTAAATTATATTGTACTCCTAGCTTTCTGAAAGCCTTGATGTTAGAAATAACTTGTTGTTAATTATAAAAGCAAGCTGAAATATATTAGCAAAAGCAGGGGATATGGAACACCAAATAATCGCTCAGAGGTTTTAAGCTTTAAGATGCAGAGGAAGCCAGGATATAAATTCAGGAATTACTCACCCATTTTATAGACAGAATCTTGCATCTCACACCATAGACAATAATCTGTTTAGGTCCCCTTTTCCTCTACATCAGCTATAGGTGAAGGCCTACTTCTAGATGCAAATGGAAAGATCGTCCCAGATTACACACTGCTTGTTGCAGCCAGAACTCCATTCACACAACATTAATTCTCTCAGGCTTAGCTTACTTCTCTTTAGAACTGGTTGTTTAATTATAGTTGTTTGTTATTTTTGTTTTTCTTTGGTTTTTCACCTAAAATTTGAGCCATGTTAAAGAAAGGCATTTAGATTTAAAAATGATATCCTCTCTAGATATCACCTGGAAGCGAGCTTGACCTTTTGAAGTCGGTAAGTATTTTCCTTGTTTATTACTATTATTAGGCTATAAGCTATTCAAGCTTTAGCAACCCTTCCTCTACTCCAAACATTATATCTAAACCAAGTATTGTTTTCTACATTTAAAAATAACCCAAAACCTGGCTTGTTTCTAAAGCATATCTTCCTAAAAAAAAAAAAAAGAAAGACACTGATCACTTATTCTATCAGGACAAATTTAGAAAATAATTTAGAGACAACTTGGTGCGCACTCACTACGATCTATTATTTTTTTAATTTTTATTTATTTTTTATTGTGAAAATAATGTACAGAAGGGTTACAATTATATGGGCAAGATAATGAGTACATTTCTTATCAACCATTGTAGCCTCCTCCTTTGTTTCCCCTTCCCATCCCTTCCCATCCTCCCCAATACCCCCACCAAAGTTGTAAAGTTCATTTTCAATGTAAGGACTTCTCATTGTTGCAAGAGGTCCACCTGTATCCTTATTTAAACGACTTGCTGTTCCCCTTCCCCTCCACAAATTATACCAACATCAAATACAGTGAAAGCAGGGGGTTGTACTGTGGGGGGTGGACATACAAAGCAACAAAGAAATAATCTTATAAATGTGTTAGAAACAATCGCATGAAAGAAAAAAAACATTTCAATATATATCTTAGGGTTCATTTCCCTAACATCATCTCATCTGACCTTTTCTGCTTGACTCAGACATATACTAGATATTGCAAATAAGGGAAACCATGGGACCTATGTTTCTTTGGACTTGGCTTACTTCACTTAATATAATTTTTCCCAAGCCACTCTGAGCTATTCTTATGATTTCTGTTTATTCCATAGAGATACCTGCTTCTGGCAAGTTATCCAGTTAGTGAATTTCTTGCCAAAATTCACATCAGATATTTTGTTGTATAACTTTATCTACCCAGAATAAATCTTTGACGCTAAGGTTGTCATAGGAGACTATGTATGAAATAATGTGAGCAGGAACATTTATATAAAGCATATTTCTTTCCGGAAGTTTGATCTCATTTTCAAGCTCAATACCTCTGACAGGAAGAAGGCAGCAGGAAGCAACTTATCAAAGACTTGTGGATCATCTTTATTGCAAATGCCAAAATCCCTCAAAGTTTATGACTGATGTCCTTCTACACATACTGAATAACTAGCAGTGACGTACTTGTACATCTGACCTAAATAGTGGACTTGCCTGACTGGCCCAGATTGTGAAAGAATTAAGGAAATAGAATTGTAGATGATTTAGCTAGGTCCTTAAAGCACAGAGAGGGAAAATACCTGTGGTGTAAGACATATAATTGTTTTGCTTTTAGTCAAGGAATACCAGTGCATATCACAGGAAGAATCTCTCGTTATCCTATAGAATTTTCCTTAGCCTGCTGCGCTAACTGCCTTTGTTGGACTTTATCAAGTAAAGGGTAGATTATTTCCATAAACACTACAAAGAGCTTTAACTTGATGTTATCTCTCTATGACCAAGTTTTCAGTACAGCCATAACATAGCATTTTATTCACTCTTGAGGACACTAGAAGTTCACATTGCTTTATTCTGCTCTCAGATGCTATTTCCAGGAGTAAAGATGTATAATAGAGCTAAAGTGAGCATGCTCAAGCAATGGGCTGCCAACCACTCATGCATATCAGCCTCTATCTATTAGGAGTCACCTCTGCCTAGTAGGCCTAAACATCCAGGAATCTTTGAAGAATGCCCTGGCTTCTCAGATGCACTACTTTTAGGAGAGATCTGTGGTTGGAACACAAAGATATGAAGTACTACTGAATATCCACTCACATTTCATTTGGGTTGCAAACTCTCACAATGACCACTATCCTCAAGCCTTCTAGTCACTTTCAACCCATCAACAAAGGACAGGCTCTTTGAGCAGACACCAGAGGGAGCCAAACTTTTGGATTGAAGGGAAATTTTGGTAGTTAAGCAGAGTCCTTTTTGGCTATTCCTGCTTTTTTTCCCCATCCTTGTCTCCACTATCAACCCATCTTCACCTATAAATCTAAGTCTGACGTTGTTTAATGGGAAGCTATTGTCCACTTTATTAAAACGAATTAAAAGTAGATGATCTCATTAGGCTCTTAACTCAGGTCTGTACATCATATTGTTACTCTGTCATTTGTGTCTTCATTATTTCAGTTGTCTTCATGTTACAACAATAGAATGTTATGCCACTTTAGATACTCTATTGAGTATTTATTGTGGTCCTTCTAGTTTTCTTTCTTTGGAGGGAGGGTGGGAAGAGATAAAATGTCAAAATATTTTATATTGTTGTTATTTTGCCAAGCTTTGGTTATGAACAACTTTCAGTAATCAGGTTTGCATTTGCATGGAAATGCACACTTTACTCACATGCAGGCTAAATAGCTAGTAGGGAGATAAATCTTGCATTCATGTTGGCTTTGAACTGATTTAAATTAATTCTAATCACTTCCCCACCCCAATTGGATTGGTTTAGCACCCTTTGATGGTGTTGTTTGGGCTTTTCTCTCACAAGCTAGTAAGGCATTCACTCTAGAGGCTACAACTTCATACAATCCTTGGGCAATTCTCACACTTTGGAATGACCTCTTCTTTAGAGAGAATCTTGGAAATAAGAAAAGTAGGAGGAGGAAGTGGAGGAGGAGATGGAGGAAAAATAAAGAGAACTACTTACTTAGTATAGATTTACACTAGAAATATAGAAGACAGAATTGTGCAGGTGACTGAATCTACCCTAGAAGAGGAACTGTAACTGAGAAACACATTCCCACCCATCATGCACAGACTGTCTACTAAATCAAGAACCAACCACTGTAGCTTTCTTGCAGCATAGATGAGCACCAGGATACAATTTTAGAATGAAGAGGAAGTCTATTTTCTAGGATCACTTTTCTTATCCTGAAATATCTTCTCAGCATACATTTTCAAAGGATCAAAGAATAAGTTCCTGCTGGTGCTTGTTTCCTCATACCTATGGAATAAAATCCTGGGTGAAGATGAGTACATGAGAAACGAAAAGGGTCTGCCTTACTTTCTCAAGGAAAGGAGTGATTCTTCCTGGAGCCCTCTAAGACTCCCCATACTTTCTTTAGTGTTGATATTGTTCTCACGTGCTTTCATGGAGTATATTTTCTCTAACAGAGAAACTGAAGACCATCACCAATATGCTCCTAAACAGTAGCTCTCCATTTGGGCTGCATGGATCATTTTTGTAAACTTTCCATGGCCACATCCTACCTCAATTAAAGTAGAAACATTGGAGCTAGACCCAGCATCAATATATTTTAAACTTCCCTTCATGATGACAGTGGGCAGCCAAGACTGAGAAATACTATATCCTGAATCAGAGAGAGAAAGAACAGTGGTAGAACTGAGAACACTATAGTCCAATAATAGGCTTCTGCCCCTACTTCTGCTCAGCAATATCTATGATTCTTTTTTTTTTTTTTGGGTCCTGTCACGGGGCTTGAACTCTGGGCCTGGGCGCTATCCCTCAGCTCTTCAGCTCAAGGCTAGCACTCTACCACTTGAGCCATAGCACCACTTCCGGCTCTTTTCTTTTTGCTTATGTGGTGCTGAGGAATCGAACCCAGGGCCTCATGCATGCAAGGCAAGTGCTCTACCACTGAGCCACCTTCCCAGCCCAATATCCATGATTCTATCTGTCATTCTGCCATGTTCTGTGAACTGAAAAACCTTTACTCAGTGCGGTTCTTCAAGGTGTCTGTATTGTGATCCATGTATGACGTACCTGGGAGTGGTCATTATCAGGGTGGAGTGAACATTATTTTGTTTTCCAAAAGTGCAAACAATGGGAGCATTACCATTCAATAATTAAAATGTCTTAATCATTATATTTGCTAATATCTTCTCCTCAATCTTGATCAGTTTTTCTCTGTCTAAAATCCTGCCCAACATTGTATTTTAAAAATATTCCTGTGACTACATATTCCTTCCAGTTACTGTTCCCTCCTTATTTTCATAATTTAACCCCTCACTTAGTATTGCTGCTTACTCTCATAACTCATTAGTTAGTCCTTATCTGTCAATAGGTTAGTACCTGTCCCTACTGCTTACAAAAGAATACCTCCTAACCAAAGATTAATAATGAACTCCAAATCTAATCATCAACAAATAGAAAAATCTCCTCAGTTCTCAGAATATTGAGACACTCTAAAACCCTGCAGTGGTAAATATTTCAAAGAAGCCTTTAAAACAATTTATTATCAAAGTGTTCTTTCTATTTCTGTGTATATTTCCCTACTGATTATTTACTTTGTGTGTGTGTGTGTGTGTGTGTGTGTGTGTGTGTTTTGAGTGGCATTTGAACTTGGGACACCATATTAGCAAGCAGTCAGCCACTTGAGCTACTCTTCTAGCCTTTTTATAGTGGTTATTTTTGAGAAAAGGTCTTGCTTCATTTCCTGGGGAGCCTGGACTAAAATGCTATTTATTCTTCTTGTATAGCTAGGATGAAAGGTGAATGTACAAGCTACTTGAGATCAGAAGTCATCTTTCTCACCTCATTATTATTAAAATGTTAAAATAAATTATTAAGAAATCATTTGAAAAAGCAAGATTTGTCACCTTTAAGAATTACTTTAGCTGGTTGCCAGTGGCTTCTGCCTGTAATCCGACCTACTCAGGAGGCTGAGATCTGAGGATTATGGTTTCCAGCTAATCCTGGGAAGAAAGTCCATGAGACTCTTATCTAATTAATGACCAAAACAAGCCAGAAGTAGAGTTATGGCTCAAATGGTAGAGTTCTATTCTTGAGCAAAAATGGTCAGGGGACACTGCCCTGGCCCTGAGTTTAAGCCCCAGGACCAGCTGACACACACATAAACACACACACACACACACACACACACACACACACACACATACACACAATCACACACACACACAATTTCTTTAAGCTAGACATCTGACTACAAGCTCCCAGAATTATAATTCCTATTCTCTTAAATTCTTATTCCCGTTTTAACAATTCATCAATTTTCTGGAAATTCCAACCTTTCATTTAATTCTCTCAATTTCAATCCCACTTGTTATTCTTGACCACAAAGACTTTTCTTAGTTTACACTTGGGTCAAAGAATTTCCATTTATCTATAATAGACTAAATTATGTTTATTTGTTAAGTTCTAATGTGCACATCACCTTCTCATGAGAAGCTTACCCAAAATCTGACCCCATTTCCTATACCCAGGACTCATTTCTTCCTTGATTCCTTTTTTTTTCACATTATTTTTGTGTGTGTGTGAAAATACAGTATAGAGGAGTTGCAATAACATGGGCAAGATAACCAGTACATTTCGTATCAAGCATTGTTGCCTCCTCTTTGTTTCCCCTTCCCCCCCTTCCCATATTCCCCTAACCTCCCCCTTACATTCTCACCCCCCCACCAAAGTTGTGAAGTTTGTTTTTCGACATAACGACTTGTCAGCCATACCACCCTGAACACGACCGATCTCGTCTTCCTTTGTCTCTAATACCTCTTGCTAATACAGTGTTGCTTTATATGATAGTAGCTAGTTCTTACTTTCTATATATTCATATTCATTATACAACTAGACTATACCGAGAACAGTATATTACTTATTTTATATCCATATAAATCAAGATAGCTATGGGTCCTGTAGTAGATAGTCCTTCTTGGAGAATAAACTGGCCTAACAGTTGTTAGGTAGATATTCCCTAGCTGTCTCCAGAAAGGTCCTACCTCATTTCATTAAGATTTATGGACCAAGGCCATTCAGGCAGAAAAGTGGTAAGCGATGTTCTGATGCAAGGCCTTAAGGAACACACCCTTTTTGGGTTTCCAGAGTGTTATGTGTCTGCTTAAACTAGAATCCTCAAGACAGTCAGATGTTAATACTCAAGTATTCTCATAATAAGAACCAGAAATATAACCCAACTGTAATAAAAGATAATGATCTCCCTATAGACTTAGAAAATCAATAGAAATACAGAATAAGCTTTCTAGTTCCATAGCCAGATCCTAGATTAACCTGTCTTTGGCAGGCTTGCAGCCACATTTTGGAAGGAAAGGGAATGATTGTAGTAAATCCTCTGAAACCATTGCACGCTAAATATACTATTGATGCGACTGATATCTTAATAAAATGAGAATTAAATTCTCACTAGTTTTAAACTATCTTCTTCCTGCTAATTAAACATATGGAATTATATGAGAAATATGCCTCAAAGACAGAAGCAAAAATAATAAATAAGTCGGGAATTTTTGTAAAAAAAGGGAATGATTTCATTCCATGGTTTAGCATCTTCTTTGGGGGAAAAGAAAACAAAACATAAACAAAGATCTCTGAAGCCGTAGGTCTTCCCCCCCCCCCCCCC
>NW_012267268.1:12875130-12880708 GCF_000151885.1 Dipodomys ordii
AACTAGAATCCTCAAGACAGTCAGATGTTAATACTCAAGTATTCTCATAATAAGAACCAGAAATATAACCCAACTGTAATAAAAGATAATGATCTACCTGTAGACTTAGAAAATCAATAGAAATACAGAATAAGCTTTCTAGTTCCATAGCCAGATCCTAGATTAACCTGTCTTTGGCAGGCTGGCAGCCACATTTAGGAAGGAAAGGGAATGATTGTAGTAAATCCTCTGAAACCATTGCACTCTAAATATACTAGTGATGCGACTGATATCTTAATAAAATGAGAATTAAATTCTCTCTAGTTTTAAACTATCTTTATCCTGCTAATTCAACATGTGGAATTATATGAGAAATATGCCTCAAAGACAGAAGCAAAAATAATAAGTCTGGAGATTTTTGTAAAAAGGGCATGATTGCATTCCATGGTTTAGCATCTTCTTTGGGGGAAAAGAAAACATAAACAAAGATCTCTGAAGCCTTAAGTCTTTTTTTCCCCCTCAAGCTAACGCTCTCAGTAGAAGCCACATGAATTTCATCAATATGTTTATACGATTCCAAGCCAAGAAATTTTGTAAAGATTACCAAAGTATCTGATGTAGCTTCTGGCAAGGGATGAAATACATCTCTGAAGAAGCTAGGAAAAATGTTTGTTAGAAGAGTTGCTGATCTGATCAAAGAGATTTTAGATTAAAATCCTAAAAAAGGGAGAAAAATGTTCCCTTAAAAATGTAAGGTTGAGTACCATGAAAAACAACTGCAAAGTAACATTGAAAAACTAAAAAGGGTAAATTGTTCTCCAGAAGAACAGAAAGAAGTGAGGAATAAGAGAAATATATCATCTAATCAATATATGAAGGCCAAGTGAAAAAAATAACCTAAAACACAATACATTTACCTTCAACAGACATAATTCCATAGGTGTATTTGAATTTAAATGGTATAACTAATGAATAATATATACAATCTAAAAATACACCTTCTCTAAAATTTACAATAAAAGGGAGTAAGCTTCATCAAATATAGTGTACATATGTGTATGAAGATGTAGCAATGAAATTCATATAACTAACATAAGCAACTAATATTTTTTTAAAAATCTTTAATCTTGTGAAAAATTACGTCAGGAGAAAAATTAGTTTCTTCTCAAAAGATGCAAAGTACACTAAAATTTACAGACACAATGGTAGCAAATTTATTTGGATAAAATTGTTAAGCATCAAAAGAAAGAGGTACAAATGGTACTGAGAATTGGGAAATGATATAGGTCATTTATTTAGATTGAGCATATGGAAAAAGGTCTTCTAGGATAGCATAGTACACAGATAGAGTTGAAGTAACAGCGAAGACACAACTATTTAACTATCTTCATCTCTGTAAACATTTTTCAAGCAAAATCAGAACACTTAACACAGTCACACTTTGATTTTTCTGCCTTTCCTTCAGTATGGTCCTGAATAGCACTATTCTTCAAGACCTTCTGTCTTCATTCTCAGCTTCATAGAGTCCTAAGCCAAGTTTAACTGGGGCAGATCATATTATTAAATACATACACTCCCACTAGCCTAGATCCCAGTGTTTATAAAACTAGATAGAACCCAAGACATTTTCCTTACTATCTCTGAATCTTTCCCATTATGCATTACTTCTTTGAGATAACTTGACTTCCACTTAATTTCCACTGACTACTACAATTAGGCCCCAATTTGAACCATACTGCTAGTTTAAAATCAATCTATTTCACAACTTGCCATGCCACTGGTGGTAGCTCACACTTGTGATTGTAGTTACTCAGGAGGCTGAGATCTAAGGATCATGGGTCGAAGCCAGCCCAGGCAGAAAAGTCCATGAATCTCTTATCTCAAATAAACTATTCAGAAAAAAGTGGTACTGTGGCTCAAGTGGTAGAGTGCTAGGCTTGAGCCCCAAAAGGGTCAGGGACTGTACCCAGGCCATAAGTCAAAACACTAGGACCAGCAAATAATCAATCAATGAACAAATATCTTCAAACACCATCTTTAACTATAATAGTCCCATATGCCTAGATAATTGAGTTATGGGCTAATATCCTGCTTCAATGAGAATGAATGGTAAACATTCAGAATGGTCCTGTTCTCCGCACTCTCTTTCAGAGACAGTGTTGCCATCACTTAGCTGAACTGTCCTTCTAGGTACAGTTCTCTCTTTGCCCCATTGGCCTTCTACTGAGTTCAGGCATGTTTTATACACATATACAAGACAAAGCTCTCCTACTATTCTTTTAGAAGATGAGAGAAAATTAGCATATCTGAAAGCAAAGTATCATAGTAGACTTTTACTAAGATCTTCATCAATTCTAAAATTTTATTATTCTATAATTTTTAGACTGGCTAAGAAAGAATGAATTGGCAAGGTTGTTTTGTTTTGTTTTTGTAGTTAGGGCTGAATTCTGGGCCTGGGAAATCCCTCAGCTCTTCATTTCAATTCTAGTGCTCTACCACTTTAGCCACAGCACCACTTCCGGCTTTTTTCTGTTTATGTGGTGCTGAGGAATCAACCCAGGGCCTCATGCATGCAAGACAAGCACTCTACTACTGAGCCAATTTCCTACCCAAATTGACAAGTTTTATTTGTTTTTTATTTGTTTTTTTTTTTGTTTTGTTTTGTTTGAGTACGGTCATGGGGCCTGAACTCTGGGCCTGGTTGCTGTCCCTCAGCTCTTCAGCTCAAGGCTAGCGCTCTACCACTTGAGCCACAGCACCTCATGCATGCAAAGCAAGTACTTTACCACTGAGCCACCTCCCAAGCTCCCTAATTGTCAAGTTTTATGTGAGAAGGACAATGTCAACTAGCTATTCAAGGAACATTTTTTTCTTTTTATTACTATCTTTAATAATTGTACAAAGTACATGCCTTTAACAAAGCAGTTTAGCAATACAATGCATCTTGATCAGTGCCATACCTTTGAACATTCTCACCCATCCTTATACATTTCTTCTCCACTCTTCATGATGTTGTAGGCTATACATTGGATTCTTATTATAGTATTTTTTATTGTAAAAATACTGTACAGAGGGGTTACAGTTACATGAGGAAGGTAAGAAAACTAAAATTTTCTAATCAATTATTCATTCAAAATGGAAAGAAAAGGTAAGATTTTTAAATTTTAAGAATCTTCAATACAATTTGTAAAAGCAAAGAAAATGCTCTCCACAAAGAAGCCTGGTGAGTAAATTCTACTGAATAAAATAAAAGTATCTTGAAAATATTGAAATATTTTGTATTACATTGCAGAAAAAAACTTCAGTCAGGCTTTGGTGATTTATGCATATGATTGTAGCTACTCAGGAAACTGAGATCCAGAGGATCACAGTTCCAAACTAACCTTTACAGAAATGACTATGAGACTTCACCTCCAAAATAACAGCAAAGAGCAGAGTTGGTGACACGGCTCAATTACAAAAGCACCAACCAAACAAGGAAGGACTAGGCCTTATGTACAAACCCAATACTGCCAAGAAAAAAACTTAAAAGGTATTTCTGCCATGAAAACATTATTATGGCTCTAACTTAATATACTTAAATTTATTTATATAGGTATTTACTTGTTTATATATTATTTATATATAATTATATCCATTAAAGTAAAGTAAATGGAAGTATGAATTATTGTTATTCTTTTTTGTGTGTGGCGGGCATAGGGCTCGAACTCTCTGGGCCTTGGTGCTGTTCCTGAGCTCTTCCACTCAAGGTGAGTGCTCTACCACTTCAGCTACAGCATCACGTTTCTGGTGGTTAATTGGAGATAAGAGATTCATAGACTTTTTGGCCTGAGGTGGCTTTGAACCACGATCCTCAGATCTCAGCCTCCTGAGTAGCTAGGATTACAGTCATGAGTCACTGGTGCCTGGCTATTTTTACTCTTAAGTAGTAGAATTACAGCTTAATTTTATGTATTTAATACACTGTTTTTCAAGTTTTCATCAATAAATATTCATCTTATAAACAGAAAAATAATGAACTAAAGGTCATGTTTGAAAGGCAAAAAAAAGAGCATGCAACAATGAATGGAATACAAAGGACTGGTATAAACCTTTAAGAACAGTGTCAAAAATGCAGAAGCAATAACCCAGGCTTATGAATAATGCCAAGGAAGATAAAAAGAATTCTAAAACAAGAATAAAAAGGTGTGTTTAAGCCATTTCTCCAAGCAAAGAAGGTCATGTTAACATTGCTTCATTTCGTCTGTCAAAGGTAATCATCATATCGGAAGGACAACACATAGCCAAGGGTGATTGCAAACTGTCTTAAGAATGTTGTAAACCCTGCTTTCACTATATTTGATGTCAGTATATCTTGTGGAGGAGAGGGGGAAAAAAACCAGTTGTTTAAGGATACAGGTGGATCTGATGCAACAATGAGAAGTACAAGTTGTCATGTCCAAAATGAGCTTTACAACGGTTGGGGGGGGGGAGAAGGAGAAGGATTGGGATTGGGGGGGAGGGAGGAGGCTGGGAAGGGATGTGAAGGGTAAACCAAAGGAGGAGGCTGCAATGCTTGGTAAGAAACGTATGCATTATCCTGCCCATGTAATTGTAACCCCTCTGTACAGTATGTTCACAAATAAAATGAAATAAAATTAAAAAAAAAGAATGTTGTAAGAGAGCACTCATGTTAAATGATTTGATGTCTCTATGCCCAAGGAATTCATATCCACTCACAGGCAGGCAAGTATTTCCAGGTTTAACTATAGCATTTCAAATATGAACTCTGAGAAATCCCAGTAATGATGAGAAGTAAGAAAAATTAGGATGTGGACAAATATCCATTTTTCCAACAAGAACACAGAAATATAGTATGAAAACAGTTATGCACTGACATGAACTCTGTGTCTGATCTAAACTGATCCATTTTAGAATGGATCATTAAAGACATCTTGGCCCTTAGAAAGTGACACAGAACTTCTGTGTCACAGTATTAGGTCAGGCATTTCTGCAAGCATGACAAAGTTAGTAGTTAGTGGATCAATATTATGCTTTTCAAGGTGCGAAGGCTACGCTATGATTCTCTAACTCTTCTCTAATTCTGTCATAAGCAATCATTTTCTTAATTTCCAAGGGCTTCTGAAAATGTCTCATTACCTGGGAAAGATAGATACATAAAGCAGAAAATATTAGAGGTATGTATGAAGGGGTAGATAATTGGTCCACATCATATTGATGAATATGTCATGAAGTCCCTGATCCATCCATTCTGTAATGATTTGTTACGTGTATGTAATCTCTTTTCTGACCACTTTATCAGTGATCAGGAAAATGAATATGTATGTAGCAGGCATATCATGTGTATAAATGCTATTCATTTCTGAAAGGAGATCTATAAAAATAAGTGAGTGAAAATAGATTATAAATCATTTGGGATTCTGTTCTGTGAGATAACAAATATTAGACACACATTTTCAAATATAAATGTGGTATATATACACAATGGAAATCTATGACTCCATTAGAAAGAATGACATTGCCCCATTTGTTAGGAAATGGAAAGACCTGGAAAAAATTATATTAAATGAAGTAAGCCAAGCCCAAAGAAACATAGGTC
>NW_012267268.1:12880758-12901519 GCF_000151885.1 Dipodomys ordii
CCAAGCCCAAAGAAACATAGGTCCCATGGTTTCCCTTATTTGCAATATCTAGTATATGTCTGAGTCAAGCAGAAAAGGTCAGATAAGGTGATGTTAAGGAAATGAACCCTAAGATATGTACTCAAATGTTTTTTTTCTTCCATGCAATTGTTTCTAACACATTTATAAGATTATTTCTTCATTGCTTTGTATGTCCCTCCCCCACAGTATAACCCCTGCTTTCACTGTATTTGATGTCAGTATAATTTGTAGAGGGGAAGGGGAAAAACAAATCCTTTAAAGAGGGATACAGGTGAACCCATTGCAACAATGCGATGTATAAGTTGTTATGTCAAAAACGAACTTTACAACTTTGGTGCAAGGGATGGGGCTGGGGGGCAGGGGAAGGATAGGAAGGGATGGGAAGGGTAAACAAAGGAGGAGGCTACAATGCTTGCTAAGAAATGTACTCATTATCTTGCCCATGTAATTGTAAGCCCTCTGTACAGTACTTTCACAATAAAAAAAGAAAAAATATATAAATATTGGCACATTTCTAAAATGTTTGACAGATAAAAACACAGAAAAATGCCTGAACAGATGCATGTACTTGTGTGTTGTCTTCACACTAATCTTATAGGGCAGGGTATCTAGGGAAAAGGTAATGCTATGAATTAACCATTTAGCCTAATCCTACCTCATGCATAAAGGCAAATGACCATTACTTTAGAAAGGAGGAGTAAGCTCATTAATGGCTATATGAGGCTATGAAAAACATAGAAGCAAATATGTTGGCACCAGAGGCACATACCTAACTCCTTCCCCCTTCTTCCACCCCTCACCCAGTATTTTTCTTCAGTCCTTTCTCGTTAGCTCATGCTTTTTGTTCCTAAAACATGTCTAGAGAATTCATAGCTAATTATTCCACTGATATTTCACTAAAGATGACAAACTTACCTAACAAAAAAGAATGAAACTACTTCAGTGACTAGATTAGGCTATCCAATACAGACAAACTGTTCCTCTTGTTTGTTTATTTAAACTCACACTTTTGCAAAGTACAATTGATGTGAATTTGGTTTTCTTTCTGTCTGCTCACAGAGGAAGAAATCACAGTGTTCTTTAGGAATTTCTATATTCGTACCAAAAGATGAAAATCAAAATGCAAACTTGGGCTTCACTGAGAGAAATTTGCTATGCAGGACAGAGAAAGCAGTGGCCTCAGTCTCTTTGCAGGACTCCATCTCTCAGCTGGAGTAGTTCATGTCGCATTTGGAGAGGCAGACAAGGTTCTAGAAATGAGCAACTATAGTGATACAGCACATAGGAACTGCAAAGCATGAGGTCATTGCAAGGAATGTGCCATTTCAGAAAGAAACATTTAAGAAAAGTATCACAACTGGAAAAATACTTTTTAAGACTCCTTGTCTGTATTTGCCATTAGCTTTATTCTCACTATCTCTAGAAGTATAAACAAGTATTAGTGGACAAATCTCATGGGAAAGTTGTAAAGAACAAACTTCAGACAATATAACCTACTTTAATATCAAACTCAAAACTCTAAGAGTTAGACTTAAAGGAGAGATTTGTAAGGAATGAGAAAGCCAACAGTACTACCTTGATTCCCCTAAGTTTTACCCTCATCCTAAAGCTATTTACCACCTAATTTCAGCTATCTTGAAAACTACACATGTTTGGGGTAGTCTTTTCTCATGTTGGTACATGACTATAATAGACAGTATTAGTGTGATTTAGATAGTTTAAAACTTCCAGTGAGATTTTATTAAGTGCTAAAAGAGTGTAGAAGAAGGATTGCAAAGATAACAAGAATTACATAATCAAGAAGCCCTGGGTGTTAGATTCAAGTCACAGTGCTGTTCTCATTGTCTACAGGTCCTTTCTATTTCCAATTCTCTTGAAAAGTTAGTTATACTTTTGCAACCAAAAACAATTTCATAGCCCCTTGTTTTCAATTCTTCACAGTTCCTAAATCTTCTCTAGCTATGGGTAATGGACCATTCTCCTTGGTAGATGAGATCAACGAAAGCTAATACCTTTCTCTTCTCTAACTTAAGGTCATTTTTCCTATTCTCTGCCTCAATCCAGATATAACTCAAAGTTTATGATTTAATACAACAAAGTTACAGCATTAATAACAGAGTTAATATAGTAAAGCAATAGATTTCTCCTTATAATATGTTTGAATAATTAGATCTGTAATTCATAAAATAATTGCATGAGTATGAAAAGTTTTTCCAGCTGAAGTTTTGCAATGCACAATTCAGAACAGAAGAGGGATCTCCACATTGGTTAAGACAACTGAACCGTGTATGTTAATTCTAGTATCTTCTCAGTTTCTAAGATGAACAGATATCTCATTCATTTACATTTCCTTTATATGTCACCTTAAAGGAATTATATAGACATTGTTAGACATTAATATAACCAAGCATAAATAAGGGACAAATATGTTCTTTTTCCAGTGTGTGCACATTATTTATCAACGGCTCCATTTTTAATCTAGTATACTATTTGGTACCTAGGGGTTGAAATGGGATAAGGAATTATGATTAGAGCAGCTGACAAGCATGTGCAAGTGGAGCAATAGCCTGGGTCCTAAGGAAATATTGTCAAGTCTGTGCACACATTTGAATTTGAGGAATTTTTTTTTTTTGTCGGTCATGGGGCTTGAACTTCAGGCCTGGGCACTTTCCCTAAGTTCTTCAGCTCAAGGAGAGCAGTCTATTATTTGAGCCACAGTGCCACTTCTGGTTAATTGGAGGTAAGAATCGCATGGATTTTCTTGCCGGGAGTTGGCTTTAAACCACACGATTCTTATATCTTAGCCTCCTCAATAGCTGGGATTACAGGCTAAGCCACCAGTGCCCAGCTTGAGGAACATTTTGAATTTTTATTTTCCTGGTTTGAATCATGTCTTCTCTTCATGCTCTTAAATCTCATCCCAGGAATGAGAACAGAACAGAAACACTGAGAAAGATAACTAAATGTAGAACTAGCCCTACATTTTAAAGAAACAACAACCCATTTACAAGAACAAACTTAGGCTATATTCCTGAGAAATGAGTTCTTGTGACAAGCAGGTGGTAAAAAACTTTTCATACCTGTGTCAGAAGTGAAGAATCACAGGTACTAACAAAGCACAGAATGATGGCAAGTTATGCTGCCTGAAGTTTACACCCCATACTCTGAGCCTTTAATTTCTGCAGTTTATTAAATCTAGCACAGTGTTCATGAAAAATAAAAAGAAATCCAGGATTTATTAAGTACCACACTGAATGGCTACGCAATTTTCACTTAAAATTCTATATTTGCCAAAGAACACTGACACCATCAAACAGATATTAGTTATGCAAGAATTTCATAGCCAAATCTAGTTGATTATGCACACTTTGTATCCTAAATAAATAGAAAGGATTATAAGTAAAGACTTTCAATGTACCTGATAGCACAACAAGCAAAGGATTATGGAAGCAAAGTATAGTGAATGAGGAAATCATAGCACTTGTCTTACATATAACTGTCAGCACAATACTAAATGAAACAAAGTTTGTCAAGCTTCAAGTCTGTGTACTCAATAAAATAAAGAAAATTATAAAGTGGTAACCACTAAACAGTGATCAAATTATGCTTGTTATCTTTAGTTTTCACAGTATAATTTAGATTTGTGATATTTTTGTTTGATGAAAATTATAGTGATACAATATTGAGGATTATAAAATGCCAACAGGTAGGTAGATAGATAGAAAAATTAGATAGACAGACAGAGAGATGATAGCAACTGTTTTTTCTGTCATTTAATATTACCATGAAGTTAAAAAATCATACAGCATGAAACCAGACCTAGCTTTACATTAAGCAGGGTGAATTCTTTATTCTCAGATTTCTTCAGCATTATTTTCCATTCAATTCAGCTCAATTACTGAGCTCTTAACAAGTTCCACAAAATGACATGGAGATTTGAGATTGAGAAAGCAGATATTAAGTACTTATTTAAGTTATTACGTTATTAAGTACTTATTTAAGATATTAAGTACTTATTTAAGTTAAAAAGTTTCCAAGTTCAGTTTCTCATTTTAAAACAGTTCAATTTGTTTATACTTCCACCATGCCTTCTAGCCTTAATTAATAAACTGAAGAAAGCAACACAGAAAATGCCTTAATCCATATTGAATTATATGAATATTAGTATCAATTAAACCAACAAAGAAAGTTGCTGTGGAAACATACATTGTTTCTTCATAAGTACTTTGAAAGCTGGATGCATTGGTTTACCTATATAATCCTAACTACTCCAAAGGCAGAGACTGGAAGGATTCTAATTCAAAGCTAGCCTGGGGTTAGCAAGATCACCCCCTCAATCAATTAGCCAAAGCCTGGTAAGGTACTGCTGTCATTACAGCTACAAAGGAGATACATATATGGTACATCTCACTACAGACCAACCTGGGAAACAAACCTTGAGGTTCTATGTAAAAAATAACAAGAGCAAAAAAGGACTGAGGGTACAGCTCAAGTAGCAGAGTCCTTAACTTGCCTAGCTAGCAGGAAGCATAAAACTCCAGAGTTCAAACTCCACTACTACGTGCACACATCACACACACACACACACACACACACACACACACACACACACTTAAGGCTTTGAGAAAATAAGAGGTTTGGTTTCTTACTACTGTTTCATATCACCAATAAAGTGATATGAAATTTAAATACAAACAAGCTCCAGTTTGTATCTCTCACTCTCCATTTCTCTTAAGAGAACAGCATCTTGCCAACTCCATATCAGATGGATCTAGATAAGAACTTAGTGTGATCAGGATTATGATTATTCTAAGTCTTAGTTTCCTTAATTATAAAAGTGAGAATAATTATTTCAAAACTACTTCAAAGAACACTGTGAGGAGTAAATTAAAAAAATACAATTAAATCCCTGAGCACCAAACTGGGTAATTTTGAGTGTTTAATAGATTAAAATAATGATCATCAGCTTAGTATAAGGAAAGATTGGTTATATCAGACCAATTTTCATATTATACAGAAATTAAAGTCCTGAGCTACTGCAGAAAGAAAGATTATTGATTCCCTAAAGAAACAGACATAATAGTTAAGGACTACCAAAAAAGCTATTAATTAAGGGGCAAAATCTAAGAAAGAAGAAAGTCTCAGATCAGGGAGCCTCAAAATATGATTCCAAAATTTTCAATAGTCATAAACAGTGTTCTTTATGCTCAAGAAAAACTAAAATATAGCAATAAAGGGTTAAAAACATTTTCCACAGATGTTCACTGCTAGGAAAAGAAAATGGTCTCTGGACCTTTGAAATTGCAGCAATTTGATAAATACTATCAGTTTTGAGAGATCAAGATGACTCTCTGCCCACTGTATCTGATTGGCAAAAGAAAATCTAATACTTCCCTGGATGTTGGTACTGTCTTCATGTCTTTGAAATATGCAGTCTCTAAAAACAGGATAAACTCACTAGAAAAAAAAACAAATACAAAAAAGTAGAAACAGGCAACAAAATGTTTCTGTACTAAAATTATGAAATGGAGATTTTTAAAGCATCAGGATTAATATATTCAAATACATAAAGGGAAGGACAGATAATTCCATCCTGAAATTCTGCAACCAAAACTACATTAATTTAAATGAAGAATTCAGTAGAAAGGTTCATAAATTTATAAGAAATAGAAGAAAGTTTAATGACTGGAAGACAGGCCGAGAACAATTACCTAGTTTGATGCTTAAAAAGGAGAAAATACAGAAAAATTATATAAAGGAAAAATAAGATTTGGTGAAATGATCTAAATACAGAGCACATAAAAAAAGAAGAAAAAATGAAGAATATTGGCCAGAATTTTGTTTAAAATATAAAGATGTTTAATATTATATCCTAAGATTCAAAACCCTACAAATACTAGAAACAAATAATACAAATAAAACAATATTTAAGAATAAAAAGTACAAATAAAATACAATGAAACACATATGGTAAAACTACCAAAAACCAAATTTCTTGGTCAATTGAGGTGCTTGCCTGGGTTTAATCTCAGCACCACATACACATTCAAAGAAAAGTACTTGTAATAAAACAAGGGTACATATTATCTTCAGTAAAGCAAAGGTAAGCTAATAGCCAATTCTTAAAAATAAAATGTGACAATAAGAAAACAACGTACTGACAAATAATGTATGCTAAAGTGTTATATACCATAAAGTACTTTTAGAGTCTAGGCCCCAACCAGAAGTAAAATGAATATCAAACTAAGGCATATTCCCTTTGAAATCAAATAATCCCTGAAAGGCCAGATTGTACCAAGACCTAGTTTAACTTTGGCTTTATTTACAAATGTATGATAATTGTCCTCAATAAGCATGAATATGATCTGTTTCATTATATTTTCAAGATTTGTCTCTTCAAATATAATACATATTCCCCATGATCAGATATAGCGTCTATCTATTCCAGTCCTTAACAATCTCTTCGATTGAACCTTTGTTCTCTCTTCCTCAGTTATTAAGATGTGACTAAAATTGATCTTGTTGTTCAAACAGCTCTCTTTTTGGTCCTTTGTTCTGGCTTTTCTCAGTGATTGCTGATCTTACACCAGACAGCAATTATGGGCATACATCATGTAGTACTCTCTTTCTACCCACTTCCTCTTCCCCTCCCATCTCTCTTGTACTCTACCACTTGAGCCACAGATCTACTTCTGACTTTTTGGTGGTTAATTGGAGATAAAAATCTTACAACCCTTACTGCTTGATCTGGCTTCAAAACCATGATCCTCTGATCTCAGTCTCCTGAATAACTAGAATATAGGCATGAGCCACCAGCACCTGGCTCATATCTCTCTTAAATGTTCACACAGGCACTCGCCTGAACCATCTTTCTAGCCCATCAGATATTCTCTTCCTCCATAGAATTTACCATGATATGACATAATAAAATTTCTTTATGCATATCCTTGTTCATTATTAAATCCTTTCTGTTTAAATATTAAGGAATTTTTCCCTCTTTTGCTTTTCAAGAAATCTCTGGTAATTTTAATGTTTCTTGGTACATAACAAGCACAGAAAAATATTCTTAAAGTAGAATGTTTTCTCTTGAAATTGTTTCTTATTTCATGACTGAAAAACAGTAAAGAGCAGTAGCAAAATGTTTGATGTGAGTTTCACAATCTGGAAAGACTATTTTGATGGGAAGGAGTTACATTAGTTGATCACCAAGAAACTAAACAGATCTGCCCCCAAACATGGCAGAAAACCAAAGCATCTCTCAGAAGCCAGTAACAGAAGCAGGTCTAGACAGGTGGGCATTTGCTTTCCTAAATGACAGTCTGATGTTAGGTAACAGGAATTAAGAGGGGACAGATACAGATCAAGAGGAACTTGGGGGCACACCCCTCTCAGGATGTCTTGCTCTATGTGAGGCTCTGTATCAGGTATTGCCCCTATGTGATCTCATTTAATTCTCATCAAAATCTTACGAGGTGAGTAAAAAACAAACTTATTTTTAAATAAGGAAACTAAGGATTCAGAAAGTGAAAGTTGCATACACTTAGTAAGTATCAAAGCCTGCCTTAGGGCATGGATCAATGTGAAACTCAGGCTTCACACCAACCTTCAATCTATGCTGCTGTGTGAAGCTCACGTACTTCATTCACACCAAAGTTCAATCTGTGTTGCTACCTACTCACCCCTATACACATAGCAGGAAATAGATGCACAAGTAAGGGAGCTTCCACATCTGAAAGCTAGTCCATCTGAAAGCTGAGATGTCTGGACTAGGCTTTAGTGGAAGAACTCAGAGAAATTAGGTGATTGAAAGAAAAGGCATAATGATTCTGATTACCAAATTCATTAGGGCCAGGGAAAAATGGCCAACCCATAAAAATAAAAAAGATGGTATCATAATGTCTACAGGAAATAATCTCTTGATCATAATGAATACCGTAAGTGTTCACTACTAGAAAACAAAGAGTAATGTTAGAGCAGAGCTTCCTTTAGGCTAGTGCACAATTGCACTTAGAATTACCAAAATCTCTCACAGCCACAACCAAGAATGACCCATGTAGTATGTTATGGATGTAACCCATAGGTAATAGATAAATGATCTTAGAAAGAGGTTTCAGAGAGAACTAAGCTGTATCATAGAAATGTACTTCAGCACAAGTTTATTCAACATTCGCTCTTTATAGAACATTGTGCTAGAAGTGGTAGCACAAAAATATAAAAGCTGTATCCTCTGAACCCTTTGACCACAATAAGCTTTGAGCTTAAGAAGCATCTCATTGAAGAACTGCATTGTCTATTTTAAGTTATTATAACATTATACAATTGTGAAGATAATCGCCCTTTCACAATTCCATTTTAAGAAACTAATTCTGTTTGAAGTTTGTAAACCACTGCTACACTATGAATTACATCGTTTTTCCGTTGTAAAAGATAACTGAGTGACTATATGTGTTATTAAACTAATATGGAAGTGAAATTAGTTCAATTTGGATTGAGCTGTTTCCTTCTTCTATATGAATATAGGTTAAAAATTAAGAATGAGAAAGCACTACACCAGTGACTCACACCTATAATCCAAGCTATTAAGAAGGTTCAGATCTGAGAAATTCAATTCAAAGCCAGCCCTTGTAGGAAAGGCCATCTCATATCTGAAATTAAACACCAGAAATCATGAAGTGGAGCTATGGCTCAAAATGGTAGAGAACTAGATTTGAACACAGAAGCTCAGGGATAGCAAGAATCTAGGCCCCAAGTATGCCCCACAACCAACAATAAATAAAGAAGTGAATAAATAAATCTCTAATAACAACTTCCCAAATATTTCTCTGGCAAATAAGGTACAAAATTACTTTTAAAAATCACTGGTACAGCCAGGCTGTCCTAGGAGGCTCATGCCTACAATTCTAGCTTCTGTGAAATGTGACATCAGAGGATCGAGATTTGAAGCCAACAGGGCAAAAACTCTGAGATTTCAGTTCTAATTAAACAAAGCCAGACTGGAGGTGTGTCTTAAGTAGTAGAATGACAATTGTGGGAGAAAAAAAAATCAAATCTGTGACTCTTCATGTTCAAAATCTGGTATTAGCACAAAATAATTAATTTTTAAAAATAGCAAGGAGAAACAAGTGTTTTGATTTCTTTTTGTGGTACACATAAAGGGGAAAATGTCAGCACACAAAATAAAGATACAATGTTAAATACTGATTCATGGTATATTTGTTTGAAAACAACTTTTCTCACATACAAAGTTTGTCTATGATGGGTCAATTTTTACTTCTTGCCCAAAGAAATTGGACATAGCTTTTAGTTTCATGAGCATCACAATGACTGGTCTTTTCTAAACTGAAGAGAAAATAGCTAGTATCTTCCTTCCTCACACATTATGTTTATTCACAGGCTACTTTCCTGTTAATTCTTTTCAGAGCACTTGTGTTGGAAGATCAAGGGTTCTCTTTCACAAGTACACAGTTAATTACTGCAATCAGAGAGTGCAGCAATAGTGGATCATACCAATGCTTAGCAAGTCCTTAAAAGTACTTCTTTGCTTAATTCCTGAACAAATCACCTAAATAAAGAAATCCACAAATGTACTTCAATTACTTTCCTGGTTTATTTATCACTTTACTTCCAAACTAAAGTTCATTAAACTATAGGCTAGAAAAGACAATGAACTTGTAGTAGCTTAAAAAATATAAAAGCCGTCATTTTCTTTTTTCTATGAATGGATGCAAGATTTTAGGAAGATGTTCCTTATAAAGAGAATATCTACTCTGAAGCCTACAGGCACAGATTTTGCCTCAATTCTGAAAAGTACACAAAGCCTGGGATAAAAATCTTTCTGTTCAGATTGGAATATGTTATTCATATGTAACATGAGATTACAATATTCAAAAGGATCCAAAGGAGAGACCAACCCAACATCCCGCCCACAAGTTTTATAAATACTTTACAATTAAAATTAATAAAGTAATATATGACTTCTAGACAGAACTGTTGACTCTAATAAAATTCTTTATAGCATATACCATATGACAGAGTTTCATCTTCTACCAATTGAGCTAGCTGGGCACCATAAAATATGATTTACAAAAGGGACTAAATATGGGGTGTGTGACAATGAAACTTAATGCCATCATTGCTCTTATGTATTTAGCAACTTGATCTGTAACAGGTAAACAGAGAGCTCTTCTATGAAGGCATGCATCAGAAGAGGGAAAGCTCAGTTTGGCAGCTGAGAACTACATGGAATAAAATCATGTACTGTTAATTGCCTGCTGTGAGACTTAGAATGACGTAAGGCAAAAAAAAAAAAACAGCTTCAGAATAAGCTGAAATAGGCAGCCAGGCTAAAACTCACCATTTCCTGCCCATTCCCCACCTTAGTACACACTGTGATAAACAGTAACTTGGAAGCGAGAGAAGGCTCACAACCATCAAGCTAGAATATGCATCAAGGTTTCAATGATGCTGATATCACCTTTTTAAAAAAATTATCTTTAAGTAGTTGTACAAAGAATGATGCCACCTTTTTTAGACCAAGTATACTTTGATGTCTCTATGACAGAAAAACCAAAGCTAAATGGAAAACAATTGTGTCCCCACCACAATCTACATTTAACATCTGAGAGTACAGGGTCTTTTAAAGCATTCAGAGAACATTATGAAATGTGTCACCTGCTATTCCACACTTTTTTTACCCAATATGAATGCTCTTATCTAAAACATCTTGCTAATTTTTCTTTATTTTAAATATGTGGCGCTCTAATGCATAAGTACAACAGTTTCATGTCCCATTTTCTATTGAAGAACTAGAAAAACTGCTAAACAGCTTATATAAAAAGGAAAACAAGATTGGTTACTCATAAAAACACAGTCTTTTTCCCAGAGATCACTGTAGTAGTCCATTTATGGCTTCCTCTCTCCTGAATGTCCTATGACAGTTCCACTTCATATTCTATCATGTCTTTCTTGTTCAATGGCTTACTTATTTTGAAGCTCAGATAAACATACCTCCTCCTAAAAGTATATTTCTTGACAAGGAAGCCTTTCTGTTTTATGAATATGTGAAGGCCATAACCCAGACAGCTTGCTAGTAATTTCTGAGAGCCTCTGAAGATCTTAAATCACATACATAGAACCAGAGATTTTGAAGTTGAAACTAGAAGTGTAGCAATAGAAGAAAGAAATAGAAGGAAAAGTCACTAGCCTTCAGGAAAAAAGTTGCTAGATTCCTTAAGTTATGACATTCTTATTAATTAGGACAGGCTAACATTTAGAGCGAGAATGCACCCAAATCAGAAGACTATATTCTCTCCCATTTGATTACGGGAGATGAATAACCATAGCTTATATAGGAAATTAGATTAAAAAATACCTATGAGTCAGAAAATTTTCATTTTCTATCCATTATTTGTGTCTTATAAAACCATCCCCAAGCAGACGTTGAGCAACTATTACTCTTAATGCCCATTTCTAAATCAGAGTCTGTCTCCTGAACTTCAATGTGTCTACCACTAACTAACAAAGCCAGTGATGCAAGCCACTAAGTATAACATCAGTCATGAGAAATCAGAAGACCTGGAATTCTGTTGTTGTTGTTGTTGTTGGGAGAAAAGTACAAATTTCTCACAGTGGTATTACAGAGAATTTGTATTTTCTCCTTTTTATCAGCTGCTGATTTTCAAAATTTGAACAAGATTTACTTGTTCAGAAACAAGTTGTTTTTAGCATGGTTATAAAGTTTACATTCTTTTCTGTTATACTATATAGGCAACAGATCTCAGTATATATACATCTAGCTCATCTTTACAATCCAGACTCTGACTACATCCCACAGATATTTCTAACCCATCGACAGCAGATCTATTTCTCAGGGGTGTTTCTGTAAATCACATTCATGAAACTGATTTAGAAAAGTTGAGATGTCATTTTATTGATTAGCAATAAGAATAAATAAGGTGCTAGAGAGAGGAACTTCTAAATATTCATAAGTTGCCTATTTCTTTTAGATGGACCTAAACAGGTAGACTATTTATAGTTGGAAAATAACTTGCGTACCATGAAATTGGTACACAATGAGTTAGTTAAAACTAAGAGAATTCATTAAAGATTTCTAACTGTCTCCAAGAGCCCTTTGGTTTCTGCTGAAGTGCTTAATATGGGTGAGTCTTTTCTGATCTTTAATTGTAAAGTAGAATGAGAGCCTGTACTCTTACTTTCATATTCTTGAGAAAGTCTGGGCACCAGTCCCTAACACTATGACTTTAATTTTTCACTTTAATTTGCACTGTGTTTTAATTAACAGCACTGCTCCTGTCTTGCAAAGTGTTTTCTACTCTTCCCAGCCTGAACAAAAATTGCTTCACACTATTAAGTGAAGCCAGACACTTATCTTATTTATGTCTCAATATCTTCATACAGAATGTGATTAAGGTAGCCACAGAGTAGTGTGCTGTATAATACTGGGAACCTTCTCCAGATGCTTTATAGAAAATACCTACATTTCTATTAAAATGCAGTGTGATTAGGTCATTCGAAAGAAATTATTGTTTCTAATGTCGTGTATTCTACCTGAAAGCTGGAAAAAATAAATATTAATATTCTGAGATAAGCAAATTCAAAAACACTTGATCTGTGTTTATAGTTTATAGTATCAATACCATTCAGTTACCCTCTACTAATTGGAAAACATGATTTCAACCTGAGATTAACTGAAGTTAATTATTTTAACATTAATTCATCTACATTTGAATATCCTGAGTTCTTAAATTTTCGTGTCCCCAAATAATCCAGAATATAAAGATCCTACTATTATTTAAATACAACTGAATTTGGTTTTCCAGAATTAAACTGGGAAAACGGTTTCATTCACACTGTTTTCTGTAACAAATCCAGAAAGAATTCAGTAAGAAATTAAATATAAATAAAAAAGCATAGACAATGTCCAATTCCAAAAGCATTTCTTACATTCATTTTTTAATTGTCAAGCTGATGTACAGAGGGGTTGCAGTTACACCAGTAAGGTAATAAGTACGTTCTTCTCAAACTCGTTACCCCCTCCCTCATTTCTTTAAGGTACTATACATGGTAACTGTTACCTAGAATGTTACAATAATTAAGATTATTATTTACAGATTGGTTACACAATAGGAACTTTACTGTCATTGAGAAGTGACTGTAAAGCATGCATTGGGGGATTGAAGACTAAGAATCTAGAAATTAAAATCTAAATAGTTTTTTTTCTATAAAATAAGATCTATTCCTACTGGTAGAAGTTATGACAATGACAAAAATGAGTGAACATTCTCGATGGAGGTCTTCAAGAAAGAGTAAGTTTTTAGTTGTATTGTAATTTGTGCTAGAATTGTTTCTCCTTTATTTCCTATATAATGTGTTGCTTTGTTTTAGATTAAAGTGAAATAATTATTCATTTTGAGTCGTTACTAAGTTTCCCAACCATTTTACTTGATATTTTTTGTTAAATCTTACTCAACGATGAAATAATATATGATAGTAACTATCCAAACATACACCATGAATTCTAGTTTGGTGGACAAAAAAGGAAAGCTGTGGTAGAAAACAAAAATATATCCATTTATAAATAAAATACAACTTGCAAGAAATGTCTTTTGTCTTCAGACTATACAGGCTAAGCTAGAAATGTATTTTACCTAAAACTAATATATTCTTGTATTTGTACAGACTGTTACACATATAACTGTCACATTGGACCTTCACTTCTGCATTCTAGTGTAAATATAACAAGCATTTTCCCCACTTTAGTGTACTAAGAAGTACAATAAAGAGCAGAGAGAATGCCTTATCCAAGATTAAACAACTTGGAAAAACTAATAGAATCAGAACCAGAACTAAGCCTCCTCATGATGCCTTTCTTATTATTCTTATTCTAAGATGTAAGATTTTCATCTTAACTGAGCAAAACAAGTGTAGGTTCACAGAAAAACAGAAGAAACTGAGACAAATTCCTGCCTAGACCATCTAGAGAGGGTTGTCACAGCCCACTGCATGCCTTCTTTCTGTTATATTATTGCCCTGTGTAATGTAATCAAGGTTGATCAGACTGGCTGGTTATGCCTAGCTTTTCAACTCTTGCTATATTCCATGGTGAACCCTTTTCCAGCGAACAGAGGAACAATGTGCCCAACATGAAAAGCCTATTTTTTTGCCAGTCTTGGGACTTGAATTCAGGGCCTGGGCACTGTCACTGAGCCTCTTTTACTCAATACTAGCCTCTACCATCACACCAGCTCCAGCTTTTTCTGTTTATGTGGTACTGAGGAATCAAACCCAGGGCTTCATGCATGATAGGCACGTACTCTACCACTAAGCCACATTCTTCCCAGCCCTGAAAAGCCTATTCTTAACTCAGGCTATCATAAACAGTTACATATCACTACTGAATGCTTGCAACTTTTGAATTTAATTTGGAAATATAGAAAATAAGAACTTATTATATTCTTAAGAACCTAAGTTTCTAAATTCATGCTTAAAAGTATATGACTCATTGTGAAACAGCTCAGAATCCATAAAACATTTAATTATGGTTCTCTTTATTATATTTTTAATATGGAAATACTTGTGAGTATATGTTTAGGCCCTGGGGTTTGAACTCAGGCCTGGATGCTGTCCTTGAGCTATTTTTTGCTCAAGGCTAAAGCTCTACCACTTGAGTTACAACTCCACTTCTGGCATTTGGTGGTTAATGGATGATAAGTCTCATGTACTTTCCTGCCTGAGCTGGCTTTGAAGCACACTATTCATATCTCAGCCTCCTGAGTAGCAATGGTTACAGGCATGAGCCACCAGAAACCAGCTTAGCATGAAATTTAATCCTATCTTCACTGTTAAGAGTGAACTAAATATGGCATCTTCTGTTTATTTCCCTTTCTTCTTTGTTCGTGTGTGTGTGTGTGTGTGTGTGTGTGTGTGTGTGTCTGTGTGTGTCTGTGTGTGTGTGTGTGTGTGTTTTAAACTTAGTGTTCAGGCCCTGGCAAATACTTAGATATTTATTATTTGGCGACTCTAATACCTGAACATAATTCTTGGTCTAAACAAAGGGTAATAACACACAGGTTCTGACAGTGAGCCTGTATGGTCAATAAATAAAGTAGGGACATTAGAATTGCTCTTCAGAAGGAAAAAAATAGACAGAACAAATATAAGAGAGAAAAGGAACACATTTCAAGTCCTTAGAGATGATTTCCCACAAGCTGTGTAAACTTCCTTTTATTAAACAAATAATCCTAGAGATCAACTTTTCTTTTCATAGTTTGGGGACACATAGTAATGCTTACCTGTGGTTTCTGTTCTTCCCCACTGGAAACCTTTATAATGCTACAAAATATGTTTCCTATATTCCCAATTGGTTATCTTAGAAGGTATTTCTGCAAATTGAATTTTCATGTGTTTCAATGGTGAACTATAATCTATATTTTGTAATCATCAAATGTAATGCTTAAGTGCTTCAATAGAATTTTCACTCTGTAAATAGACAGTTATTGTTTATGGAAAACCATCTCACAAAGTACCTTAGCCCTCAAACTGCAAGAATTTGCCCTATAGAAAACTTCAATGTTAATGGTTCAGGGGATTTCACTATATTCTGAGAATTTTGAGAGAATAATCTTGAGGTTGAATCTCAAGGAAGCATCAGAGAGTGAATAGACAGAAGTGGTAGAAATGCACCTCAGTATCACAGGTGATTGAAACTATTCCGAAGTATGTGTCAGTGTCTAAATAAGATGAAATCCAGATGAGAAGCTCAGAATCCTTATTGATCATTAACCAGCATTATAATTCAGTTAGCTGAAGCTTGCTTAATGTGGTTCAGTAATCATCCTATAAGACAATAAGCCCAATGATTCCCAAATATTTCCCTTCATCCCACGTTTTTTCATCTAATTTCTTCACAAATTTCCACTCTCCTCTCACATAACATGTACCTGAGGCAACCTTGTACTTCACTTCAAAACAGATAGCCACTGACTTCTTAAAGAGAAACTGATGCTTCAAAAAAATGTTTATTTGAGAAGAGTGAGCCACTTCTGTTGCTGGGAGAGAAATGTCATTTGGAAATTATGTAAGGCTCAAATCCTGCACTACAATTGCCAAAAGAAGATGTGAAGGGAGATTTTCATGCTATTCTCTAGGAATGTGCACTCATTTGTTCATCTTTTCTGCCTTTGACTAAATCAGAGCTCAACAAGTAGAATGATTCATGAAGAAATTTGTGGCATATACTAAAGCCACAGGTGTGTTGGATGTGTTCCATTGAAATGCACTACTTCATCAAGCCTTTTTAAACCAAAGCAGCAAAACAGCAAAATATCTTTACACACTTTTCCAACTCCCCTTAAATTTGCTCAAAAAGACACCAATCATATATTTTAACTGATATTTGAAATTAATCAAAGCTTTGAAACTTTTAGAATGTGCCCAAGACATAAAACAGTATGAAAATATTGTTGCAAAGTTGTTTAATCCTATTATTTTCTCTGATCCTATTCAGCTTAGTTCAACTCTGTATCTCAAATGAAGTGTTTGCAGGATTTTTAAGATATATTCCCTTAGTATCTTAAAATTTCACATAACAACTTTATGACATATCAATAGTGAGTATTAATTTTTTATTTCTTCACAGGACAAGAATTTATTTTTAACATGTCATTTGTTTTAGAGATACAGATAAGAAAAATAAAATAAACTATTCTTTTTTATTGTGAAAATACTGTACAGAGGGGTTACAATTACATGGGCAAGCATTGTAGCCTCCTCCTTTGTTTCCCCTTCCCATCCCTTCCCATCCTCCCCATGCCCCCCCACCCAATCCTCCCCGCTTCCCCTCTTCCCCTCCTCATCCTCCCCCGCACCAAAGTTGTAAAGTTCGTTTTCAACATAACAACTTGTAAAATAAACTATTCTTAAGTGTTCATTTGGTCTATTTTGGGTTAATAAATTGAATATTATTATAAATTAATCTTAATAATCATCAATGACATCAACATCAATATTGTTCATTATTACCTGAATTATTCCTTAAAGATTCAAAACAAAATATTGAACACAAAAATTATTATCTCATTATTACTAGTAATCAACACATAGGTAAGTCCTTCTTTTGTTTCCCCATTTATAGTAAGCATTAAACATTGCTAGCAGGCATTACCAAAGGGCAGCACCAAACATTTAGAAATTTTTGATTTCCAAAATAAGGAATGGTGATTTATTCAACTTTAATCAGCTCAATATTAATTTCATGAATTTTACACCTGGAGGATTCTGATTGCTACAGCTCTTACCATGAATAAATTTTGTTCTTCCAAACTGATAAATAATTCTTACACCTTGGAAAACTGTAAAGCCCCAACCTCTGAATTAATTTACATAAAAATCAACATGTTTTCTACTGTTCCCTTGAAATTCCTTTAGAGATTACCTCTCCTCATTCAGTTCAGACTGTATCAAATATCCACTAATACAATCTCTTTTTCTGTAGATTCTCAAATGCTTAGAGTTTAGAAAAAAACTCAAGTGTGCAAAATTCTTTTAAACATCTAGAAGTTAAGGACAACTTAGTTAATGTTTTAGTTTGTACCAATTTCTTTAATTTTGAAAATAGTATTGAATATATTGTTAAAGTGTTTGCTAATGGTGTACAGTGTATTCATCTTTGGAAGCAAAATAGACAAATTTTATAGGAAAAAAATTATATAATATAGATTCTATTTTTTATGGACATCGAATCTGGTAGGTAATGCCAAACTATCAAGGTATGTTACAAAGCTATTCCAATTAGACATTCACAACAACTGGTCTCTTCATTCCTTCCCTTCTTCCTTCTTTCTTTTAAATTGCCTTGCCTTTTTATTCTATGGCATTTATTTTTCAATCTTTGAACCATTTGTTTTCCCATTAAAGTGAAACACAAAGAATGGCTTTCATTACATCTCAGAGAAGTGAATTGCTGATCCATTGGCACCAACATACAGGTTCCCTCAATGGAGAAGTGGGAGAGTCATCTCTCTTTTCCATCTTTGAGACAGACTCTCACAATGGAAAAGTGATTTGAAAACCAAACATGCATTTCTGGCATTTTGTTGAAAGAGGAATCTTAGACTGAACATGCAGATGGTCTAAGTCATCTATACATTTAGCTGTGTGAATAAGTAGACAAAGCTTCAGAAGATTCAGAAACATGACAGAATATTGACATGACCAAATCTGGCAAAAAAAAGAAAGCCAGCGTCCTTTGGTTTGTTTTGCACACATAATTCTGAAAAACAATTGCTTACATAAAATGCTGAAAGAAAAACCAAAACATGATATAAACAGAAATAATTCTGCATGTTTCAAATTGTAATTTTTAGTTTCCCTAAGAATATTGAATCACTGGACTTATAGAACAAAAATAGCACTTAATCAACCCAATCCCCCTCTGCCCTTTGGGAAATCCATGAATTTGTATACTGTTTATAAAGATCACAATGCAAAAATCAATGTAAGGCTTATCACTATCATTGAAATGTTAGACTTTCTAGTTCTACTAGTCATATATTTAGGAATATTCTATTAGACCTGCAGACAAAAAGTCTACTCTAATGCAGGAAATACTCCCTACAGTATAAAATAAAGTAAAAGGAAAGATCATCCTATTTTATGATATATAACTTAGATCAATTAAGCTATGTGGTCAATTTTCCTGCATTGTATTAGGTATCATGCATGAAATGAAGAGCTCAACAGAGTCCATGATCTTGAGAAACTTGTGATCTGAAAGGCCAGACAAGATGGACATATTGTAGGACACATATGTCAGTGGCAGCTACAGATAATACAAGCTCAGGAGAGAAGAGTTCAGTGCTCACTGATGCAGGTCAAAAAGGGTTTTGAGGAAATCTTTATGGCAGTTACTATGCAGAGGAGCAAATGGTAAAAGAATAGCACAAAAAATCAAGTGGTTGCTACAAAAAAAAATGATTAGGGTCTGTACAGCACAAGGCTCATCTGAAGGCAAGTGGATCTGATAACCCAAGTACCATAGTAGCTGTAAAAGGAAGAGATAGAGGTCACTATAATGTGCTAGGGTAGATGACCTTTAGCAAGGGATATTGAGCAAAGAGCAGTTGATGAAATAGGCTGATTTTAAGATTATGTTCATTATCTAAAACTAAATAAAGTTATCACTGCCTAAACAGAGCAACTAGTCTCATTACATTGTAATCCCTTCTAGGGATTTGTCCATATGGGTGAATATTTTTACCTAGAAGTTGTTATACCATTTTGCACTCAGAATTTTTCACTGAACATTACAAAATATTCTTTGATGAAATGTACTTCCCTAGACAACAGAAATAGGTCTACAGCAAAAGTAGGTACAAATTCTTTCTCTTGCTCTTTCTTTCGTTTCTTTCTTTCGTTATTTCTTTCTTTCGTCAGTCATGGGGCTTGAACTCAGGGCCTAAGTGCTGTCCCTGAGATTTTTTTTTCTCAAGGTGCATGCTCTACCACTTTGAGCCACAGTGCCACTTCTGGTTTTCTGGTGGGCAACTGGAGATAAGTATCTCATGGACTTTTCTGCCTGGGTTGCTTTTAAGCATGATCCTCCGGTCTCAGCCTCCTGAGTAGCTAGGATTACAGAAGTGAGCCATCAGCACTCAGCTCAGAAAAATTAATTCTTGATGAGTTTTATAAAGAAACTTTTCTGAGAAGTTCTTAGGTATACCCACATGTTCCATGTTGTGAATTTTCCGGTGCATCTGTAATAACAAACATTTAATTCCATTGTCCTCCCTGCCCTCTTCCACATTCATTAATCTCACATTGCATATTTTCTTGATTTATTTTAAATTTGTTCTGTATTTTAGTAAGTGTACAAAAGTCAAGTATCTTTCACTTTCTTACAGTAGAATCTTGCAGTTTGCTTCACATCTCCATCCCATAATTTCATCTTCTATACATTGATATAAGGATTAAATAATTATCTCTTCATAACATCACTGTGATGATTTAGGAGGTGTTTACTGATAGACATATGTATAGTGAGTTAACAGTCCAGGTTGGGGGACCATTCTATCTGGATTCCAAGTTTGCTCGACTTCTAGATGAGGAACCCTAGGCAAGTTAGCCAACCCCATCTTCCTTCATGAAAACCATGAGGATAATAATAATAATATACATGTGTACTAATGTTAAGGTTCCTGTAAGGCACAAAATAGTAAAGCAGGTAAAGTGGCTTGGCATTGTGGTTGGCACAGTATTTGCATCCTGGTAGCCAGCCAATAATTGGTAAAAATACAGAGCACCCTCATTTAAATAAAATAATTTATCATCTCTGCCAATCAACATCTTACATTTTGGTGAACCTTAGGATATGAACTTAATTTACTTAATAAAGAATATGGTCCAGGTGCTGGTGGCTCATGCCTGTTATCCTAGCTACTCAGGAGGCTGAGATCTGAGGACTGAGGTTGAAAGACAGCCCAGGCAGGAAAGACTGTGAAACTCTTTACTCCAATAAACCACCACAAAACCGGAAGTGTTGCCGGGCGCTGGTGGCTCACGCCTGTAATCCTAGCTACTCAGGAGGCTGAGATCTGAGGATCGCGGTTCAAAGCCAGACCAGGCAGGAGAGACCCTGAGACTCCTATCTCCAATAAACCACCAGAAAACCGGAAGTGGCGCTGTAGCTCAAGTGGTAGAGCGCTCACCTTGAGCTGAAGAGCTG
>NW_012267268.1:12901659-12949610 GCF_000151885.1 Dipodomys ordii
CCCATGCCCCAAGTTCAAGCTCCAAGATCGACAAAAAATAAGGTACATATTCTAACTGCCAGGCACTGTTGCAAACACTACAATAGTTTGTTTTTGATTTTCCAAAGAATTTTGTGAGAAAAGTACTACTGCATTTCTCATATTAAAAATATGAAGATGCAGTATATAGAGACTATGTAATTAATTAACCCTGTCTCATCAAGAGACTAAATCACTTCATCTACCCCCACTGCTAGTGGCTTTTAGAGCTGGAATTCTCACCCAGGCCCCAGCTCTGGAACCTGCTACCTATGATACTGTGATACTCTGTGGTTTCCAAGAAAGAAAAACACTCAAGCCATAGGCCCTTTTCTAATGCAGTTCTCTGGGCCACATGCCAATCTCCATAAGCCCCCTTCTTGACACTTGAAAGCCTATAGGAAACAAGGTCCATGAACATGCAGGCTCCATGCCCAGTGGCCTCTCTGGTTGTGACACCAATTGTCCCACCCCACCCCAAACGCCACTTCACAGTGGCCACACACAGAAGATTAACAGTTCAGGAGATGTATGGGAAACTCCAAAAACAGAAGGCAGATGAGAAGCAGTGGGGTATTTTATCCATGAATGTCTTCACACAAGAATCTAAATGCTGGTGGAAGGGATGCTGCCCTCCAATACAGAAAGACCAGCTCCTGCTGGCAGGAAGCTCAGCATTGACACAACCACTGAAAAGGAGGCGGAGAGCTTTGACAGCTGGGAATAGACATCTGGCAAGGGATCAGAGCGACTACACACACATAAACCAATCCAACCCAGAGCTGCACTGAAACACATTTCCTCTTGGTACTATGGGAGAGCTTACTGAGTCTACTAATAGAAAAATGGAGCAAAGAAAATTCAGTTGGAAACAAATCAGTTTCAAGGTAACAAGGGCATAAGTCTTAATTATGCATTAGGAAATTCCAGAACTTAACCTCATCAGAATCTAATCTGACCACACCTAAGTATATAATATTGATCAACTAGATTTAAGGTTTTTATGTCAATATAATTAAATGCTAAAGATTACCATGAAAACTAGCGAAGTAGTTTCTTTTTCTGTCTCTGTCTCTTTTGTATACACAAATACACATATATCTAGAGAAGAGAATTTTGTGTGTGTGTGTGTGTATGATACTGAATATTAAACTCAGAGCCCCCTGCTTGCTATCAGGTAATTAAACCACATCTGCAGTTCAGGTGTCAATTAAGGACATGCCCACTCACATTCCATCCTCCATTCACTGCCAGTCTTTATGCCAATCAGTGTCTGGCACATCTCCCATGGCCTTTTTAGCTTTCTCCAATGAGCTCTCCATTTTTCTCACATAGATATTTGCCTTTGTAAAATTTGTGCACATTTCATCATATTTTAGTTTTGCCTGTCGGAAGACCAGGACTGACCCCATTTCATATCTGACATGACTGTACATTTGTCCTCAACTTCTTTTGTGTAACATGGAAACATTGTCTTAGTCACTTCAACCAGCAGCTCAAATGATAACAGCAAACCTTTCACTGTGTGTGAATTCTCCCATGCAACCAGTGATGTTCCCCTTATAATATAAGAAAAAGGGTTACAGAGGCTAAACATTTCCCCAAAGTCATTCAGTTAATAAAAGATAGAGTCAGAACCCAAATCCACAAATCCTAAATCCAGAGAAGATTTTTGGAAACACTTTACCAAGTAATTTAGCCTGCTAAGTCAAATACATTGATTTAAATTGAAATATTTGTACCTATACTAACATTAGAATTTTTGTCTATACAGTTATTTCCAAAATGCCCCAAAACTTCTAGAGAATACAGAACATACAGCGAACATTTCCAATGTTGCTCACATTCATTTATTCATCTATTGCTGCACTATATTTTTAGTGATTATCATGTGCTCGACACTAACATTATTTTAAATACACTATTTGTTTCACAAAGAAGTGACTATTATAAATACGGTAGTATTTTAAGCCAAATTTTATTTCAACAGAATTTTAACTTCAGGCTACCGTTTACCATTTCAGTGTCACAAAACAATGCCTCAATCAAAATTTTTCCTTCTATCTATTCATGTAATTCAGCTTTGATTAGAATCATGGCCTTTTATGAGTTTCCCTTTGTCAGGACACAGATGATTTCATTGGTCAGAAACAGCTCATTAGAACAGATGACTGAAGCATGTCTCCATGCTGTTGTAGGTTTTATTCTATATCTATTCATTTCCCACATTTTTAAATGAAGGGGGTTGTAATCAGTAACAAATAAAAAAGAAAAATGATGGTTAGGTATCAATTATCAGTTACATTCTCTTGGTTACATTGTTTGAATAAATCAAAATCATCATTGAGCTCATAAAGCAGTGGAGAATAACAGAAACGGGAGATTTGCCTTTAGCAGGATGCTTCTCTTTTACACGTAATGACTCAAACCACATATCCATTATTTAACTTCCCTAAGCCTCTATTTCCCTTATTTGATATTTGTTGTAAGAACTAAATGAGTCAGGTATTTGACATTATAAGTAGATATTCAATAAGGCCCTTTAATAATTACAAGTCAAACTTTCCAAACAAGTTGTAGGCTTCCTCCAGACTCATTTTAAAATCACATATTCTCTGGAATTCAGATAGCACAGATTTGAAGTTTAAAAATGGTTTATGTAATGAATGAATGTCCCACAGTCTAATCAGTGGAATTTTCAGATACAAATTCAAATGGGTGACTTCCCAAATCAAATCTATCTCAGCTATGACTCATAAAAGTAATTACAATAAATCTTGAGACTTCCAAGATGCTGGTTTATTCCAAAAGGTCAATGCACATAAGGTTAAAATAAAAAAGAAAGCTTTCATAAGTCATCATAAAATGGCATTTAAAAAGGAAAGGCCTAAAACAGAGGGATAGGGTTGGTTATAACAATGTGAAAGCTAGGGAACATACAAGAAAAAGAAAATGTATGAAAGCCATATTGATTTATCATTAATAGAGTCCAGTGGAAGCACAGACTAATAACAAATCATAACAGCAAGCAGTTACACAGCAACTGTTGCCTTCAAAGCATTGGATCAACTTTGGATCAATTTTTTTTTTGGTGTTTGTAGGGCTTGAACTCAGGGCCTGGGCATTGTCCTTAAGCTCTTTTGCTCAAGGCTATCACTCTACCACTTTGAGCCACAGCTCCACTTTCAGCTTTGTGGTGGGTAATTGGAGATGAGTCTCAAGAAGGAGGCAACAATACTGGATAAGAAATGTACTCATTACCTTGCTCATAGAACTATAATCCCTTTGTGTAGCATTTTCACATTAAAAAAACTTAAATGGAAAAAAAGTCTCATGGATTTTCCTGCAGGGACTGGCTTTGAACCATGATCCACAGATCTCAGCCTCCTTAGTAGCTAGGATTATAGCAGTGAGCCACCATTACCCAGCTGTTAACGTACCCATTTTGCATGCAATACAGATGCCACTTGATAATTGGATAAGTGAAGACACAGACTATCAAAGTTTTCCAAATACAGGAAATCCATAGGTCAGGGCTTAACCTTCGTCAATTAAATTCAGTGGTAATATATAAACAGAAGAGAGAAGAGAAAGAGAAGAGAAAAAAGAAAGAAGAATTAAAAACAAAAAAGGGAAAAAAGATACGATATTTACAAGCACTTACAGTCTCAAATACGTTGTTCAACTTGTTCCTCAAAACAACTTTGGGTTAGATAATATCATAAGAAAATCCAGACTGAGAATTGCTAAGGAATCAAACACCTAAAAATAACAAGAACCACACACAAAAAAATTGTGCAAAGCCAAGTCTTTTCTTACTCTTGAATCCAGAAGATTCCTAGTATGCAAAGCAAGGAATCTGAAAGGTAACAAAAGGAATCTATCTTCAACCAAGAGTGAATATATGTATAGCTAATAAAAGCATAATATTATTATCATAATTTACATAGTGTTTTCAGAGAAACAATATCCATTTTCCATGTTGAAATAACATGAGCTATCACTTCAAGGCAAAATGAATTTTTTTCATCTTAATATCTTCACCACTGTTGAAGTGATTAATAGCTTTCATATACATATAGATCTAAGACTGACTTTCCTAGTGTAGATAGGGATCAGAAAATACAATCCTGAAATTGGACTACCTAGGTTCAAATTCAGGTTCTCCCTATCATTTAGCAATGTGCTTGTGGTCTAGTCACTTCCTACCTCAAATTGTTCCACTGTACCTAATAGTTCTAGGTACGTCAGGAGACGATAATGAGGACTGATAGCATGCTCAGATCCCACAAAAAAACTTTTTAAATGTTTATATTGTGTAATTTTTTGTGCCTCTGGGGATGAAATCCAAGGCCTCATTTATGCTAGGCAAGTATACTATTTATACTTTCTTCTCTTTATACAGAAAGTTTGAAAAAGGCTCCCCTTTATGGCATATGAAATCCATCCATTTATTATTATTATTATTTATCAATCATATAGCTTTTCCATGAGTTCATATGTTCCAGTGATAGACTTTTTTACTCAGTACTTAAATGCATTCATTAATAAATTTTCAAATGCATTATCAAGTATTTGCTAAATTTCAGGTCTGTATGGAAGGCGACAAATTCATCTAGGTTGCTATCCCTGATCCTAGGAGATGTTCTCTGGACAGACACCATCTTAGCCATAATAGTGCATGGGTCATGAGCAAAACATGCAGGTATGAGATACCCATGGCTGGAGACTCACATTGCTCTTCTGTCACAATGCCTGTGTTGGCATTGCATTCTGTTATGTGTGCTAACTCTAAGGTCAAATATCTCATCAGAGAACTAGGATTTCCAATCTCTACTCAACATATTTCCACCACATTGCAGTTCTCCATTTCAAATATCTACATAGGTTGGCCACCCTTACAGAATAGCCCCCAGTGATACATATAGTCACACTATAATTTTGTATTTTACACCTAGCACAAATTATTTCCTTAAGTTGGGAAGGTGGCTCAGTGGTAGAGCAATTGCCTAGCATGCATGAAGCCCTGGGTTCGATTCCTCAGTATCACATAAGCAAAAAGAAAAAAGCCGGAAGTGGTGCTGTGGCTCAAGTGGTAGAGCGCTAGCCTTGAGCTGAAGAGCTGAGGGACAGCGCCCAGGCCCAGAGTTCAGGCCCCAAGACCAGACCCCCCCAAAAATTATTTAAGTGACAATAAAATTTCAGGCAATATAGAAATCATACTTGTTGAATAAATGGTAAGGAAGTAATCATTCTGTTATTTTCCATAGGGACAGAACACTGAAATACAACATCACCTACTGAGTTTTCCATCCATAAAAAGTTAAATACAATGTAGAATATGTTTCATGTGATATGTTTAATGATTGTTTAAAAGAAGGAATATGTAGTCCACAATAGAGACACCAATTTCTTTATTTCTTTCAAAGCACTAAGATTCTCCTCAATACTTAATATTTTACTTCTATATCCATACACTGCTCCTCAATACTTAATATTTTACTTCTACATCCATACACTGCTTGCAAGTTTTGAATCTGGATGTTTAGATATGTTTTTGGAGATTAATTAGTAGAATCCTTCTATAGATGAGTTCATAAATTCAAAATAGAAAAGTAGAACAATATAGGTTAATAGACATTGTGGACCATCTTGGGTATGAGTCTGTGTATTTTTTGTAAAATATGTTTATCTGAATTGGGAAAGGGAAGGGGAACAACAAAATGGCGAGACAAACCAATGCAATGGTGATACTCAAAAGACAATACGTTAGAAATGAACTTTATAACTTGGGGGGAGACAAAGTGGGAGAAAAATGAGGGAGGGGTTAACAATGTTCAATAAGAAATTACTTAATACCGTATGTATATATAACTGTAACCACTCTGTACCTTGACAATAAAATTAAACTTAAAAAAGCAAAAAAAAAAAAGAAGGAATATGATGTCCATAAGAAAAGGTGAAAGAAATTGGAATACCCCAGTCTAGAGAAGTACTTGGAGACATGCTATAAATAGAATGGTGAATGAAGGGGTCCATTTGATCTGAGAGGGAAAAAAAATAGCCTAAAGACTCATTGCTTTCATAGAATTAACCTTATGAGGGAATTAAAGTAATGTTAGCAAAATGTTGATAAACATAAGATCTGATTACCGAAGAGTAATAATAGCAAATCAATAAAGGATACTTTTCATACTAAAGGGCTTGAAAAACACTTAAAAACTAAGCTATATTTGTATTACATTATGATAATGAAGGTTTTAGAATTATCCCACATTGTTGGGGCCACATAACAATTCTTTCAGGAAAGTTAATACTATGGCATGGGCACTTGTTAATATTTATCGAATGACACTAAGCAGAGAATTCTGAATAATTTAAAGATTATTCTCTCCACAGTGGTAGTCTTCACCTTCCCCAGGACTGTTCTCACATTCAGGTATATCTTGAAAAGAAGTTTGTTGAACTTTTCTGGCTGATATATACCCCCAAATTGCTATTGAAGACTGTGTGTATGCTAACGAATACATATTAAACTGGATGTATTTACAATTATAGATCAACATTGCTGGCTCACTAATTATAAAAGAGATAAATGTAAGGACAAAATACAATTATTTTAGACATCCTGGAAGAGGGATTTTGTGACCCCAGTTCACACACAGTTATATCAGTTAACTATGACTTAGCAGATAAAAGTAGTTTCACTTTCCCAGAATATTTTCCCAACAACATGAGTTGATCAATGTTAGTGTATGTCAGCTGTGTTTAGCCCACATTTGTGGCCATGATATACAAGTAAATAGATTGAGTAGATCCTTCCAACTACATTTGGAATTAAATTAGCAGGTTAGTTGTTGATTTCCTCTACAAACCCCATCTGTACATAAAACTCTTTTCTTCCTGAGGGATTGCTCTGTAGAAATATCTGGAGAAGTTAGGAAATCATTTTCCAGGCAAGGAACTAATAGCAAAATTTCTTTTTTTCCAGTGTCCTGCTTTTAATTTTTAAATGTTTTCTTATTGTGAAAATACCATACAGAGGGGTTACAATTACATGAGCAAGGTAATAAGTACATTTCTTATCAAGCATTGTTGCTCACTCCTGTTTTTCCCCTACCATCCCTGAATTCCCATCTCCATGACTACACTCACCCCGCCCACAACCCTAAGAAACCAGCCTATGTGTGGATTAATATAGCTACAGTCTAGGCTGTAGCTACAGGTTGAGACTCTGATCTAGAGTACTATAAGAGTTAATGTCTAGTCACCTGACATGGTGCTTCATCTGCTTCTCATGATCATAGATATCATCACAACATGATTGGAAACATCCAGGAGTTTAAGAGAACTGGACAAATAAAAAACCAAAAAGAAGCTTAAAATGTGAAGACATCTTGAAGCTGGTGGCTCACATCTATAATCCTAGCTACTCAAGAAGCTGAAATCTGAGGGTTACAGTTTAGTGAAAACACAGGGACAGCATCCAGGCCCTGAGTTCACGCCCCATTGCTGACAAAAAACATTAAAAACACATAAGAAGCAAGATCTCTACAAAAGGAAATCTTCCAACTTACAATAGAAAGATAACTTTGGCCTTTGTTGAGGCTACACCTTTGAAAATTATGAGTGTTGTCACCTTCTTATACAAAGAGTGCTCCTCTACAAATGAAAAAACCATATGGGATGGGCTGGGAAGTGGCTCAGTGGTAGAGCACTTGCCTTGCATGCATGAGGCCCTGGGTTTGATTCCTCTGCACCACATAAACCGAAAAATAAAAAAGCTGGAAGTGGCACTGTGGCTCAAGTGGTAGAGTGCTAGCCTTGAGCTGAAGAGCAGAGGGACAGCGCCCAGGCCCAGAGCCCCAAAAAATATGATGGAAGTGACACTGTGGCTCAATAATAGAGTGATAGTCTTGACCACAAAGTGTTTAGGACAGTGCCCAGACTCTGAGTTCAAGCCTCAGGACCAGGGTTAAAAAACAAATAAACAAAGATTGCTCCTCTAAAATGAAAAAAACATATGGGGTGGGCTGGGAAGTGGCTCATTGGTAGAGCATTTGCCTTGCATGCATGAGGCCCTGGGTTTGATTCCTCAGCACCACATAAGCAGAAAAATAAAAAAGCCGGAAGTGGCGCTGTGGCTCAAGTGGTAGAGCCCTAGCCTTGAGCTGAAGAGCTGAGGGACAGTGCCCAGGCCCAGAGTTCAGACCCCACGACTTGGCTAAAAAAAAACATATGGGATATTGTGCTTGTGTGACTAATAAGTTTGACCAAGCCTCAAATCTATAATGTATCACTTGAGCATGTACATGAGTTCTAGAGACATCAATTTGTCATGGTCATGAATAAAAATAGAACCACAGCCTCATCAGTCCCTTATAGATTTTATTTCCTTTATACTCTGTCAGTTGAATCCCTGAAGTCATCACACATCTGATAATATAAAAACAAAAAGCTAACATCGTATTGGAATCAGTAGACATGACTGTATGAACTATCTTGCAAGACACCTCAGTGATCCTGCCATTATCTCAACAATGGCTTTGTAATGAAAGTTCTTCCAAAATTCTTTCATTTATATACGTATGTATGTGTGCATGTGTGTGCGTGTGTGTGTGTGTGTGTACATATCTCAGTTCCCTAAACCCTGGGAACCAAAGCCCCTGCTCAGCTTTCCCACAACATGCCAGCACCCAGCACCAATGAATAATTCTGCCACTTTGTTGGGCACTCTCAGGATTCATATCCATCCCTAGGTCAAAGATGGACTCCAATGGAAGAGATTCTATGCATAAAGACTTAAGATTTGATCCATTCATATATATACACAATAGAATGCTATGTTTCTATCAGAAATAATGAAATTGACCTATTTGTAAGGAAATGTAAAGACTTGGAAAAATTATATTAAGCAAAGTAACCTAGATCCAAAGGAACACAGGCTGCATGATTTCTCTCATTTGTAATAAGTATAATATGTTTAGAATAATTTTAGCAGAGGATCACAATGGCTCAATAGCTATGTGCATAGGACCATATAAAATGATGCTCATTTAAATGTACTCCAAGAAATGGAAACAATATTTTTTAATGTACAGTTTGTAGTTATTTCTTTTTTCTTTTCTTTTCCCTTTTGGTTTATTTCCTGTTGACAGTGTTTTTTATTTCTGTGCCCACTGTCTTGTATATTAGTTTATCTGATTTGGGGAAGGGAAAGGGATTCATAGAAATGGTGGGACAAGGGGTGACCTAAACAACAGTGATGCTCACTAGATAGATAATATGTTGGAAATGAACTTTACAACCTGGAGGTTAGGGGAATTGGGGGGGAGTGGGAGAAAATGAGGGCAGGGGTAACACTATTCAAAAAGAAATGTACTTAATACCTTCCTAATATAACTGTAACCCTTCTGTACATAATATAATCTTAAAAATAAAATTTAAAAATAGAATAAAATTTTATAAGACTTAAGATTTCGACATGCATTTCAAACTAAATCGCTTCCTTTGGCCAACAACAGTCTAACAGAACAGCAAAGATACAGAGTTTTATATAGATCAACTGAGAAATTCTCTGGCCAGCTTTTGATGTGGAAGCTTCTCTCAAATCATTTCTTGCAACATTTTGTGCTGAGTGGGTTTGGATAGTTTGGTCTGTCTGATGAATGAATACATTATACATGTGCCAGTGTGTAAGGTGCAGAATTAGATGAGAATCAGACATAGGTGTAAAAAGTCAACCTCACAACTTTAAACTCATCATCAAGGACAATTTCTCATCCAATGTATTTCTAGGAGTCTTACCTAACTGTAAGCTCCAATGCCTCATGAAATTCTTACATAAAAGTAGATGCCTCATAAATATTACAGGAATGGATACCTTTAGGAATATTTCTATTGTTTGTGCTATCTTATGATTTATTCTTTTCCAAGATTCTCCTGGATAGATAACGGACAGTAGTTGATACACTCAACCTCTTTGTAAATGGTTAGACACACACAGACACACATACACACATACACACACACAATCACACACACCTTATTCCTGGGAATTTCTTTTCCACTGCACAGAGAGCATGCCAAGTAAGGTCACAGGCCTGAACAAGGTATTTAAACTCTTTAGTGTAATTATTAGGGTCACTTCTCCCATGGTCATTGTAAAGTGGCATGAACACCAATAACTCCCTTGGCCCCTGCCACCTCCCTCAGAGGATATTAGTGCGCTAGTGGACACTGTGAGCCACCAGTACAGGATCGGGTATGAGCTGGAAATTGTGAATTAAAAGGAGATGAAGCTGAGGGAGAAGGCACAGAAGGCTTAGCATGACAAGGAGGAGCAGCGTCCTCAATGTCCAATAGGGGGTAGGGCACTTCAGGTTTGGGAAGAGGCTCCAGGTTCTTAGGTGTTTTGGCAGGGACAGACTGCCACTATGCAGGATAGGGAAAGTTGGGCTAGATCGGCAGAGAGAAGGACAAGCACAGAGAGCAAAGAAAGCCTGAACTCTGGCCATTTACCAATGGTCGGCAGCAATTGTGCAAATTTCTGAGATTATAATTTAGTCCCATTTGGGGGCTATTGAGACCAAATATCTACCTCATATTGTGGCTAGACTATATTGCAATAAATGATCAGGCGGTCTGCTTTACAGAGTCCTTGAGTAAAAGAATATCTACAGAGTGCAAAGACATCCCCAGGGGTAACCTGCATGGGGAGAGAGTCATGGGAGCCTACTGAAATAAGAACATGAAAAGGGAGTCTGGTGAGGATGTGGAGGAGGGGTCAGTGAGAACATAAGGGGAGGAGTCAGTGAGGACACAGCAGATGGAGCCAGTGAGGATTTGGGGGGTGGAGTCGGTGAGGATGTGGAGGTAGAGGAGTCCAGTGAAGTCGTAGGGGGAGGAGTCAGTGAGGATGTAGGCGGGGCCAGTGAAGATGGAGGGGCAGTGAGGATGTGGGGAAATCAGGTGAGGATCTAAGGGGCAGAGTCAGTGAGGACTTAGGCCAGCTGTTGAGGGTGGGAAGGCCAGGGGAGGACTGGGGTCTGAGCAGAGCCCACTGCAGGGACTGGGGGGACCTGAAAGAGACCAAGTGCAATCACTTAGGTTAGGAGTGGCTCACCGGAAGTAGACAGGAAACCGGAAGCGGTGTCGCGGACCGGCAGCCAGCAGTGGTGCAGGCAGAGGTCCGGGGTGGGGTTCGCTCCTCCAGCAGTTTGGGCTCCAGGGAGAGGAGGCAGGAGGCAGGAGGCAGACCGATCCTCGGGAAGGGAAGCCCGGGACCCAGAGACCCTCTCCTCATCGGAGTCCCCGCATCAGAAGGAAGGCTTCCCTGAAGGAAGCTCCCACGCAGTTCAGGCCGAAGACTGTTTCTGGAAGAGAGAGGACAAACTGCTGCCGCCCAAGATGGAGGCCAACAAGGGGCTTCCGGTGGGAGGAGCCTATCTAGGGGATGTGGCCACACGGAGGCGGAGCCGACCTCAGCGGATGGGGAACTCAGAGCCTGAAGGACCGCCCACTGCCCCAGGCAGGGCGGCTGCCTGGTTTACAGCTGCTGGGCAGGGACTTCTAGGGTGCACAGGGGAAAATCCAAAGGAAGGGGCCTTGTCTCCCCGTGGACCTAACACTCATCTGGGATGCTTTCTTCTAAACCATTCCACAGTTTGCGTTTGCCAGGCTCCCTTCTCTGTGTGCACGCCCATCCTGGCGCCTGAATTCAGAGCCTGGACACAGTCTCTGAGCTCTTTGGCTCAAGTCTGCATTCTACCACTTGAGACACAAATGCACTGCTGTCTTTTTTATACATAATTGGAGCTGAGCCTCACAGACTGTCCTGCCTGAGCTGGCTTTGAACTGGGATCCTCAGCTCTCTGCCTCCGGATGCCTCTCTGCCTTATCGGTGTGAGCCACTGGAGTCCAGCTGTGATCGATATTTTTAAAACGATTCTATTGGCTGTGCACCAATTAGTCTCCAAGGAACCACCAAAAAGCCAGAAGTGAATCTGTGTCTCAAGTGATAGAGCCCTAGCCTGGAGGGAAAAAGCTCAGGGACAGCACCAGGTCCTAAATCAAGCCCCAGGGTCAGCATAGGAACAATAAGTTTTACTAAAGTAAGACTGATATAAAACACACACATTTAAATGATATATTTTGATGAATCTGATATATTCAAGTATCTGTGAAATCAGCACAATCAAGGTAGCAAACCACTTCCAAAAGTTTCCTCTTAATGCTTGGAATTTTTTTTTAAATGCTATAAGAAGACATAATGTGAGAACCATCCAGTAAACAATGTTATATTGCTAACAGTGTCTAGCACCAGATTTTATAAAGACTTCTTGAAAGATCTTCTTCTCTGTACAGGATATAAATTGACTTCGTGGCCATGAAGTGACCATTGCAGTGTTTCTGAATCAGGCCTTTGTCCCCAGGCCCACTTACCTTTCTTTGCTAGGTGAAGTCATCTTGAAAAGGTGGATGATTCGATGATTCCAGAGTGGCCCTTAAGAACAATGTTTCATCCACTACAACCAGTTACCTCATCTTAAATTCCAGACACTGTACTATGTGCCATTTGGCCACGACCCTAGCAATTCAAATTAAGGTGGACTTGGATTACGTAATTCTGAGCTAAACATTTCCTTCAGTTATGAAGTTGGCTCTCCTGATTCATTGAGCCCAGGACACTTTCTAAGGGATGCTTTTATGACTTGTGCTAATCTGTCCAGTTTCTTTTGTGCTCAACAGAAAAGAAAAATTAGACTAAATGAACTAAAAATATAATGTTTTTCATCTCCACAGTGTATTTTAGATAAAATGTGCTTATGTTTTAGTTTATATGCTTTCTTATGTGTACTTCCCAATTTTTACTATCATCCTTAAGGGCCTTTCAGTCATTACTGAATTAAATCCTTAATATCATTTTAGTGAGCATATGATATCAGAAATATTTTGTATCCACAACAGTAATGTATTTTATTAGCGAAAGTATTGAAACAAATATTTGATAGTGAGAAATGTTTGTGTCAGACTATATAGACATCAGGAATGCTAAGTATGTCTATGTGATACTGCAAAGAAAGTGCTGGAGGTCTGTGAATGCTAACTATAAAGAAGTCCAAGAAATAGGGGTGCATTACTGTTCATCATTCTTAGAATTAATGACCTCTTTGGAAGGTTTCTGTTGAATGTAGTGTCAGTTCAGGCTTTATTTCAAGAAAGGAACAAAGGGACTGTTAGATTATCTGCCATAATTGAAACCCAATTGCTCTGTGTAGTTCTATGTGCACATGGAAATTTCTCAGAAAAGACTGTGAGGACTTTGGGTAGCTGACTTAATCTTGCTTGTCATGTCTCTGATCTTGCTTTTTCCCAGACAAGGTCCTTCCCAGACTAAAGGGGATATATCATTAAATCTGCTTTTTGTTTACAATGATGTGTAGTCTGGGGCTGAAAATAAGTTTCCTCATATTTGCTAAGCAGCCCTTTTACTTGTGGCTATTGTTCTTCCTCTGCTGTTGGTAATGAATCCATTCCTTTCTTGCCCTAGCACAGAAAGTGCTTTAACTTTGTTTTTGTTTCTAAGAGCTTCAGAATCTTTTGGATGCATTGTGCTAAAGCTCTTTAGTACTCCAAGAATGAAGTCATTTAGTACTTCTAAGATGGACAATGATCCACACAGATACTTTTCCAAATTAAGCCTGGAAGTCTTCATCTGGGGCCTTGGCAACATGCCATATTCTAAAAGTACCAGCTCTGTCAGATCAAGCTTACAGACCACAGTCATATAGACAAATGGAAAGCCCAGTGAGTAGATTAGCACTAACCTACTTCCATCCCCCTTAGTACCAGCAACAATTTTATGCCCTTTAGGTAGATGTATTTGGAAACTGCCATTTTCCTTACTCAAATCTCATTCTGAAAAATTAGAAAAATTATTTTCTACAGCATCCCCCATCTCTTTAAGACACTTGAGGTAATTAGTGAAATAAGCAGAAAGAATTTGTTAACTTAGGGGGAAGATAAACCAGTGTTTAGGTCAAATTCTAATTCTGTAGTTAGCAGTATTATCTTGGGAAAGTTTAAATTGAGACTAGTTACCTCTATTTTTAACTCAATAATAAGCAACAGTATCCACCATAAAGGCCTACTATGAGAATTAATTTACCCAAGACCCATAAAGAATTTAGCCTAATATACATAAAATAAGACAATGATTAAGTTTTCTGTTACTATACAGCACATACAGAAATGGCACCCACCTTTCATCAGGAATCCAGTATTAGGCTCACTGTGCCCCAGAACGATGTTCTCGTTTCATATACTATGTAGTGTATTGTTTAAAAATTCTAATTCACTGGCCCAGAAACTGTTCACCCTAAACCTTATGGCTCCTAAAAAAAAAATAGGCTGCTTAGACACTGATGTTATAAGGAAGGGGATTAAAGGAAGAATTCAAAACAAGACTTGTATCCATGTTATTACATTAGCATCTTTCCAAGTTTATGCTCAGAATAGGACTGTTTAAAAAGAAAACAAGTGCATTTGGTCTGGAGCTTATCTCTTGCGTTAAATCTTCAAAAGACAGCCAAATCTGTCTCAATTTTGGAATCTTCATGGAAATATGTGAGTGCAGAATTTCAGTGGCTGCTAAGATTTCATGCTACTCAGAATTGCTGAAACTTCCCTGCATTTTTCTATAGAAAGCAAAAGGGAAAAGGCACTAAAAGCTTGAAAAACATTATAGTACTAATTATTCTTTAGGTTTTCTTGAATGACAATAATAATTATACTAGTATTTGTCCTATTTTGTTTTAAATGTAGTCACAATCCATGAGTAAAACGGTTTATGAAAAAAGAATTAAATACTACCCTCGTTTACTGATCTATGAGGAAAATGAGTATCAACTCAACTTTTGGTATAACTATGTTATGCCAAATAAAACAATCATATCTCCCAACTCAGAGATAAATCCTTCAGCTTGTTAATACATAGCTTTATAAAATGAACATACCTACACAGGTACACAACACATCCACATGCTTGTATATATTCCCCTTTAATAAGGCTACACATCATGTCTAACTACACTTATTTTGAAATTTCTTTTTTGTTTTCCTTTTCTCAATATGTTACAAACTTCCTTTCATTTGATGTTTTTCTGTGAGACAGAATCTTACTATGTAGTCTAGGCTGGACTTGAACTCCAGCTCCTCCTGCCTTCACCTCCCAAGTGCTGGGATTTTACAGGCACAAAACAGCTCTGCCTTCCTTTCTTTGTTCTCCAAAAGTTGTGAGTTAGTACTTTTGTGCTTATAACATTTTAAAAATGCATTCATCTTCTAGCTTAACTATTTTATTCTAGTCTCTACAGACTCATAAGTCAACTTGCAAATGCAAATTCCACTTGATAAATTACAGTTTAGCTAGTAATGATGTTATTGAGATTATCCTAAATATTTTGAAATTCTCCATGAGACAACAGCAAACCCCTAAGAACCTATTATACTTTATATTGCATACATATGTAGGTACTAGCATTATGATGTATGTGGGAATTATAGCCACTGATATGCCTAAGGGTTAAACTTCAGGTTTTCAGATATTTATAGTTGTTTATTATAGCAGACTTCATGAGGAAAACATTTTGACATATTAAACAGCCATTTAACCCTTGGGTTTTATCTACTATTAGATGAATCTGAGAAAATTAAAATATAAACAAAAGGGACATTTCTATACATCTCAGCGAAGATTTAAAAACACTGAGATAAAAACCAATATGAAAACACGCTTGACTTTTCAGTTACATCATTTAAATTTTTTCCTCTGGAGAAAAGCCTGTTCACCACCTTTACAGTGAAATTATACACACAGACACACACACAGACACACACACACACACACACACACGCATACACACAAATGCACACACCCATAAAGTAAAGCATTAAGAAGATCTAAGTTGTGTGTACTAAGGAGGAAGAGCCAAATGATGATAATAAATACAATAATCTCTGTGTAATTTGGAATTAGAGTTGTGTATGTGATAAAATCACTATAACAAACACTAGCTGACAATGAGTTGTTCTTAATAACCCATTTGGACTAGCAATAATTTATTAAGCAGAATTAGACTTTTCTGTTCACCCAGATATACATTTTTCCTTATCATTGCATAATTGCAGACTAAACTCAGGTTTCATAGACAGCTTTCCCTCCCTGCTTGTCTTCTAGTAATGGAGAATATTTTGTCCAGTGGATAATTACTCTCTGGATTAATGACCACTCATTTGATGAGCAAATACATTCAGATTCCTCAACTCTAATGGAAATGTAAGGTAAATATTTGAAAGCAAATTCTTGTCTATAAACTTTTACCAAGGCAATCAGTAATACTGATGTAGGAATAAAAGAGTTTTCACTGGCTCTAAACTTATTTGAATTTAGGCATGTTCAAATTAATGATAGGTATCTTTCCAGATTTAGAATGCTTTATAAATTCTATTCCACTAACAAACATTGAGTGTCTGACACAAGCTACAAAATAATTATGCCCATTGGATGAATAGGTATTTATTTTCTGAAAATGTATGGATAGTCTTGGGTTAGATGTAAGGAATGCAAACAATAAAAGGAAAAAAGTCTGTTCTGAAAGAATTTAATGTATATAATGTGTGTACTGAAAGTCCATCTGTTCCATAAGAGGAATAACATGTGTCTTTCAAAGACAGCTGGAACTATGTGTTCCTGGTGTCAGAGAGGAGGCCGAATTTGAAGTGGGCCTAGAGGGACCACAGTAAGTTAGACCTGAGACGTGGGAAAGAGTCTTCCAGAAGAAACACACATATGCAAAGACATTTCCTGAGAAATGACTGAGAATGGGAAGCCCAGAGATTATTTGTAAATAGATAGATGATCTTTATTGTGCTAGGGGAAGAGTCATCTGCTGAGAATATATCAACTGCATGGGAGAGTGGAGAGACTGGAGATCAGGGAATGCATTTCCTGCAGGTCTCTGGAAAAATGGAAGCTGGAACTTGAGTACAAGCCAGTATTGCAACAAAGGCTTGAGAATGTAGGCATACTCTCCCTTTCATACTTAAGAAGCCCCGAGAAGAGCAGAGAGCTGAGGCGGTTCTTGTTGGAGTAAGATGGTGATGGAAGGGTAAGTTTCCATGCTAATCATCCCATCTAATGCCTGCCCCTCAGCACAAGATGAGAAGCAGGATTTCAAGGTGCATAGAATCTAAGAGGATATTTCTTCCCAGTGCACGTCGTGGTTAAAACAAAAGAGAGTATTAATAAGAACGTATTTATAAACCCTCTTTTACAGACATCTTTCTTGGCCTCAGGAACTCTGGAAGTGTCAGCAGGGACTGCATTTTTTTGTTTTAGTGTTGTTTGAAAGGGTGTTTTAAGCTATGTTGTTTTCCTGTAAGCTCTGTGACTGGGCTACCTGACTTCCTATGAAGGGACAGCTGGGTCAGAGACCTGCAGGGCCCAGTGAGATTGCTGAAGTCCACTGTCTGCATTCTGGAGGTGGAAACCTGACAGCCCTGCTGAGGGAGAACTTGGCTCCTTTTCCTGCTGCTAAGCAGACAGCCAAAGAAAGCAGGGTATGAAGAGCGCCCCCGTGGGAAACAAGAGTGCAGTCACCCTGGACACCGCTTTGCCTTCAAATCCCGGAAAGCAGGGGCTATGACTGCCGGCCCCAAGTGGAGCAAGAGGTTTCTAGAGGAAAGTCAGATCCTGTGTGCGCTGGCTGCTAGTTTACTAGTAGCTTCTTTTCTGGGGAAACACTATGTGCCGGCTAATTCAGGAGCCGTCTACAATCTCCCCGTTCCCTGGGGTCGAGCTGGGAGCTCAGGGTCACCATCCAGTGGGGATCCGGCAGCCCGAAGATCTCCGCATCTAGAAGCAGAAGGAGCGGGGAGGAGGGAATCCCGCGAAACCCACGGTCGTCTCCGCGGCGTCCCAGGGCTTTCTTTGCCGCCCAGAGCACAGTAGTCTTGGGGCTGCGGACCGCGCCGCGGGGTGCAACGGAGCGGGAGCCTCGGAGCCAAACAGGGGGGTGTGGAGCCCCGCAGAGCCAGAGGGAGTGAGGGGAGAGGGCGGCGCCCACGGAGGTGTGGGCGGTGCCCGTCTCCTGTGCCCGGCCGCGCCCTGCTGAAGGGGCGGAGGGGCGCTGGGCTGTCCTCAGCGGGGGCCGCACGAGGTCGAGCTCCGTCATCCCCGGAGTGCATGGCTGTCAGCGCAGCTCCACGGAGCACCCGAGAGCCTGGATTGCCTGAGGGGAGGAGGAGGATAGAGGAGGTGGAGACAGAGAAAGAGGCGGCGGCTGGAGCTGCCCCACCCGGCGGAGCGCGGAGCGCGGGGGGCGGAGGAGGAGGCTGGGGTGTCCTTGGGCGGGCGGGCGAGTGTGTTCGGCCGGCTGGCGAGCAGCGGGCCAGGGAGCGGCGCCCCCGTGCGCCCCGCCTCGCCTCCTGCGCGCAGCCTTTCGCGGCTGCGGCCAAGACACACACCCACCAAGCACCCTGCGCCCTCCGCCTCCACCGCCCGCCGCCGAGCCTTGGGCAGCCCGGAGCCACCGGGAACTCCGGGCCCGCTGGGGCGAGCTCAGCCCCGCTCCATTTTTTTCCTTCTCCACTCCAATCTTTTCCAGTCTGGGCGGTAGGGGGATGGGAACCCCACCGCCTCCCTCCCCCCACCCCGAACGGGCATGGGGTGAAGATCCATGCAGATTTATTGTTCTTTTAAAGGATGCCTTCGCTTCCTCCCGCCGCCTCTTCTTTGAACCTGGCTACTGCAGCCAGTCAGGGATGTAAAGAGAAAGAGAGACTGGGAGAGGGAGAGACTACGGGAGCTGCAGCCAGCGGGGAGGCCCTCCTGTCCGTGGAGGGGAAGGGATCTCCAGCGACACACCGTTGGCGAAGGGGACCTTCGCGGGGAGAGACGCCTCCCCTCTCCCTGGGAACGGGGAACCCACAGCCCAGTGTGGTGCCCGAGCCCGTGCCGCCCGCTGAGCGGGGTCTGTGGGAGCTAGGTAAGTGGGGTGGGGTGCATGCTGCTCCCCCAAAGGGGTCGTCCTTTCTGATTGAGTCTGCGCCGCAGCCCTGCCCACACTTGAGTTGCTAAAGGAATTGGAAGCTGCCCTATGGCGCCCAGTGGACTTACACACAGAGCTGACCCAGCCCTGGCCAGGGTCATGAATGCCGCCAGGTTCCTACCCAGTGGCAAAGGCACCCATGCCAAGTGTTAGCCCTGAAATGCTTTCCAACAAGCCTGACTGGGAAGGGGTAGGAAATGAGGTTATTTCTAGGCGATGAGCTGGGGTTGCCTTCTGTTGGTTTGTTGGTAAATGCCACACTCACATGCACACACTTGTGGATGGGGTTTAGGGAGGGCCACGTCTCTGGTGGAGGAACCGGTGACCAGAACACAGAGACTTGTGTGCTTTTTAATTCCTCCACCCTGATAGTCTGGGTTCCATAGCCTGGTTCCCTGGAGGGTTGATCAAGTCTCAGAGGAGGGAGCTCCCTCCAGTGTTTCCAAAACACTCCCAGCTGAGGGGACTTGACAGTTCAGTTGCCTTCAATGGCACCAAAAGACACTCACCATTTGCCTCTTCATTTGCTCCCAGTGCTCAGTGACCCTTTATGTTCAAGACAGTGTATTGCCACCCATTTTTCTGGAATTAGGAACTTTTATGTGTGTCCATTCAAAAGAATAGTCAGTGTGAAGTATACGTAAACATGCTAATAGCACACAACATTTATGACTGCGTGTGTGTTTAAGCAATATGCAATAATGACAAGGTTAATGTAGGCAATTATTGGTAAGCACAGACTCAGACCGGGCTAATTTCATGACTTTCAAAATTCCTTCTGATCAAGTTATGCAATGTCAATATTTTCAGTAGAATTTCACATTTCTATTTTTGCATTGATTGATTTTTGGCTTTGGTTGAAAATCTGTTTTATTTAAAGCCCAGTTGAAAGAAAAACGAAGCGTTTAGTGTTATTATTTTTAAGCATGCAGTATGGTATGGTATGGAGTTATTTTGTTTTACTTATTAATAAACAGGAAGCAATATATTACAGTTCATAGAATAAGCAAAAGATGGATTTCTGTTAAGAAGACTCAAGTCTTACCTGTTAGAGTTGGATGGCTTACAGGGAGGGAATGAATCACTGGGCAGTTCTCTTTATTTTCTTCCTTCTCTAACCTTCATCCTTCCCTCTCCATGTCCGTGTTCTCACATATCTCTCATACACTCATGACTCCCAGAAGTAACTACAGCCCGTCATTGGAGCCTTGTCCTCCCCTCTGTGCTTCCTATGCCTTTCTTTCTTTTCCTCTTTCAGATTCACTTTGCTCCAAAACTTGTAGTTTGTCCTATGATATCAGAAGAATGAGGAGAGGGCTAACAAACAAGGGTTAATATTGACTGACTTGTTTATTTCCCTCACTGGGAAATTCCAAGCATAGAACCAGAGAAATAATGAATGGATCTGTATAAAAGAGACAGGGTAAAAGTTGTATAAGAAGGTGACAACACTCACCATTTTCAAAGGTGTAGCCTCAACAAAGGCCAAAGTTACCTTTCTATTATAAGTTGGAAGATTTCCTTTTGTAGAGATATTGCTTCTTATGTGCAAGAGCCTTCTCTTGTTTTAATGTTTTTTTGTTTGGATGCATTTTGTCTTCTAATTCTTTTCCTGTGGTTTTAGTCAGAGTCCAAAAATATTAAATGGAGAGTTCCAGAAACAAACAATTCATAATTAAATAACTTTTAATTGATTATACTAGTATAATTATCCTATTATTACTGTTGTTAGTTTCTTACTGTGCTTAATTTAAACTGTGTCCCAATGATGCACTATAGGAACGAACATGAATAGGATAGACGGGGGGGGGGGTTCCAATATGTACTGCTTTCAGGTTTTAGAGAAACTAGCACTGATGGCCAGCGCATCCTCTGTATTTAAGAAGGGACTATAACATAGAGATGAGGCAGAGATAATAGTGAGGATGTAGTTGTAGGCCAGTTGACTATCTTTACAGGGTTGATAGGACTTTACATTTCTAGTAACAATGAGCCTTCATGGGGTTTAAAGCATTTGAGGGTCAAAGACAAATTTAAACCATAGTAGACAATTTCCAGAGCTATGGAAAGTGGATCTGTGGGTTTGAACCAGTTTTTGGTGTTGGGGACTGGATAATGTTAATGGAAGGATTGTATGGGAGAATAATTTGTATCGTCTCAATGCTTATGGAAAAGTGGATGGATATAGATGGCTGTACATCATGATTTCTTGATGGGGTTGAGGAAGGCCAGAGAATGAGCAGGAACTAACTGGCCAGGTTAGAAGCATGGCTGATTTAGATAGTCTCCATTATGGCATGGACAGTTTAGTGTACAGCTTTGAGAAAGTGCTCTTTGGTGACAGACGGGTGTTGTCAACCTGTAGAGGTATGCACAGCCTCTTTGGTGTTGTACATTGTGTTGTTCTATCATTTTTTATATCCTAAAGCAAAAATTTATGTCTCTAAAACAGGAGTCAGCAATTCTTATCATATCTCTGGATGATAACAATAGGATTGTCCTGTGAAAAAGGAAGTACTTCAGGAAAATGTAAGTAACCAATGGCTATTGCTTTCTTCCAGCTGTCAGTGGGGATGCCTGCCCCAGAGGAATATTGCTTCAGCTGACCTCATTTTTTTAAGAGCCCTGGCTTTGTGGCTTTGTCCAGTTCAAAATGGCAGAAAAGGCTCCCCCTAGCTTGAACAGGAAGACATCAAGATCAACGCTTTCTCTTCCTCCAGAACCTGTGGACATTATCAGGAGCAAATTGTGCTCCTGGAAAGTTAAGATCCTCTTGGGAGGCCTCAACCATGAAGTCCTGTGGAGGAAGATGGACAGGCTGCCCAGGACCCGCTTGGGAAAGCTAAGAGACTGCAACACACACGAGAGTCTCCTGGAGGTATACGATGACCATAATCTAAATGAGAACAAGTATTTCTTTGATCGATATCCTGGAGCCTTCATGTCTATTTTAAATTTCTACCGGACAGAGAAGCTACACATGATGGAAGAAATGTGTACACTCTCTTTTGGCCAAGAGTTCGATTAATGGGGGATTGATGAGATCTACTTAGTGTCTTGTTGTCAAGCCAGATATCATCAGAGGAAAGAACAGATGAATGAAAAGCTGATGTGAGAGGCAGAGACCATGCCTGAGCGTGAGGGAGAAGAGTTTGATAACACCTGCTGCCCTGAGAAAAGGAAGAAACTTTGGGACTTGCTGGAGAAACCTAACTCATCAGTGGCTGCAAAGGTATGAAAAGCATGGCACTGTGTGTCTACATATGGGCAGAAAAGGGGGTACCCCAGTTCTATAGGGGGGTAGTTTTCTTCACACTTTCAGTGAAAAAGAACAAAACATGGCTACCCTGTGAGAAAACCTGTTTAATGTCTTTACCTAGTAGGATATAGTCATTCTTTCTGTGTGATGTCATAAAATGGTGTTATGCTTTCGTGAATACTATGATTTCTAGTAACAGGCCTGAGCTACACAGTTTCGCAGAAGACCAGGATTCAGACTCCATCTTGGACAAAGGGAAGATGCTGTCATTGAAAGTAGAGGTGTCTCTTTGCTTGGTTCTGTAGAAGTTCAGGGAAGGAGAACAAAATATGGCCCTGTGTAGCTCAGAAGGATGGGGGCCACATGCCAAAGTGAGGAGCTATATTACAAAGCTTACTGATTCTTCGATGAGTCAGCCTACAGGATGTATGGCCATTGACTTCTTGTTTTGGGCTTTACTCTAACTGTGCTATATCTGATGTTAGTTTATAGCTTTTTTTTAAAGTTAGTAAGGTATTGCCAATATGTCAAACTCCTTACAGAGTTTGCTTAAAGATAAATTTTTATTTTTCATTGTACATGTATATAACTAAATCTCAGAATCAAATTTTTGTCACACATTTCGGTATGCGATTCACCTACATAATGCTGTTTATGTAATTTTATCTAGGACTTTAAAGGTTAGTGCAAACTCATACATTTATTTCTTACGTTTAGTTCTATATTGCAATATGAATGATGAGTCATCTTTAGCTGTAAGAGATTAGTAGCTATGATTTGAACATGAGAGATGAAATGGAGAATGGGATGGAGAATGGAGAGTGTGTCATTGTATGCACTCTTACTTACAGGTTTTTTTGAATATCCCCATCTATCAACACCTGTTTCAAATGGCTTGTGGGCATTGAAGGCAACATGCATTTCCTGTGTCTACCAGCAATGTCCAGGCCCTGCACCTTGTTCCTCATTACTGGTATTACTTGGGCTAATTGATGAGCTTTTATCTTAAAAACAGAGATTTGAAGGTCATGAAGCTAAGCTTCCTCTCTGATTGCTGTGCCAGTAAGGCATAACCAAGAGAGAATTATGCAACTAGACATGGACCAGTTGGAAACAGAGACCTGTAGTAACTCACAGGTAATGGAAAAGTGAGAGCCAAAATGTAAGCTTTCATCTGTAAAGATTTTCTCGGTGACACTAAAATGTAATATCTGAACCATATCAGCTTGGTATCTATATATTATTTATTTTTGACCATGCCTTACATATGTTTAAGTTAACTCTTTAACATGCAAAAGGAGTGGAGTTTTTTTTTTCTTAAATTACCCTCATAATGTTGTATGAAGTTTGAAGTAAAAGATGGTCTCTGGAGCCAGGTGCTGCTGGTGGCTCATGCCCATAAACCCAGCTGCTGAGGAGGCTGAGTTCTGAAAATCAGAGTTCAAAGCCAGGCCAGGCAGAAAAGTCTCTGAGACTCATCTCCAGTTAACCCTTCCCACCCCTACACATATGCTGAAAGTGTGGCCTTTGCTCAAGTGGTAGAGTGCACTAGCCTTGAGGACAAAATCTCAGGGACAGCACCGAGGTCCAGAGCTCAAGGCCCAGGACTGGCAGAAAAAAAAAAAGAAAGAAAAAGAAGAAAAAGAGGAAGGCCTTTGAATATTACTAAAGAAAAGTCCATTAAGTAATCAAGTTTCTATTTGTCAGGCAGGCAAACCACATAGGAGCAGCCTTCTCTGGCTGATATCTGAATGAAATCTACTTGTTTGAGCACATGTATGTATGCACACATGTATGAGAGAGAGAAAGGGAAAAAAGAGAGACAAAGATCTCATACATATGCCTTTCTCTGTATTAGAACAGATTATATAAAGAATTCACCTGCAGAAAACTAGAGTGAAATTCTACATGTATTTGATAATTTAATATAGATACAACTTTGTCATCCAAATGGAAAAGTACCTTCAGAATAGACACTTTTGTTATAATTTGATCAGATATGACAATCCATGTGAAGAGCTCTAGTGGTCCAAGAATAGAAGGAAGAAGATTCTTCATTAGTTACCCAGGACTTTGTTTCAGGATGCTAGAGGTCATTGGTACCCTGGACTGTACAATTAAACTTTCCTCTTGAGTCATTCCTGAAACATCTACAAGTGTTGAATGCCACTTTATTTTTTTGAAATTTTATTGTCAAGGAGTAGTACAGAGGAGTTACACTTACATGAATAAGGTAGTTATTACATTTCTTGTCTAACTTGTTACTCCACCTTTCTCTTTTCTCCCCCTTTCCCTCTCAATCCCCCCACGACCCACCAAGTTGTACAGATCATTTCCAACATATTGTCTTGTGGATATTGCTGTTGCTTAGGTTCCCACTTCTTCCTTTTTCTCACCATTTTGTTATTCCCCTTTGCTAGTTCAGATATATGTATATATAATACCGAGGGTACCAAAATTGAATACAGTGACAACATGGGATAAACCACAGGGGTAAAAATCTCTTATTAACATTGAGAACAACAACAACAAAGAAAATAGATACCTTCAGTCTCTGTCACAGAGGCTCCAAGGACAATCAAGTGATCCTAGCACATTTAGGAATGGAACTGCCTGGAGGCAACATTTTTTACTACAATAACCCTCAGGACATTTGCACTAATGAGGAAGGATTTCAGTCCATTGTTTTGGGACTAATCAATGTCCAGTACAAAACAGGCACAGGTGGCTCACACCTGTAATCCTAGCTACTCTGGAGGCTGAGATCTAAGGATCACAGTTCAAGATCAGCCCGGGCAGAAATGTCCATGGGACTCTTCAATAAACTACTCAGAAAAAGCCACACAAGTAGTGTTGTATTCAAGTAGTTAAGCACAAACCTTGAGCAAAAGAAGGTCTGGGATGGTGTCCAGACCCTATGTTCAAGCCCCACAACTAGCAAAAAACAAAACCAAAACAAAACCTGGAGTAGTTTTGGATGTGGATCTGCATTTGTCTTAGCTGCTGTCTCTTAGGTCAAGTTCTCAACCACAATGATTCTTCAGATTCAGATTTCTTTTTAGCATTCACATTTTAGTTTACATCCAGAGTTATATCTGTTTTGGGCAATGTTTTTGTATACATTAATGTTGGTGCATATTATTCCAGCTGGAATTTAGTTAAATTGAAAATAAATTAGTGTTAGTATTGACAATGTATTACTACGGGTGTATGCTTAAATAAATTTGCTGGTTTTGATTCATACAATGGAATTTTTTCTTTGGTTGGTCATGGGGCTTGAACTCTGTGCCTGAGTGCTGTCCCTCATCTCTTCAGCTCAAGGCTAGCACTCTACCACTTGAGCCACAGTGCCACTTATACAGTGGAAAATTTTATCTTGGGAAACTAGCAGAGACCCTGCATAATATCATTGAGGCAAGCAACCTATTTTCCTTCAATGAAGTTTTTAGCATAGAAGCAGAAAAACATTGGTGTACAATCTTGTTTTTCAATAGGTGGTACATTTGCTATACTACAGATGGAATGAACTACATATGCAGTGAAGGAAAACATGAATATAGTAAGCTAAAATCAAGGGTAACATAAATTTGCCATTTTATATTTGCTATGTTAAAATGGTAGCACATTTTATTATATTCCTTAATTGAATTCTGCAGGTGTGAAAATTATTGTATTGCATAAGTAAAGTAATTGCATTATGAGTAAAATCTGTTTTAAGCACTACTCTTTATTTTTCAGTTCATAGCCTTATCAACCCTTACAAATATTTTAAACTACTTGGAAGGGTTTCAAAGTGTTAATCACACCCACCTTTTCTCCCGAAGTTTTTTTTTTTTTTAATAGATTTGCATGTGTTACAGGGTAGCAAATTGTTTTGATGGGAATATGTGAATATCATACCCATTTTATTTATATACACTAAGGAAGAAATATTGTGTTGTAACTGAAAGAAATGTTTTGGAGTCTGGTTTTCCTGTCTTTGTTGAGACATTTAGAATATACAAAAACTTAGTGAACTTTTTCCCTTTGCTGTACTTAGATCTCTGTCTTAAACTAAGTAAGCCTCGCTGAGCTTTCTGAAGGCACAGAGAGGAAGATCATGGTTTTGAAGGCCAGTCGAGGCAAAACTTAGATAAGTCAGGAGTGGTGATTGTGCTTCTGGAATGCTAGTTATACAGGTGGTATAATGTAGAAAGATCCAGTCTGAGCCCATCTCTGAGCTAAAAGTGCAAGAACTTGTCCTCAAATAAGCAAAGCAAAAAAATGCTAGAGTCCTGGTTCAAGTGGTATAGTAACTGTCAAGTAAGAGGCCTCCAGTTTAAACCTTGATATGCCCCTGACCCAAAAACTAATTTAGTGAGGCCCTGTCTCAAAAATAACTTAGGCATAATGATCTTAGATAATCAGGAGGTGAAGGTTGGAGGATCCTGGTCCAAGGGAAGACTAGGGAAAAATAAATTAAATCACCAGAGAACTAGTAAAGGCAAAGAGCCAGGAGCATGACTCAAGTAGAAGAGTAGTTGCCTATCAAGTATGAAGCCCTTAGGTCAAATCCCGGTACTGGAAAAAAAAAAAAAAAGAATGAGCCTGAAGCTAAATAATAGCCAGACTCCGCTGTTTATTGCCCATTCTGACCTGCCAGGATCTATATTCCTTGCAGAACTGATTGAACACCAAGGTACACATTGCCACCAATGAAGACTTGGAAAATAGATGTTTTTCTCCTTGCAATTTAGCCCATATATGAAATGTTTTTGTTAGCTTCTCCAAGCTCTGGTTTTCTCTCTGCATGAAAAACTTAGTTTATCCTTCCTGGTTCTTCTTTTCTAACTCCACGAATATGTCTGCTTTAAAAAAAATCTTAAAGCATCAGAGGCTGAATGAGGTAGACTTACCTTTCCTGAACTCTTTGAAATCATTGAGATTGTTCCCTTCCTTTCCTTTGAGAGAAGCAGATTCTTCATTCACCCTATGCCCTCCTTTCATCCATGAACTATGGTTGTGTAAGGTAAACTGGCTTCACATGTTCCTCTAGCACAGCTGCCACTTTCCCCAGAACCTTCTTTCTGTTCTGAGCAGAAATTTAACTCTAGGGGAAGAGACTGTGGTTTGTGGAGACTTAATATAGTAACAGATGGTTTTTATTAGCTTGTGTTTCCAATGTCCTCTATGAAGTATAGATACAACTTTCTGGAAAATCATCAGCCCATTCATTCTCTCTTCTTACTCTGAGACTCATTTGTTTATCATAATTGTTTTCCCGTGGCAACCAGGGAAAAATGAGCCTTGTTTCCTGCACTCCAGGACTATGAAGTAAAGGCACATTCTCTTGTTCCCTCAATTATCTCTATGGATTTCACAAAAGAACACAGAGGAAGGAGTTAATAGTGAGTGTCTACTGTGTGCCATAAGAGAATGTGAACATTTTTCATGTTGACTCTTCATAAAAGGTATAGGAAAACATTTAGTGTAAAGCTCCAGATGGTCAATATTTCTAGCTTTGTGGGCCATGAGGTCTCTACTGCAACTACTCAGCTCTCCATGTGAGAGTTGCAAGAGAGCAACTGTAGACCATACACCAACATCTGGATAGAGTTGGATTCCAATGAAACTTGACGAGTTGGATGAATTTAATTCTGGGTCTTATTTTCTGACATCTCCTTGTGTCAGCACTACAAGAAGACATCATTAATCTCACTTTACAGATCAGGGAGCTGAGACTCAGGAATATCACATTCATACTATCCCAGACATATTAGTGTCTTTATCTGGTTGACCCCAAACCTGGATTTCCCATAATGCTTCTTTCTGTCCACTTGTATTTTTATTTCATTTATCATTGTGTCATTCCTGTCACTCTCTTAATATTTGTGAAAGATTCATCCTCCCCCCCCATTTATAACTGATTCTCCATCTAGCCAACCAAATTACCCATTTAAACATATCTTGAACAAACCTCCCCAAAAGTTCTGCATTGCTTGCTGCTCAGTTTAAACTCCTTGGCACTGCATTTAAAGATACCACCTTCTTATCCAGCTATATTCCTTACTTCTCCCATGTTCAGTGCTCCAGGGTCTGAGTCTACTAGCCACTGTTGAAGATTGGGGTCTTGTCTGGACAGGTGTTCATTGCATTCAATCTACATTACTTACGCATGCTGTGTACATCCAAGAAGGACATCATTTTTCTCCTTCGCTCAAAGGTCCTTGTATAGCTAAGCCATACCTCCATCGATCTGGCCATTTCACACAGCTTCCTTGTCCTGGAACACTGTGGCCATTCTCTGTCCTTCCTTGGTGTTTTAGCTCATAAGTTGCTCCTCTCTGATGTCTGTCACATTTTCTCTTCCCTGTTTTCTCCCCTCGAGTTTTCTCTTCTTTCTTTCACCTTATGTATTCTATCTGTGCTTTGCTCATCTCCTTTGGTAGGCTATGGCATTTTGAGGAATTTATACCACCTCTCTTCTCTTCAGTACCTGGTAATTCCCAATAAAGGAAATATTCAGTTCCTCCAACATAATTGTACTGAAAAGAAAAAATAGCAACATGTTGTTTGTTTCAGAATATTTTTATTTCTCTGTGATGATTAAACAATGGAGATAGAGGTTGAATGCCTCATTCTAATCATTAAACCGGGCATTGCTTTTTGGAGTTTGGGTGGTTGGCGTTTTGTTTCTGTTTGTTTGGGGTGTTTTTTGACAATTTAAGAAAGATGGGTATCTTATCAATTTTTAATGGCTTTGTGTATTTATTTAATTATTTATTTATTTGGGTCCGGTTGTGGGGCCTGAACTCTGGGCCTGGGCGCTGTCCCTCAGCTCTTCAGCTCAAAACTAGCACTCTACCACTTGAGCCACAATGCCAAGTCCAGCTTTTTTCTTTTTGCTTATGTGGTGCTGAGGAATCGAACCCAGGGCCTTGAGCATGCAAGGCAAGTGCTCTACCACTGAGCCACCTTCCCAGCCTGGCTTTGTGTTTTTAAAAGAGAGTGACAGATGTCTTTTCCATCTTCACATTGTATAAATTTGAGAATAGCAGTCTAGCTTTTCTGTATGGTGCAGAGTTTATGCAAAGAAAGGAATCAGGTGCTGCTGAGAAGCAGGCTTTCAGATGCTTGCTTTTCTGGGGCTGCTCATTTTGTGTTATTTGAACACTAGGCTCCAACTCTTGTCATAGGCAAAATGTTGACTTTTGAAGGTGGCAAGAGTGCTTGATTCACCTCCAGGCATGGGCAATCTTCCACACCATTAGGGGATAGGAAGATTATTTCCTTACATTAACCTTCTGAGAACTTTGACTCAAGTGAAGTTTATGAAGGAGAGTAGTTGCGTGCTGCTTACCTTTATGTCTGGGTAAAGTAACCAGACACCCCCACCCCACTGCCCACATAAGTTGCATGGAGCCATTACTTATACAAATGCAGCAAGAAACAGTAGAAACCTAGGATTCAGGGTAAGCTGGCACCAAAGGTACAGAAAAGCTGACCAGGATGCTGAGAGTTTTAGGTAATCCTACCTAAGCAGGAGGCTGAGATCTGAAGATGGAGTTTTGAAGACTTGAGGGGCAGGAAAGCCTGTGAGACTCTAATCTCTAAGTGGCACCATGGCTCAAACTGGTAGAGTGCTAACCTTGAGCCAAAGCAGCTCAGGGATAGCACCCAGGCCCTGAGTTTGAGCCCCAGGACTGGCGCATACAAAAAAAACCCAAAAATAAAAAAAAAAAACATAAAACCCCACATTTACCCAACATCCTCCTTTATCACTGCAAATATGCAGATTAAAAAAGAGGTTCAACAATGGATGTCAAATCTTCAAGTTTTCTGAATCAAAATAAGACTATCTGTGCCTTCAACTTCTGAAAATGTTTTTGTCACCGAGGGTGGTCTTGTTTACTTACACACACACACACACACACAGTGATTCATTCTCCTCTCTTTCATTCTGTTCTTTTTCCATTTGATGATTTGAAAAACTCTGCCTTTGGTACTATGGTGCCTGTCAGAAATTATTTGCAATTTATGCATATTAATAGACTTATCTTCTGGATCTTCTCTTGCTAAGGCCCTCACAAATACTTCTCTGATTCAACTTTGGAATCTGTTTTTATCCTACTTTGCTTATCTGATAAAATCAAAAGATAATGAAGTATTTTGCACACATAATGGAAATGAGAAGAAATAATACTTAAGAGGATTAATTTAAGGGCTGGTGGGAAGAAGAGATGACTGATTGCATGTATTTTGTATTTTTCCAGTTGACCCTAGAATGGTGCTATGCACTGGAATTAGAAATAGCTTTCTAAACATAGCAATCATAAAACATTTTATTTATTTTATTTTGGAATTTGAAATAATCCATTGTGTTAGGTCATGCAGTAAGCCTGAATTTGAAAGGAAAGCAAGGGGGGGGGAGGTGGAGGGAGAAAGGGAGAAATGGAGAGAGGGAGAGGGAGAGGGAGAGAGAATGGGAGGCTGTAATTGATTGAAAACTTTGATTTAGAATTCTGGAAGCTTAGCCTAGCAAGTGCTAACCATGCACATAGCATACAAACAAGCCATAGAGAGAAGAAAAGAGCCAGGACATCAAGAACTCAAGTATCAGGGGACTATTTATCTCCAGAAAGAATTTATAGGGACCATAAAGTAAAACCAGAAGAGGCACATACTATTCTATAGAAAGAAGTCAGAGGATTTGAACATATTGTGATGGCCATGAGGTACAATCTGTGCTGTAAAAGACAAAAATACCAGACCTGATGTAGTGAGTCCAGTAGCAATGGATTGGGAAGAGTAGCTAAAGCTGTGGTAGGTAATCGGGGCACAGGTACACTCACGGAATCCGGAGAGGAAAAGACCTCCCTTAGGTTATTGACTTAAAAGAAAGGGGAGGCTTCACTTCCAGATGGTAGGGAAGAACAGGATGAAATACAGGCACAGAAAAAGATGACCAAGAAATGGGTAAATAAAGAGCAATTCCCAAGGCATAAAACATGCAGCAATAAAAAACACATTAAGTCTGACAATAATAAAGATTAATATATAAAAGCTTGGAACATTTCAAATAAGTTCTTCCTTTGATTAATTTCCCTTTTCAGGGATAAATTTATAGCCCAAATGTAGGTCAATGAATTGATAGTAGCAGATTTGTATACCAGGAACTCCTGAGGGGCATAACTTACCTTCAGAGACGTTCATGAAAGAAGATTCAATGGTAGTATGCATAAATTAATTTTATTTCTGCTGGAATATGAGTAAAAAATATTCAAAGGCAGTGAGGAAAATTTATCATACAAATTTAAAAGTAAAATAAAACAACAAGAAAAAAAGGAGGCTTGCATTTTGGGCAATATGTCAGACTTGATAATTCTGAAACCCATGTGCAGAAGTGCAGAATGAAATAGGATGAAATTTCTCTGAAAATACAGAGTTGAACCAGAGGGGAATACAGTAGAGGAGGCCCAAAGGGAGAGGAAAATGAAAATCATTTCTTTGAGCTGCAACTGTACCATTGATTATCACAAAAATCCCAGAGGGATAAGAGAAACTGGGGTTCAGCAGGGAACAGAGGTGGAGCTAAGAGAGCTTCATAAAGCTGAGGCGTTTAATAGGCTATATTATATGTGAAGGGCAACCCCAGAAGAGTTATTGGGAAAATGGAAAAGATGGCTGTGTCTCTTCTCTCTCTCTCTCTCTCTCTCTCTCTCTCTCTCTCTCTATATATATATATATATATATATATATATATAGTTAAGATACTATACAGAGGGTTGTGTGTCTCAGTTTTAATTCAGGGAATTGGTAAGTACAAACATGATCTCACATTGGTCTAGCAACTAAATTCATATTCTATAAATTGCATGGAAAATCTAAGATGGAAGAGTAAATGCAATGGTTGGAGGCTAGTGATAGCCTCAGGCTCCTAGCAGAGGAATTGACACAGAAGTGACACAGAAGTGGCACTGTGGCTCAAGTAGTAGAGCGCTAGCCTTGAGCTGAAGAGCTGAGGGACAGTGCCCAGGCCCAGAGTTCAGGCCCCATGACCGAACCCCCCCCCAAAGAAAAAAGATATCATATAAAATAACCAAGCATATCAACCTTAGGAATTTGAGGTAATAGGATTATAACATGAAATATAAAATAAATAAGAATAGTGTGTAACCAGATACTACAATTGTTAGAGAAGGGAACATAGCTTTTAATAAAATTTAAAATTGTCTTTGAGATAAAAAAAATCTAGTAGACAGTTGAATATAGGATTTGTAAAGGATAAATATATTTGAAGGGATGGTTCACTGTTCCCCTTAAAGATGAAAAGATGGAAATGTCAAAGAGAATTAAGCAACACATGGCAGAATGACAAGTTTAGCATAGTGAATAGGAAATGCAGAAGGAACAATTCGTTAGGAGGGGGAGAGACTACTTCCAATATTTCACAGAACTAATGAAAAATACAAACCTTCTGATTCAAGGATGAAATCCTGGCAGGAAAACAAAAATGAGTTCAACAAGAACAACAACAAGAAGCAGAACCCCAAAACCAAGCAAAACCAAAAAGCCTACAAATTAGTAATAATTATCTTGTCTTCACACTATGCCACTATAATACAAGCAAGTAGGAAATAAAGAAGTAAGATTTCGAAGACTTTTGGGAAATAACCTTCAACTAGATTTCCCAGCTGGGAATCAACTAGATCTGGTATCAACTAGATACCCAGCTAAACAGGCTTATATGTGAGTTAAAGACATGTTGAGACAAAAAGACCAAGCAGACTTACCATTTACTAAAAGAAGTATCAGAGCAAGATTATGACAAGAAGACTGGCAAATTCAGAAAGAAAGTATGACAATGGTTAAGTTGGCAAAATGTTAACACTGGGGAATCTAAATAAGGTAATGATGATGGTGGTGAGGGCAACAATAAAGGATTAGTTGGCCCTGATTTCAAGGCTGCAGTAAACTACAGAGCCACAATAATATGTAAGATCCACAAATTAGGATTTGAATTAATGCTTTCTCCATGGTCTTTCATTATTTGTGAAGAGTACAGAGAAGCTGATTAACTTTAAATTGTATTATATTTATTTACCTCATTTTATTGTTCAAATTAAATTTTCAGGTGTGAACAATAAATACAAAGGAATTAAATATATGTGCTTATATATCTTTACAGAAAACTATTTTTCCCTGAAAGAATTGAGTCATATCTGTAACAGAAAATACAGATAGCACAGAAAAATGATATGATGGATTTACTACATTTCATTTACACAGCTACAGTTACAGTTTATTTTTAAATTTGATTATTTTTCAGATGTCATCTTAAAAATGGGAGCATTTCTCTACTTGTCCAAATTACATATGATAATAATTTTGTCACATCATTCAGTCCTCATTATATATTGGAAAATTTCTTGTTACAAAGATGTGTTCTTGTGGTGATTTTTATTCCTTATATAGAATGCAATGTGCAAATTTTCCTTGATGTCTGGTTGTGTTTTATTCTATTTCAGTCCACAATTAGCCCATTTTCTTGGTATTGACTTTTTGAAGAAGGCCAAAGATTTGTTTATTGCAACTGTCTGGGTATTGATGCTCTTTTATCTGAATAACTGCTATATCTGAAGGCTAGATAAAGAACCAATGAATTCACAGTAAGCATTATTTTCTGCATAGATTATATCTCTGACAATGTCTTGCATTTTATTTTTATCACGTGAGAAACACATTAAGTTTATTCCTGCAAATGGAGGGTTTTGCAAACCTGGTGATGGGTTGATGGTAATGAACAGCATTTCCGTATTGTAAGGTACATTTTCCTGGTGTCTGTGTGGTGCTTCCTATATCAAAATCTGTTCATTCCCTTTGATGTTTCTTACAACTGAAAACCTTCTCCCGAATTTGAAAATTTATTCTAGATTATAAAATGATGATTGACTCATTCTAAAATTTCTTCTAAAATATCTGACATTCTTTTAAAAATAGTAGTTCTTTTAGTTTGGTTATTCTGAAAAAGAGTTCTTGTTTGAAAGGCCAAACATGTACTTAAGAGTCTTCTATTTAATATGATTTTGAAACAAGAAATTGTCTTAGGAATGGTAACACGTGGATTTAAATTTTGTTATCTGCTTCTTCAAAACTTTTAGTGTCATCATAAACACATGGGCATCATAGATGCCAAGTGGGTGAACTGATTGCAGTCATTATTCTTCTCAATGTTCTTATTGACACGGTTCAGGCCATTAAAGAACCTCTCCAAGTTGACTCATGTCCTTTTAACAGTCTCCATTAATCTTAAAAATGTTCTGGGAGAGCAAGGTATTATAGGCTCACATTGTACCTTCTTTACTCTAACTTGCACTTGGCTATTTTCCTTGGGACTCCTTGTTCCTTTTAGTCTTAAATTATACTAAAAAATCTGAGCCTTCCTAGGCTTATTACCATGATGGCAACTGTGTCCCACGACTGTTTGAATGGATCTTAGGAAACAACACCAAACTTAGTTTGCACTTACCTCTTTCCTCTCTTTCCTCCTGATTGTTGGTTTTTTTTATTATGTTACTGTGCATTGCCACAAAATTCATTCCTTTTGTCACTTATATCTCTTACTGTAGTAGCGATCAATTAAAATGTGAATAGACAAAACATTATGTGGAACCCACACATTCTTACAGCAAGTCACCTATATGTTATTTATAAGCATTACTTCTCCCACCTGCCCGCCCGCCCGCCTGCCTGTCCTGGTTGCAGGTTGCTGAAGTGGTCGCCACGGACCCAGCCTGCTAGCTTTCTGGCCGCAGCCTCGGCTTCCCCGCAGACGGAGGGCGGCCCAAGACTGAGAAGACTGAAGGTGAAGGCAGTTGCTGACACCTCGGGTGATCTTTTCTGAATGTGCCTGTTCAGTGTGTTGTCTGTCCTTGGGTGACCTGCACTGTGAGCTGGTCCCACAGCAATGGCTGGATATACATTTATCATTGAAGGGACTAAAAAAATCCCCAACGTGTTACTGGCCAGGGTGTAATAAAACAGACAGCTGAGCTCGAACTGATTGAAATGCACTCTAGCCTACAGCCACAGGCACAGCTAAAGCCCCAGGCCTGGTCATGCTTATAAATTGACTTAGCTTTTAACACCGGCTCCACAAAGTGCCTGACACCCTCATACAGAGGTGGCTTGCTGAATTTGAGGTGATATGGAGAACCACATTCACCAAGAGAGAGCTTAACACCCAGCGGGATTTGTCCCACATCACTACCCTCGACAGTGCATGGAATGGGCGCTTAGGTATCTACACATAGACACACAAAGCCATCATAGAACGGCTTTGGCAAGTGGAGGTCTGAGGGCAACAAATAATAACAATAATAGTTATTCTTAGTATTTTTTACTGGCTCATTTAACAGAATCTTCATCAAGGTCCAGGTGTGCAAGGCATATGTGATGTGCGGTGAAGGCCGCATCTCGATCCCTTTGTCTGAGATTGGAAATCTGCATTGCCAAGAACAGCCTGGACACTGTCATCTTGTCGTCTGCATTGGCTTCCTTAGAACAGGTAAAAGACTTAAAAATCATAGAAGGCAGAGCAGCTTTTGTTATTACAAGAGATCCCCAAGGTTTCATCGAGAGATGGTAGGGCCTTTTCACAGTGTTATTTTTTTCTTTTCTTTTCTTTTGGAGGGGAGGAGCAGCATAAGTACATGACAGCTTGGTTTTTCAGGAAGGATTTTTTTGGGGGGGTCCGGTTGTGCGGCCTGAACTCTGGGCCCGGGCACCGTCCCTCAGCTCTTCAGCTCAAGGCTAGCGCTCTACCACTTGAGCTACCGTGCCACTTCCGGCTTTTTTCTTTTTGCTTATGTGGTGCTGAGGAATCGAACCCAGGGCCTCAGGCATGCAAGGCAAGTGCTCTACCACTGAGCCACCTTCCCAGCCCCTCAAGAAGGATTTTTATTCCATGGTAGATCCACCTCCAACACCATAGAGACAGCTCTCCATTATTCTAAGCCCTTTGCGTCTGTATTCCTATGAAACACCCACGAACAGTGAAGGGAGGGCTGGGCAGGGACCTGCAGGCTCAGGCACTGGCACTTGCTAACTGTCCTCGGTTGGGAAATGGAGGAAGTATCAGTGGAAATGAGATAAGACAAGAAAATTAAAAAACAATAGGCTGGAGTGCTCAGCTAGCTCATTTAAAAATGCTTCTCTCTTTTCTTCCCCCCACAGTACTCGATCTATGACCTACCAACTTGTCTTTGCCTTTGTCCTGAAGAATCGTAGAGGATAAAGCCAGAACTGAAGTTCCAAAGGAAATGTGGGACCAACAGCTGAGAGAGAGGGACAGAAATGATCCTACTCCTCCAAGGTGCACAGCATCCATTCCTGTAGGGTCAGCATTTTCATTGCGAGTGTATGAGCTATTATAAAATTGTACATAGCATATAGCATCAACATGGTGATAACTGAAAGAGAATTGGAATCTGGATGCAAGTCCTCCATAATTGTACATGGCTTGAAACAATGGATTCTGCAAATATTTTCAAAAAGAATAGTTTTATTCTTTTTTACTACTGGTACTTTTATCCTTCTTACCTCTTCCTTAAGTCAGAAGACAGGAAGGAGTGGGTTTTTCTTTTTTTTAACAGCATTAAGCATTATTTACCTCCACTGTTACCTTTCTAATTAGACATTAGCACAGTTTATGTACAAATAAAGCAGCTGTACGGGTTTATGTGTGAATTTGCTTACACTTGTCCCTGTAAGTGATTGTGGCTAAGTTTGGTAAATAATTTATATTGCACTTGAAGGCATAAAATAAATTTAGAAATGAGAATAATTAAAAAAATTGTTTCACACCTTCTGACATTTCTTCGCATCTTGAATTTGAAAGTTTTTTACCTCCCTAGTTGGTCTTAATTATCTTTGTATTGTAATAAATCTTTTAGAAGGTATTATCAGATAATCAACTTGTGTTTTTTTTAAATAAAAACTATTCTGATGGAACCAAATTCTTTTTTTGCTAATGGGATTTTCTTTACTACATTATAAAAGATTACTGCTCATGCAACTTAGCAATCGAATATAATATTTACAAGCATAATTTAACCATTTGCTTTGATTTTGGAAACATGAATTACCAGTGCTCTGTTCTTCTCTGTTACTCCATATGAAAGGCAATCTCTTTAGTATATGTAGAGAGTGCCTTTTAGGCTTTTTACCTAGTGATTTAAACCCAGGCTTTACTTACGATAACTGAATAACTCATGATCCAATAAATGTTTAGAGAACATATATTTGCTTTATTTGTTAGGTTTTTGGTATTGGAGTTTGCTAAGCAGGCTTTGGACCACTTGAGTCACAAATCTGAGAACACATAATACTGAGACAGAACAAGTTCTTTTTTTGGGGGGTCGGGTCGTAGGGCCTGAACTCTGGGCCTGGGCGCTGTCCCTCAGCTCTTCAGCTCAAGGCTAGCGCTCTAGCACTTGAGCCACGGCGCCACTTCTGGCTTTTTTCTCTTTTGCTTATGTGGTGCTGAGGAATCGAACCCAGGGCCTCAGGCATGCAAGGCAAGCTTTCTACCACTGAGCCACCTTCCCAGCCCCCAGAACAAGTTCTTGAAGATACATTTATGATTTTACCTTTAGTGAGTTCAGACTCAGGAGGAAAACCAACATGAACCAACATGTATGTGTATCTAATACATGATTAGATGATTGCTATAATAAAGGCCACTGGAAAGTCAAAATGAGAAGGTATTTGAAAAGCACAGTAGAGATCCTAAGCATTGGCATAAAGCATGTGCCTTATTAAATTAATTAATTCTACTAGAGAATTGGGGCAACTAAGAGGAATCCTCACAGAGGTGATGTGTTCATTGAATCTGGAGAGATGCATGGGAATTTGTCATTGTAGATAAGAGGGCTGATGAGATGGGCAGCGTTCAAGGGTGCCGTCACTTGACAATTAAATGGTAGTGAAATTGTATCTATTAGAACTCCTCCCAGGGAGAGTACCAATTGTAGTTGTGAGCAATGTCATGAGAAGTGTGTTGGGTAGAGAAGACAGCCTCCCAGGGTTGTGCTCATGTAACAACCAATGGCCCCTAAGTGGCTTCCTGGGAGCAAGGTCTGCGTAACTACCACATGGTTATGTGGATGAGCTCTTCTCCAGACTTTGCTCCAGCTTAATATTAATTTGACCCAGTGCCAACTGCTAGCTTGCCTGGAAGCAAGATTATATGGTTTTCCCAGGCAAGGGAGAGCCTGGGAATCGTCAGTGATGCAGGAGCACCCATGGTGGAATTATTCAACACGAACCATAGAAGCATCTGAAAGAGTAGCTGGAGCTGCTGCTGAGAAGACAGACTGGACTCTGGGATGCAGGTCCTCAGACACACATTGAAGAGACCATACTCGATTCTCTGGGTCATAGCTAGCCAGTATGGAACATAGGCAGGAAGTTACATTAAGTGGATCCCTAGTGAGCAAGATGGCCCCATGAAGGGACTGGAGGCAGGAACATACGATGGGGCAGAGGGTGTCACTGACGTAGATCAGGAACTGGAGAAGAACATAAGGTAAGTCAGTGATTGTGGGGATAGAGAGGCAGTGGACTGAAGGATGGAGAGAATCAGCCATGGCAGGCTTAGGTGAGCAAAGGAATATAGGTGGTGGTTACATCATTGCCGGCGCCATTCCTGTGCTGAAGAAAGTAAAAACGTTGCAAGAAGGTTACCAAGCTCTGCCAAGTCAAATTGAAGTATGATTTCCCCACCCACACATGGCTCAGATGGCATCAGAGCTGGATTCTTACTTGGTATTCCAAAGGATGCAGATTTCTCAAAAGAATTCAAAGCAAGTATGGGCTATTATCATTCACAAAGGTTATTATTTATAACTTCTCCAATCCAAATGTAATCCTCAGTCAATAAATTCTGTGTGCCCTTTTAAAGGGGAATTACTGATGGAATTGTCCTCTATGTTAAGAGATAAGCCACTATACAAACAAAAGAGAACTTTACACAAAACTTTATTATTCTATTTTTTGGCTTTAATTATGTGCAGGTTTCATTCAGAATTTTATTTATGCCTGTCACTCCTGTGAATTCTTCCTTCTGTTACCTTCTCTGACAATCATTTGATAAAAGTCTACATACCCTTTGAACTTTAAAACCCTGGGCTTTCTAGTAGCTTAATTAAAGATTCTTTAGCTTAACTAGGTTATCTATATCTTTGTTCCATTGTAATTGGTTTGGAGCCAGGCCTCTGAGCATTTCCCGATGAGCATTTCTGACATGTTTTTCATTGCCACTTCCCTGTAACTTCTCCCAGCCTTTTTCTCACACGCAAAGAAAGAATCCGCTCTGCCACAAGCAGATTTCCTCCAGGCAAGACTTCACCTTCTTTCTCACCTATGAAGGTCACACTCATCCATATTCAAGAGAAATGGCATTAAACTCAAGACAATGAGAGAAAACATGCAGAATGCTGAAATCAGAACCTTGAAATAATGCCTTGGTAGACACCCCTGTGTATGAAAAGGGACTTCTTGTGTTGTCCTTCCTCCATGGGTGAGCGCTGGCCACCTCAAAGGACGGAACTCTTTGCACATACTTCTCTCCAAGAGAGAATTTCAAGGGGGGCAAACTTGTAATAGAGTAGCAATAATGCCTCCAGCATACTCTGTGTTTCAGTAGAGCTCAGGAAAAGAAATACACTTTTCTAGTTGAAAGCAAGAAATTTCAAAGAGAGATATAAAAATAACAGAAAAAGGGAGGGAGAGAGGAGCAAGCAAACAATGCTTATGGAGTAGCTTGAGTGATGTATTTCAGACACACATCAAGATGGCATTTGCACAGGAAAGCTGAGATGTGATTTCCCCCCTCTTATAACTGAGGTTCCCAGGAGTTCACAATGGCTGGTGGTAAGTATGCTCATTGAAGTTGGAATCTTTTGACATGACTTAGGAGTCTGTGCCCCTCTACTGGTCCATATTGTCTTGTCCATTCACCTTCCTTTTGATTTAAAAAAAATTTCGTATTTAAATCCAGTTTTTCAAAATGTGGTAACTATTTAAGGTATATCCACATTACTACTGTCTTCTATTTCCAACATTTTATTTCTGAATTGGTAATTAGAAAGTTGCAAAGATTTACAACTAAAACATGGCATAAAAATGGAGCTAGATTCCAATGCAAACTCCCTCCTAGACCTCTCCTTTGAGGTCCTAAAATCGAGGTGCCCGTTGGGAGAGGGTGGGGTAGATGAGGAGACGAAAGAGGAGATTCATTTTCTGAGGTTGAGCTTAGCTCGGTGGAAGGGGTTACAGTTTGTGAAACTTATTATTACTTGTGTGTGTGTGTGTGTGTGTGTGTGTGTGTGTGTGTGTACGCATGTGCTGCCAGTCCTGGGGCTTGAACTTTGGAACTGAGCACTGTTCCTTAGCTTCTTTTGCTGAAGGATAGTGTACTATCACTTGAGCTACAATTCCACTTCAAGCTTTTTTTTTTTTTTGTAGATTAGCGGAGAGCAGAGTCTCACAGACTTTCCTGCCTGGGCTGGCTTCAAAGCACGATCCTCAGATCTCATCCTCCTGAGTAGCTAGAAGTACAGGTGTGAGTCACTGGTGCCTGGCTTTGTGAAATATTTTATTGGTATCTTTTTTTATATTTTCTATCCTATTGTCCACTTTCCTAGTGTCTCATATTGAAAGTCCCTTGTATTGATTTAAGCCCAGCTGAGAGTCAGAAATTACAGTAACTTAAAGAGTTTAAATTGAATATAAAATTATGAAGTTATGATAGGAGAATAAAAGTGCAGAGAACTCGAAAGGGTGCCCTAGGACTGAAAGAGAGGACCTCCAAAAGGTCAAACTCAAGCGATTGCTTGGCAAGCATGAGGCCCCGAGTTCAATTCCCAGTCAATAAAAGCACTCCAAACCAAAACATAACAAAAATGCAAACTCAGGCATGGTGCTTTCCTCAGTTGCAATTCAGACCAGATTGAAAAGGTCTGTCTGCAGCCACTGGATGACAGAGAAGTTCTAGATTCCTCAAGATTGAGTTGGTCTAGTCAAGGGCAAACCAGGAAACAAGCTTCTATGGAGCTGTCCCAATGGATGGGGTTCTACTCTGGGGAGAGTCAGACAGCCTGGGCTGCTGAACAAGCCGGCAGAGAGGCTGGAGAGCTGCTGTGGCAGGAGGCCAAGCGTGTGCAGGCTTTGCATGCCTGCAACATACCTGTAGGAACAACAAAACCAATCAACGAAGCAACCCAGTGCACAGATCCAGCACAGCCAGCCCTTCCGTGCAGGGGGCAATGTCTCTCTGGGGTTTTATACGATACCAGGCTCTCTATGAAGGAGAAATGAGGAGTCAATCCTAATTTCTATACACCACAGGGGGAAAATGGAAGTTCAGAGGCGATGAATGGATAACTAGCCCATTTCTAATCAGGGAAAGACAATCAGACCTGACCAAGCATGCTTCTCAGGCACCTGTCTCTTCTTATCCCTACCATAGCCTTTTTCCTTTGTGAAAATACCTTGCCATGAATGTCAGCAAAGAAGAGCAAAGCAATGTAAGTCCTGGCTTTTATTCATTGTGAATGGCAGGTCACACATCATTTCTTAAACGTGTCTGGATTTATTTTCCTTTCTTTTGGGGTACTCTATTGTCAATAGAGTAGGTTTCAACAAATACTTGTGGGATGAATGGCTCTCAGTAATATTACATAAAAGAAGCACTGGCCAATAGTGGTAATACAATTTGGTAGCATTTCAGATTATGTGGGTGAAATGAGATAAGGTCAAGACATATAACCTAGTTAAGAAGGATGATTTTGAACAAGTGAATACATGATTGTATTCACTGATGGGTGGAGGGGGAGAGCTGATGAACTGATTTCCTGTCCTGTCCTGTTTCTGCCATTGTTTCTTCTTTCCTCCTCCTCCTCCTCCTCCTCCTCCTCCTTTTCTTCTTCTTTTTTGAAATTACAGATTCACTAGGCCTGGAAGTGTTTTAGAATACAGAGAAAAATCTGGCTTGATGAACTGTAAGAATAACATTCTTGATTAGGATTAATTTTAGTTGGAGATTTTTTTTGTATAAACAGAAATAAGTAAGTGCCTTACTGAGGATGGATGGAAATCTGGCTGCTAATCTGTATCTTTCACTGTTTTCTTTAAGTTCTAAACATGATTTGCATTTTGTTATTGACAGGGGCATCAGCAAGCCTCGATTTATAATCTATTTATGTATCTACATATTCATTAATTTGTTGCACTTCACCTTTCTCAAAAAAATGAGTTGATGCAAACCTAATTAAACCACAAAAAAGGTCAGCAGAGAAGATTTATAAACAAATAAAAAAGGGCATAATTTGTGCCAGAAATTAGAATAGTCTGGCTACTATAGAGAATGGTTTTTTAAGGGTCCATAGGTTGGCTGCTTAGAATATCGATCTAGGGATCCACACTTGTAACCCCAGATGCTCAGGAGGCAGAGATAAGGAGGATCAATAATATTTAAGACCAGTCTGGGGAAGAGTCTGAAAGACCCCATCTCAGTCACTAACTGGGAGTAGTGCTATATGCCTGATTCCAGCTATGTGGGAGGCTATAGATGGGAGGTTACAAGTCCCAGGCTGGCCTTGGGCAAAAGTATGAAACCCCACCAGGCAACTAATGCAAAAAGGGCTGGAGATATGGCTCCAGTGGTAGAGCACCTGCTTGTTCAGCATGATACCCTGAGTTCAAATCCCAGCATTACCAAAGCCTATTGATTTAATTAGAAAAACCATTGAGTTCTACACTTATTTAACCTGGAATTAGACTCTGTGCCTGCTAGATGGCTTCCACTGCCACTTGTCTAGGGTACTTTTCTTCTGTTCAAACAGGTTGTTAGAAGAGCAAGGCAGCTTTTTCTTGGGCACACATTTTGTGGAGACATTATCCATATCTGAGATGCTACTATGAAGAGAACAGTAAGTTGTCATTCAGCTAGGAAGAGATTAGTTCATATTCACCTTCAACAACAGCAGTGATCAAAGGTGTTCCAAGTACACCATAGGCCTCCCAGTGTTTCATGTGCAGATGTTATAAATGGAAAATTCCTTGTTAGGATGCGACTCCTGAACTCAGGACCACAAAGCATGGAAGAGCTAAAGTGGCCTTGACATTTGTCTTGGACAAAGATGTTCAGTTTTCTGGCAGACGCAAAGAACCTTCCATGGAATGTTAATTTTAAATACTACTCTTGATCATCTAGCTGGATGATACCCTGAATTGCATAGTAAATGCATACCCAGGCCTTAGCTTTCAGAATGACAAGGCTAGCTTTGAATTCACTATACAACCCACACTGGCCTTAAAGTCTAGGTCCCTCCTACCTCAGCATCCTGAGTGCTGAGAATACAGGTATGAGCCATCATGCTCAGTTGGAACTTTTGCTTTGGGGTGAATTTTGTAGCCTACAGCTTCAAAATATGGCTCTTGAAAACACCACTCTGGAGATCTCTTCAGTGAGGAATTCCAAGGTGGACCTATGAGGTGTCTAAACCCAAATTGAGTGTGCACACACACTTATTATTTTATTCCCCAAACTCTCCCTCCAATAAGGCTGACCTCACAAATCAAATTAAGACACTTAGAGATTATTCTGGATATAACCCATTTCCACTCAATTGTCATGCTGTAATTTTGAGTCTCTTCTCCATTTTACCACTGCTGCTGCAGCAGTTTAAATCACCTCCACTCTTTTTTTCCTTTTAAAATTATTTTTCTTAATTGTAGTTAATAATCTTTTTTTCCTAATTGCATTAAATAAATCACTGAGATGTCAATCAAGGTCTTATTTTGATTAATGCACATCCTAGAAAATTATTCTAAAACTCAGATCTGATTATGTCATTTCACTAAGAGGTGTTAAATCTTGCCTATCCTTCAGACTCTGTTTAACAGTCACTGACTTTGAGAAGATTTACCGGGTTCTCTGTGAATTAGATTGGAAAAATATGGATTATACATGGAAACACTTGTAAATATGGAAATGTAGGTTGTACCCAGGAAGAATGCATTCCTTTATAGCTTAGACATATAGAACAAGAACCTGGAGTTTATCACAGAGTTAGAGAGTGATTGAACATGTTATAAAATAAGCATCCTTGAAACTATAGGGGTAATCATGATTTAACAACAAAACAAAACATTGACTTCTAATTCTATTCCCACCTATCCAAGTGCACACTCACAACCATCACCAGCGGGGCCACCCTCATCTAGCATAATCTCTTGACCACTGGCAAATTGTTGCTAGCTGATTCTCTTTGTGTCCCTGTTTGCTTTCCTAGTCCTGTTTTATAAAGTCATTTTGCACTGTGTGATAAAAGCTCCATTTCAGGCCTGTTGGCCTTGATGACATCCGTCTGTTCTCCCCAGTGCTGTCAGAGAGTCCCACAGTCTACTGAATCAAATACAATCTCCTAATAATAACCTACAGAGTTTTCCATCAGACTGACTCCGGCCCCTGGTCCACTGTCATAGGGCCATAAATCAACAGTGGTGTTTTCCTCCTCTGGTTCTCCTGCTCTTCTCCAAAGATCTTAATGTACAAAACCACAGCCTCACCGTAGTTCTGCTCATATCCAGCTGCCCCCTAGTTGGTTCTGGACTTACTTACCCAGAGAAACTTCTCACATTGCTTTTGTTTTACCACCCACTATAACAGGTCTCATTTCAAAATTATATTAATTTGAAGGCAATACTTAAGTTGACCACCTATTTTCCTGCCTCCTAAAATATTAATTTTTTTCCAAACTGAAACAAAAACTTTATTTATTTATTTATGGTTACAGAGTAGTTTTAGCTAGTATTCCTTTTAGAAGGACACTGTTTTATACTGAGTTATTCATTATTCTAGGAGAACTATATAAAGTTCTAGGAGACTATTAATTTGGTGTTTGAAATATTCATATTTATATTCTAGAACATATTTTACATTATAAGAAAGTGAATAAGGATATCCAAATATAGTCACTGGATTATCTATCCTCTTTAAGGAATTAAGACTAAAAACAATATTTAACATGTTGTTGCATACTGAAATAAACATAGTTTTGCAAATTATGCTTCAAAATTCTGCTTTATAATTTACAAAATGAAATATACATTTCTTAGATTATATCTTTCTCAAATGTCTTATTTAGACATTTGATTGTTTTATAGTACATTATTGTGCTTAGATATAATATATCCTAGCCATGTAATTAGGACAGGTCTATAATATCCATACTAAATGTTTTTTTGGAATGAACAATTTATCTGTCCAGTCTATAACATCTCAAGGAATTAGCAATGTTTGTCCAGGGGGCCTACAATAAATATTTGCTAAGTTAGGGACCAACCTGTGAGCTTGTGACTATATTGAGGATGTTATGTGGGAAAAAACAAGTTAGTTGTGTAGAGTTCATGCTATGTGCTAATTGCTATGTAGATCTAGAATGAAAATATGGGTGAATTTATGTTATGATGACTTCAAATATACTCAAACTCATAAGTAAAACTTCTGTCATAAACTTAATGGAAAGAGAAATTAGAGATAATCTGATAGCCAAGAATTATGTGTGAACTATGACTAAATACAATCATCCAAAATCCTTCTGGAGTACTGTACATGAAAAAAATGTTATACATATGTGTGTATATATATCTATATCTATATATACACACACGCATAGTTTAATCTTTTCCATCACTGATTTTCCCAACTACTGATGCAGCTATAGACTGTATGATATTGGTCTCATGGGGAGCTATGGAAACTGTGAACAATTTTGGGTCATTTCTGATTATGATTCATGAAACAATGATTCTGAATTACTTACTTGTTAAATTTTTGTGGCAATGTAATGGTTTCCAATACTCCCATTTTCAGAATTCCTAGTCATTGCCTAAAACATATTGCAGTGAACAGAACTGTAAAGATCCTCCCCATTCTTCCCCCATATCCTAAGATTACAGTCTCCCAGATATTCAACCAAACACAACGATGTGATATTATTAAGATTACTAATCAGTAACCTTCTGGTACAGTAACATGAATTATCCAGTGTAATCATCTGAGACTTTCAAAGTAAGATAGGAAGGCAGAAGAGAGCAGGAAGGAGACAGGTACGACAGAAGAGGAAAGCAGAGACTATATGCTCTTTCTCTCTGGCAAAGAGGGATATATGCAAGGCTGAACAGAGCTCTCTCAGGGTTAAGACTCCATCTGGTAGCAACCCAGAAAATAGAAACTTCTGTCCTACAGCCCCAAGGAACGTCATTCTGCCCACCATCTGTAGTAGTGTGGAAGTAAATAGTCCCCAGAGCCCTCCTCTAAGAGTCTAGCCTTCCAATATCTTGATTTGGAGCCTCCAAATACCATGGTACAGAAAACAGTCTTCAATGTGGAACTCTGTAACTTAGGGACAATAAGTGGAACTGTCACAAGCTGCCACATGTACAGCAATTTGTTACAGCAGCAATACTATACTGATACACAGAATAAAAAGCTGTCTGACTCTTTCTTTTCTCTTGCTGAAATTTTAACTCATTTCATAGTAGACATGGCCCTTTTAGCAACAGTCCTTCAATTCACAGTGATCAATACAATAATCAGTGCACTGTAGCTTTGCTGTAACCGATTTCCTCAGGGAATAAAATTTGGCCTAAATTGAAGTACATTTTCATCTTTGCAAACCTTTTGAAAACGTGTCAACAGCATTAATATTTGATATTTGAGTTGATTCAGTATAGAAATATTTTGGGAACAAGTGACCCCTCCCCTTTATAATTTGTAAGTTATTTTCTATTATCCTCTAGCATTACAATTTGTAAGTTATTTTCTAATATCCTCTAGCTTCTAGTATTGTGCTGTTATTTTAATTTGTATTCCTTTGCAGGTACCTTTTAACTTTCTTAAAGTTGGTAGAATACTCTGAATTCTTGATGTCTTGATATTTCATGGTTAAATACCCTTGTAATAGAACTTTTCCATTTTTATTTATTCATCTATTTTTGGCCATACTGTGTCTCCCTCGAATCTGCATTTTCATGGGTTTAGGTTCTAGGAGACTTTCTTAAATATTACTTGGATAAACGTGTTTTCCTTTTTTCTATAACTCCTATTGTCTAAAGGTTAGACCACATTGCTAGATCCACTTACATGCATATTTTTATTATTTCCAAGCACTTTATCTTCATAGTCTGTTTTATTGGAGATTCTCAGAGTTATAGTAATTCCTTCGCTCAATTTGTTTGGTGAATTATCTGTCATTTATGTTCAATTTCTCAAGACATTTTTATGACTCTGAATTTTCTCTATGTCTGGTTTTCTTTCTCCCCCTTTCTCCCATTCAGTAACAAATTTCTTTCCTTGGTGGCTATAAAAATTGTATCTAAAATTTACTTGGAACTCAAAAAATTAAATCCCCCAATAACAAATCCTCAAAGAAACAACTGCCCAATAAATAAGTGGGCGAAAGACTTAAAGAGAAACTTCTCTGAAGAGGAAAGAAGAATGGCCAATAGACACA
>NW_012267268.1:12950590-12958642 GCF_000151885.1 Dipodomys ordii
CATTATCTTGCCCATGTAATTGTAACCCCTCTGTACATTATTTTCACAATAAAAAAATAAAAATTGTGGGTTCTGTTCCTCAATATTATTCCGCCCCTGCTTTCCTACCCTTTTAAGGGTTTGTTCTGGGCTCTGTTTTATGTGAGAGGTGTACCTCAAATGCAAGTTAATTTTCAACACCACTTAGAGAAAATTCAGTAAATTGTAACAGATAGATTCTCACTTGCAATGCACTATTTACAATAAGCCCTTGGTTTGTGAGGTTTCGGTGCACTTTAGATCTGAATAGATTAAACAGGCCTGTGTTTAGATTTTAGTCCTGGTTGTAACCAGGAAAAAAATCTCCCTATCTTTCCCACCCCCACCTGACCACCATGGTGATGAGCAGCAATCTTGGGACAGCAGGTCCTCACCGTGACAGGCAGGGGACAGTTCCAGCCTGTGATGGCGGTGGACACGTGGTGTGATCCGAGTAGTCAGCTACAGTTTTCTTTCTTCACATAAAAACTTTTTTAAAAAAATTAGCTTGCTTGCTTGTAAAATTTTACCTTTTGAGACAAGGTATTGAATGGACTTGGTTTAAAAAAAAAGGTTCTCTTGTTATCAATTTTTAAAAGCACTTTTACATACTGAAGTAAGGAGATCAGGTCTGGCCTGGCGCCATATTGGTGGCATGGTGGATGGTAGGGTCTGGCATCTAGTCTTCATGCTAGGGGAGGGAAATTCCCCTGCCCATCTTCTGCCTCCTAGGTGATGGGCTTGCCCGGATCCCTGGAGGCAGGGGTGGGCACTCAACTGATAGGTTACTGAACCTGTCAGTCCAATGTCTGGTACTGGGAATTTCCTGTGGCCCTGCCCCCTGCACTGATCCTATTTAGGCCCAGCCCAGCACAGAAGCCATTACACCATGCCACGTGTGTCTCCGTGATCATGTCCTGTCTCTTGTCTCCTGGCTTGTCTCAGGTCATCATGGCGTCTGGATTCAGCTCTCCATAGGAGCTGAATTGGTTTGTTGGTATTGTTTTTGTTCTTTCTTTTCTCTGTGGCCGGTTTACTAACCGTGTTACGAGTATTTAGGGTCTGCAGGCCTTTGTTATAATGGAAGGCCTGGAGACTGTAATGTTGTAATAAAGACTCCAATATTCCATCTTCCAAAATGTGGCTTCTGGGATGATTCACCTTACAACAATGCATTCCCTAATTCTTTCACCAAAAATTCTGTCACGTAGTTGTCTTGTTTTGTCTCCATCCAGTATCCCTCGTGGGATACCTTGGGGCAGGTCCCTTAACGAGACAGCATCTTTTCTAAGCCAAGGATTAGGCCTGTGAGCCCTCCAGAGCCAGCCTGTGGCCAAGGAAAGCAAGTGGCTCACACCGGATTAGGGCAGATTCCTGAGCAAACACTCGGTCCCTTCTGGGCGTGGAAACACGCTTAGTGGGGATCTCTTTCTGGTGCCCCACATTCCTCCATCCTCCTTGTTTTCAAGCCCATGTCCTCAGACTTCCTGTTTGCTCAGTGACCATCTTAACGCCTTTCTCATAATCTTGCTTTGCCCAAGTTGCCCCAAAGTGATCAACTTTATTGCTCTTTTCTGCCATATTACGTTTTCTCTCTACCTTTTTGAATGATTTCCCAGGCAATTTGGCCCTATAAAAAGCACTAGATCGAGATTCTAGAGTTAGGTTAGCATTTAATTAGTTATAGATGAGGTTGTTTCTGGGGGAGAAAAAAAAACACCCAAAGAACAAAAATGCTAAAAATGTGACTAAATAACCTTCATAGTTTCTACCAGGCTGGGATAATCGGGCTGTTGGGAGCACTAAAAGCAAGGGGGGAAAATTCTGCTAAATTAGACGCAACAAACATTTATTTAAGGCCAATTTAAAAAACATTTAGAAAGAAGAGATAGGAGAAGGGAAAGACATTGGAAAGAAAGAGCACATGCTGATTGGTAAAAGAGGGCTTTCACTGTGACAACTAAGTGACTCAAGTTCATTCTCCCCCCTTTTTGAGTTTCTGACTTTCCATTCACCCACTGAGGGCTTTATATTGAAGAATGAAATGCTGTCCTTTGGACTGGTGAGAGATGCATGACCCAATCCTTCCAACCTGTTGAAGGTCATTGCCCCTCCTCTGTCATTCCAATATACCCTTTTGTCAGGAGGTGTTGATTTGACCACGTAGATATTTTCATTTTCCATTTCTGAACTCTTTATTGTAATTGTTTGCCAGTTCATTTTTTTGAGTGGGGATGGGGGCGATTATCATGCTGTTTTTAGCTTATCTTTCTCCTTCATATTTATACTTTTAGAATTTGTTTTTTCAGTAGTATTGCTAAATACTAGCTGACTGTGATCTCATGTTGAAATGTCAACCAATCACGGGGTGTGGTAGCCTGTGCCTGTCATCCTCACAACACTGACCACACCCCAGTCTTTTTGGCTTAATTGGAGTCCTAATATCTTATTAGGTAGTGTATTTATGGTAGCAAAAGGATTGATTTAGAAGTCTCTCACATTATTCCCTGATTTAGAGAAGGTTTTGTAGGAATGGGACATCTCTGTCCTTCAAAAGATGGATAGAATTCCCATCAAGCTCACCATGCTAAATCGTTCCCGAGTTTTATTCCTATTGCTTTAATTCCATTCATACAGATGATTGGCTCAAGATTTCATTATAAGCCAACTTGAAGAAAATAAGCAATTTAAATTTCCCATAACTAGATTAATTCATATGTACTTAGAGTTTTAGATATTTTTCCTTATAGAGTTCTCCCTTCTTTCCTACTGTTTACTTTGTCCTTTTTGGAAAAAAGTCTTAATGCTTTCTGATGTTTCTAAAAATAGTTTCAATGGGGGAAAACATTTCAAACACAGGCAGACACAGACAGAATATTGAATGAATTAATACATCCATCATGTAGCTCCAACAGTTATTGACATGAACTGTCTGGTGTTGTTTTTATCTCTACAGACATTGTATCACTTGAAGTAAAATATTTAATACACATATTTTAGTTTTTATGTCTACATAAAATAATTGAACTTGTATTTATCATACATTGCCACAATAACAATCAGAAGTAAATATTGATTAGGTAATGATTTGTTCCTATCAAATATTAAGTGTTTAGATTTTAGATTCTTTTCACATGAGTTTGTGTATATACATACATATGATGCAGTTATACAATTAGGATCCAAATAAATCCAAGGTTGTAATCTCTTGACAATTACCTAAATCTCATTTGTCAACAGGTTATCTTATTACTCTCCACTGAAATTTCTATATTAACCAACTTGCATGATACATGTGAAAGTTTCTCACGTTTTGGATTTTGGTAATTGCACTCACATTAAACACTTCTCCTGTCTCTTTTATTTCCTGTGAACTGTGGTAAGATTTGAGTGTTAGCTCAGACTCAGCTTTAATTAAAGAAAATTTTGGCAAGCTTAATTAATAATGGTGCTGTATTTCCCTCTAGTGCTGGTTCTTTCTTTTGTTGGAACGTTATCAGCTACTGATGATTGGTGATCCTAAATGACTAGCTTCAGGTTAGTTGTTACAGGAAGCACAGTAGAAATATTTCAGTCTGTTTGCCAACTCAAAACAAGAGCTCGCAAAGGTTGCTGAGTGGCAGTAGCCCATGCCTGTAATTCTAGTTACTCTGGAGATTGATATCTGGAAGTTTGCAGTTCAAAGCCAACCTGGGCAGAAAAGTTTGTGAGAAGACCCTCAATAACCAGCACAAAAGGACTGGAGACCTGGTTCAGCAGTACAGATCTGTCTTGGAAGCACAAGGTTCTGAGTTCTAATCTCAGTACTGCCCAAAATAAAAAGGTTTATGAAGCTAAACAATGATTTAAAATATATATCACTATGGATTTTGAGGCTTTAAACACTTAATGTGTTTCACTGGATTGTAGTTACTGTTGCACTAATTGCCCGCCTTTAGCCTGTAGGAGCTTATTCAGGTTGGGTTCCATCTTCTCTATGAGGATTTTGTGGCCCTGAACAACTTCCTTCTTTCTAGTAGGAAAAGTGTCTTTCACCTGGAACCAGCCATTTAGTCATTCTGTGTGGCACTATGGCAGTTATTCAGCCTCATTTCTGAAGCTCCAGAGATCCTGTGACCAGTTTCTTTTCCTATAAGTGATCTGACTTTGCCTGAATGCTCAAAGAGCTTTTCTTAAAAGTCCTATAGCTGAATAGATCTCATCTTGCTTTTGTCTATTCTGGGAATCTTCAAAGATGTATGGTGTTTGCTTAATCAATAATTTCATCTTCTATTTCAGAAGACTCTTCTGGATTTGCAATTGCAGCTTAAGTTTTAGTCTTTGGGAACGCTCATTTTGTGCGTTCATCTTTTCACAACATACAATCCAAATCTTTTTATCTCACCTTTTATTTATGTCTTTCTTCATATTTTTTAGAGTAAAAAGATTTTCTTCCTTTTCATCTTCTGTTTCTCTAAGGGCGTGAGCAGCTTCCTTCACTAACTCACTATATAAATTTCTGCTCCGGATTCTTTTAGGTTGGTACTCATGAAGAGTGTCAACTCTTCACAACATTTTATTTTTAAAATCTCTCCTCTGCTGAGTTGCTAATTTGGCCTGGCATTGTTTCTAGATTCGGGCATGGCATGTGTCAGCGCATGAGTCATGGTGTCTGCTGCCATGTGTCTGGTCTGTCTGACACTTCTGCATTGTGGATAAAGGGTACCATCCAGCTCTCTTTTCACTTATAGTAGCTTTGGATGACATTTGACAGAACTTCTTTCTTCTTCATTTTTTCAATGTAACAAGAGTATGATTTTACTTAGACAAAGTGAGCCAGGCAGTTGTGACTCTCTGTCTTTTAGTGTCATAGTAGTAGAAATCTTTTTACCTCCTGAAAATGACAGGGAAAAAAGCTCATCTTTATAAGATATTCCTTTCATTACCTTCCCTATCTACTCTCCTAACTCAGATGCCTAAGAATTGGGAACCCCATTAGTTTTAACTGGATTCTATACTTTTGTTTTTCATCCATCATGGGGTTTGAACTTGGGGTCTGGACACTCTCCCTGAGCTCTTTTGCTTAAGGCTAGCACTCTACCACTTTGAGCCACAGCGCCACTTATGGTTTTCTGGCAGTTAACTGGAGAGAAGAGTCTTATGGACTTTCCTATCTAGGCTGGCTTTGACCTGTGATCCTCAGCTTTCAGCTTCCTGCGTAGCTAGGATTGCAGGCTTGTACCACTGGTTCCTGGCTTGGATTCTGCACTGTTAACACAAAGGGAAACAAATGTACCAAGTTAAATTTTACTATGTAGAAAGGCAGAGATCCTTCTTTCATATGAAACATTTAAACTTCATCAACAAAATACTTCCAGACCCACATACACAAGGCACACAGGCCTTTTCAGTAAATATGTTAATTTAGAGTTCAGATTTATTATAATCATTTTGATAATTAGAGAAAACAGTGGGAGACAATAGGTTTGACATTCATTAAAACAGCTAGCTATAGTTACATCTTCTTAAGAATTCACACAGTGGCTAAGTTTGGGGTATTTTTATTCCTTTAATACAAGTGTTCTCTTATTGTTTGAGATTCATAGTTGAGTCTGCAGTGATTTTGAAGAAAATGTTGGAAAAAAACTATCTCAAGTGAATAGTGATCCCAATTTCTAAATGAACTACAGTGAGCCAATATCAAACTTCAACATCACTTCTGGATTGAAGAGGCATTGATGCTTATAAACCTACACAGATCAAACTTACCCTGCAGTTCAGTAGTTTTTAATCTTTTATTTGTGATGTCATATATGCTTTTGAGCTATCTTTGTTGTATATTTATTTCACAAGGAAATCCATATTATTTGTTATATCATTATTAAAAATGTTTAAAAGGAGACCAGGTTATGTTACTTTAAGTTCTTTTTCTAAAATAAATGAAAAAAACACATAGTGTTTCTTTACAAACAATTTTGAGACTAAAACTGAAGAGATGTTGGTCTTATGAGACTTCAAAAAATTGGATTATTAACATTTCAGCATCTCACAAGTTTACAAATGGAGATCTGTTTTGCTTTAAGTCTTGGGTTCTCATCTGAAAACCTGGAAGGTCTGAGGTTCAAACAAAACACTGCAAGCAGGTGGCTTAGCTTCTTACATAGAAAACCTGTGTTATTTCTATGATGATTATAATCTCACAAGAACTACTTTAGTTTGAAAATATGCACTGTTAATAGAATGAACAACATTTTGCTCCTAGTAAAGAAAATGGGATTATGTTTTTAAAGCTACAGAAAAATTGAATAAAAACACTTGGAGAATTCTATCACAATTTCACGAGTAAAATGGGTTAGGAAAAATTTCATGTTCTATCCAGAGTACTTTTTTTATTAGCCAGCAATCCACAGAATATTATAGTGGTCAAGGTAAATGATATTTTATACTATTCATTATTTACTTTTCAGGGACATTAAGACATATAATCACTATCTTGCAGTTTTATTAGCTAATAGATATTTAAGTTGATCAACAAATTATGTTCTGAAATATCACACAATATGATTGCTGGAAAATGTTTTATGCATCATAAAATTTTTAGTCTAGAACATATTAAGCAAGTTTATTTTCACCAGTTTTCTTACATTACTTTCATTAGATCACTGACAAGTAGCTCTCTTTCAGTTCTATTGCCCAGGGCTGCTAATGACAGGAAACGATGTTTATAAAAAACAAACCCAGAAAGAAAATGCTTTGTTATATCAGAGTGTGAAGGAATGTTCACTGTGGTTGGTAAAGTCTCCAAGTTTTGTCTGTCAAGGGCCAATGATATTTGGACAAGAAAAGCAGCAGCTCATATCAAACCTCTCTTCCCCCTTCCTTCCCCCTCCCACTCCCCCTCTGCCTCTCCTCTGTCTCTCCTCTATCTCTCCTCTCCCCTCTCCCTTCTTTTATCCTACCTCTGCATCCCTCCCCTCTTTTCCCCTTCTCTTCCTTCCCTTCGACTCTCCTCCTCTTTTCATTTTTCTTTCTTTGCCAGTATGGAGATTGAACTCAGGACCTCACAGTTGAATTACACTTCCAGTTCATTTTTGCCTTTTTACGTTCTTTTCAGGTACATTCTCTTGCATTTGTCTGGGCCAGCTTCCTACCCCTACCACCTGAGGAGCTGGAGTTATAGGCTTGCCCCACCACACAGGGTCCATTAGCCATTTCATAAGGAGCATGGGCCACTTCTTCTGCAGACACCGTTCGGGTCCATGACCATACCTCAATCCATCAGGAAATATGAATACCATGATTGGCTTAAACTAATCAATATGTTCTGTCTAAGTCTTGAAATAGCCAGGATTATAGACTTGGGGGAGCATGTGGCCATCTATAAAGACTCGTGACATACAGGCCATCTATAGTAACTTCCTGTGCTGAGGAGGGCTGTCACAGGATCACATGACTCTCGGGAACAAGCCTTGGCTACCCAGTTTTTGAAATCTGTTCAAGGTTGACACCAGTCCTTTCTCCTTTCTTCTCTTGTGTTGCCCAGCCTACCGTCCTTCCTCCACATCATCCATGGCTCTCTCCTCTTCCTTTCCCGAGACACCCTTCCCTATTCCACCCTCCCTCTCAACCGCAAAGCAAAAATCAACAGAACTCCTTGTTTCTTATAAAATGATTTACCCATAATAATTCCTGGCCTTGGTATTTTCTTACAGTTTTTCTGTTCTGTCTTCAAGAATGTGACTAGACGTTTTCCCAAAGTGAGACAAAAATGCCTTAAAAATGTAATCAATGTTAGCTAGTTCTCAGTTCACATTTCTCATTCCTTCCATGAGGAGCGAACGTAAAATAAACAATATGAGAGACTACATTTGAAATTTTATTTAAAATCTTTATAACTGAATTTATTAAGCTTCTCTAGAGAAATGGAACCAATATGTAAAATCAAGAGTCATATATATATACATATGCATACATGCACACACATGTACATGCATACACACATGTAAACACATGCACACAGACACTGTTTCCTATAGTATTTATTTCTTTTTTTTT
>NW_012267268.1:12959652-12979446 GCF_000151885.1 Dipodomys ordii
CCACTTATTTATTGGGCAGTTGTTTCTTTGGGGATTTGTTGTTGGGGGGTTTAATTTTTTGAGTTCCAAGTATATTTTAGATATGAGACCCTTGTCCGTAGTATTTATTTCTTAAATACTAGTTGTTTCTTTGAATCATGACTAAGATTTCTGGGACTGTGGGAAGCCAGCCACACGGTCTACTTCAACTCTACTTTTCTTCAGCATCTGCCTCACAATCTACTATTACTTCAATCATCTTCTCCAAGAAATGTCTTTTCTGGCTTCCTGGATCAGGTCAGTCCTTTAATCATTCACTCAATCATCACCACACAAAATATGATATATTAATTTAAAAACACATTCAGAGCCAAGTAATAAAAGAAGCAAAAACAAAGATCACCCTTGGTGTGTCTACATTCTATCTTCAATGCTTGGCCTATGTAGTACATGGTAAACACCACACAGTCTTCTGTTGCATAAATCAGTAAATAAAACAAGGAGCTGTCTGAAATAGCTAAGCTCGGAAAGGAAGAATGATGGTGAGGAGAATGGCTGCTGAAGAACAGTATCAAGTCTAGCATTCTGGATTGGAGGATAAAACCTCCAATGGCAACTTTAAGTTTAAACAAAAGCATTGCAGGCAAACATTCAAACAGTCAAACCTGGTTTGACTGTTGGCAAATCACTTGTGGGAGTTGGTAGAATGCTTAGATAGAGGTGTGTGTGTGTAGACAGGAGTTATTAATGAAGAACTTGAGTAACAGAACCAGACATACAGATTTCGGGAAGCATGGGGCTAGATACTGGAGAAGGATAGAAACTTAAAAGTTTCTATGATGATAGAGTGAGATAAACATATATCATGGAAGATAATGAGAAAGAATTATCAGGAGATCTGTGGAGAGAAACAAAATTTAAAACCAGGATAGGAGAGAGAAATGTCTGAACTAAACCAGATTTCCAGCATAAATTGCTGCAGAGAGGTAAAGAAGAAACACTATGGAGAACAATGAGCCATTCTGATGATTCTTGGATTCCAGTGGCCATGATGTTTGATGGCTAATCCTTAGGTGGAGTTAGTGGGTAGAAGGTGAGAATAGCCAGTGTGGACATCTCATCTGAAACTTATAGGGAAAACAAAAAATGAACAGTTATATAACAACCAAGAGATTTCCATTGGGAAGGGAATTGATTTTAGAAAAGAGATGGTGATCAAGTGTATAAGAAGGAGGCAATATGGAAAACCTAAAGTCAGCTCTCTCTCTCTCTCTCTCTCTCTCTCTTTCTCTTTCTCTCCCTCTTCCTCCCTCTCTCCCACTTTCCCTCCCTTTCCCCCTCTCCTCCCTCTTTCTCCCCCTGGTCTTCTCTCTCTCATCCTAGTCTTGAATTGACTTCCTTATTTCATTCACTTCTTTATTTGATTCCTCTTTGAAGTCATATATCAATTTTAAGCTAAACTTCTGAATTCTTTTTCTAGCATTTTAAGCATTTCAGCATTTGTAAATTCTGTTATAGAGGAGTTGTAAACTCTTGAAGGAGTCACATCGAGATTTGCACATCTGTTGGGCTGGATAAGTCTGTTTTATCCTGGGTCTTCATAGTGAGGATTCTTCTCTGGAGGTCTCCATCAGACACCCATGGGTACCTTAGCTCCTCTCTTCTCTGTTCTTATTGAGGATATAGCTCATGTTTTTCCCCTTACATTTAAATATTTGGTTTGTTCTTGAATTGTTGTTTTCTTATTATTGCTATCTAGGCTTCTCTCAGCTGAGTCTGAGCACTACTTGCTTATGTTTAGATGCTTACCAAAGGTGCTTTGCAAGTGCACATGTGTATGTGAAAAATACCCAAGGAATCTGCCTTTCTTCCTGCTGAGTCTGGGCCTTTGCGAGTATAGAAAGCAGACATATCCAAGCAATCTGCTCACAGGGCAAGACACAGAATATGGTGTGGTCCTGTTATATCCTGATTATGCTGGCCTCTGACATAAACCACATACTTGATACTCATATACAACTGGCCTGTCTGTTCTTCTGAGGGGTCAGGCTGCCTGCTTTACCTTTCTTCTACTTCACACCAGCACTTCCCACCAAGGAACCTCATGATAGGTAGAAATATATATTACTTATGGAGGTGGGCCTGAGTATATGTAGTAAAAGTAAAACTGGGAAAAAGAATATGTCATTCTCATACTGTTTTAAAATTAATGAATATAATAGTTATGATGACTGTATTTAAGAACACAAAAGAGATCTGGTATTATAATGGCCACATTCTCTCTTGTATAAACTGTATAAGTTTAAAATATTTCTAATTATATTACTCTGAGAAATCTCTCAAATTGTGTCTTTTGCACAAAATTTATGCAACACTGAGGAACATTAAATGTAATATCATGAAATTATTGTTTGGAGAATGTTTCTATATAATACATAAAAGGAAATTTACCTCTTGAGAACCACAAGCTCAAGAGAGTTTCCAGGCATAAGACTTTCAATATAGTTGTCAAGTGATTGGCGCATGTAATTGTCTATATTGCCTGTGGCAGTTACTAATAGTTATAGTACTGGAAACTAATGCAAAAAATTAACAAAATAGAAGAGCGCATAAGATGAATTAGTACAATGGTGAATGCTGAAAAAGAAACATTTTATCCCTTACAAACTCTCCAGTTTATTCCCTGATGCAGGAGACCTGACTGCTCAGAGACAATATTGTTGTTTGCTTTGCAGAACTATGAAATACTCATGGCATCCACATTTGACAAAAAATGTAGCTGTTGGCAGTTACATGACTGCTAAAATCTGAACTGGAACACCACAATTATGTATTCTTTATTACTGGGAGAATATAGCCAGATTAAAAGGAATTAAAAAGGAATAATATGAACAATTAAAGAGGAAAATATGGAGATGAACATTACAATTATATTACAAGAATGACTGATACAAGAGGAATAAGGATAGAGAAATCCAGTTGTGAAAGAATGATGGACGGATAGACATAACATCAAGATTATATTCAGGCTAGGAGTATTTGAGGAAGTCTGTAATCCTAGTGACTTTGGGAATCAAAGATCAAGGTTCAAAGCCAAACCTTGCATAAAAGTCTGGGAAAATCCATTCAATCAATTTCTGTATAGAGTGGTGCATAGCAATTATCTTCTGTACAGGGGAAACAAATGGCTGGGCCCAGTGGTGTATGCCTGTCACTCAAAGACAAATGAAACACAAATGAGAAGTAGAGTCATTGTTGGAGTGGTAGAGTACCTCCCTTGCCCTGAATTCAATTCTTAGTACCAAAAAAAAAAAGTTAAAGAAAGAGAGAACAAAACAGAGAAGGTTATACTCAGTAGCTTATGTGTGACAAAACAGAAAGTTTGGAGACAACTAAGTTTTCCCATTTGAAGGAGAGAGATAATGATGAGGATGGAAATCAGGCCCTCCTGAACCCTAAACACATATTCTACCATTGAGCTATACCCAACCTCCTAAAATTCTAATTCTAAGATACTGATTTTCAAGATAAGAAAAATTCTAAAGTATTTTTCTTCTCTAGGCACCACATATAATGAGAATGTTTCTAAAAGAAAATAAAACAAAAAATAATGCTTAAAGAAGGTAACTCACCCATAGTTGAAGAATTACTGTACTCTCAAAAATTTATTGTAACTATTTTTCCTGATAATAGCTTGCCAAAGTAAGGAACAGCTTTATCATCATCATTAGTAGTAGTATTTTCATAATTTAAATAATAAGGCACATTATTGGGGCCCCTTATGTTCAAAATACATAGTTACATCAGGAAATAACTGTCAATATTAGTAAACACAAAGATACCTATTCCATATCTTATATTTCCTATGAATTAAAGAATTAAAATTCTAATAAGTTTTATATGTAGGTGAATGAGTTACAGAAAAAAAATTTCCATATAAAATGCTGTATTTTTCCTATTTGATTTGCGATCCTAACAGTTTTTAGAGTTTCTAATTAATATTCTTTTCTTGTTCCACTACAAAATCACACTTGATGAGCAACTTTATATCTATCACAGCTAGAGTTGCAGCTTTACCAATTGAAAAGTAATGTGATCAACTCTATCACAAGTTGGAAGCAAATGATAAAATTAGGACATTCCTATGAGTGGAGACCATGTCTTCCTCCCTAATGTCCCCGCTTCCTCTTCCTTGGTACCAATGACAGATCCTAGAACTTTCATCTATGCAGATAAAGTCACAGTTTATGATTTATACCCTTTCCTAATTACTTTTAGTGTTAAGAGTTCCAACTGTCTATTGGATTTTTCTATTCCAAATTATGGTGTCATTTCAAATTATTCCTATGATATTGTGTCCCCCTCTTGATCAACTATACAACTCCTCTTTCCATTGCTCCGCATGAAAGCTTTGGCAGTCATCTAAACTCAATGTTTATCCTACACAGTCAGTTACCTATTAAATTCTGGTTTTTCTTTCATATTGTGTCCTAACCTACAACTGCCTTCACATATATACATGTAGTAAGATGCACAGACACACAAACCATACCCGCCAAACACACACACAGTTTCATATTTTCCCTTACGTCTACAGTTCCTTCAGTAAGATCCCACCTAATATAATCTTTATAAAAACACTTGGAATGGTTTCAGAACATTGTAGTTAGCTATAGAATTATTCTCATTGTTGATTCCAAAATCCCCAACCTGTTCATGAAGGTTTAATGTTTTCATAGATTGATTCTACCCCATTCTTACACCTTCATTTCCATACATATTCTACAATCTATATCTCAATTGGATCATATACCTTAAAGTTGATTTTTATTGCTCCATATTCTGAAGACCCACATGTGTTTAACTTGATATTTTCTCCCTTTTTTCCCCTCTAGCAATCTGGAGTTCTGAAAAATCCTTACAAAATCCCACTTACTCCCTGAAGCCTTCTTTGACTACCAAAGGCAAAAGAGTTTTAATTTACTTCTTGTACATAGCTTGTATCACATTACTGTCTACTCATTTACCCTAGCAAATGGTAATAATTAGAATGGCCAGTATGTTCTATCATATGTTATGTTAGATTTATAATACATGTATTAAAGATTTGCTTATCACTAATTTTCATAGAGTTTCAAAGATGATCAACATCTTACGAAAATATAGCACAGAAGATATTTGAAAACCCTTGTTTTAGAATTATTACTAGCATGAAAAATAAGCTTAAAATATGGCTGTGAGAATGGGTTATTTAGTCCCTTAAATTTTTGGCTTCTAGTTGTAAAAGGGAAGAAGATTATTCATTTGAAATATTGGATTTGCCTTATTCAGAAGAGTTAGAACTATGAAGAACAATACCAAAAGCAGGCTCATTTAAATGTTTGTTCTCTTCTCCTCTCTTCCTAGTCTCTATGCTGCCAGGCTTCAAAATAGGCTGAAAACCCATAAAACAGAATAATGTAATTTAACTGTTTACTAAATGTATAATACAACATTGACAACTGGAAAAATAAACAAGTAATAACATTATATCAAGTTACACTAAATCCAGCAGTCAGAAAATTCAATAGAATGTTGCAAAACAAAAGCATGAGTTCTGTTTTGAGTCCTAAAGACCAAGAAGAGAGTGGAAATGGTAAAGCCTCCACGTGGGTGGAAACTTGGCTGTTAGTGTTCAGGTATGAGAAGAGTTCAAAGTAGCATCTCAGCTGTCTGTGCTGTTGTGACATTTGATTCAAGGGTAATTAGACCACAAATGTTGTCTGACTTGAAAGATAACTTGATTGAAATTCAGAAATCAGCCCACAAAACAAAAACTTGGATTAAAGAATAAGTAATAATCATTCATATTATTTATATTTCTTGATATCTACTAGGGCACATTTATCATTGAATTTCTAATTGCAGAACAGAAGATTGTATTTCTCTACTAACAATAAATAACACAAAAGCAATTACTGTAAGAAGTAAACTATGGATCTCTAGGCAATAAAATGGTATATTTAGAGGGCAACTCATCGAGGTTAATAATATTAGTTATCAAAAATGAACTTAGTGTAAGGATATACATGAAAGAAGTTTAGTCAAAAATCTAGCCCTTATTATGTATTTTGTATTTAAGCCTTCAGGATTGGCAGGCTTCTCACTTAAGAGAGGGAAATGCAAAATTGAAACACACACTTTTAATTAAAATTCTAATATCAAAAATATTGAACAGTCTCCCCTGATAAAATCAGTCCCAACAATGCTTTTGTCTTTACATGTAAGGATTAATTTAATGATTTTTCCATGCTATTTTTATAGTGCTTGGTTAGAAACTAGTACTTCACCATTTTGAAGTAATAACCTGTATAAAAAAATAAATGTCGGGCTGGGAAGGTGTCTCAGGTATAGAGTGCTTGTTTCACATGCATGAGGCCCTGGGTTCGATTCCTCAGCACCACATAAACAGAAAAAGTCAGAAGTGGAGCTATGGCTCAAGTGGTAGAGTGCTAGCCTTAAGCTGAAGAGTGTAAGAACAGCGCCCAGGCCCAGAGTTCAAGCCCCATGACCGGCCAAAAATAGAAAAGGAAAGAAAGAAATGTCCATCTAAGTTTCAAATTCTTTACTGAAATAGGTGTGAAAGACCCTATCATAATTCAATATATGAGGCCAATTAGTTGCAGAGTTCTGAAGTTTTGATGGAGATGAATAATTTTTACACAGTAGACCAATCTTTACATTTCTTAACTGGTCAAACATTATAAGTTTGAAACTTTATCTTGTCTTGAAAGTATTTGATGCTATCTTAATTTTTTTCAGGTGTTTTGTAAGCATATCTCATCTAAGGACACATGTCTCACTCCTAAATACATTCAACAAGTTAAAAGAGAATCAGACTAGCACACTTCCCAAGGCATGTTTTTCAGTTTTCTGAGTAAAATCAGGAGGACCATATGTGAGGCCAGACTGGGCAGAAAAGTTCACCAGACCCGTTGCTAATCTACAGTAGGCATAGTGGCTTATGCTGGTCACTGAGACAATGAGAATCGTGTTTCCAGGACAGCTGGGGCAGAAAAATACACAAGACGACATCTCAATGGAAAGAAACTAAATGTGGTGGCATATACCTGCCATCCCAGCTACAAGGGGAAACCCAAAATAATCAGTAGTGAGAGCACCTCCTGTATTTCATCTAAATGAACTATTACAAATGTACCTCAGAACAGCTATGAAATCAGAATGTAAATCATTGGGTTAAAAGCTTTACTTTAGGACTGGAGGCATGACCCAAGTGGTAGACTATGTGTCTAGCAAACCCCAGGGTCTGAGTGCAATCCAGTATTATAAAAGCAAAACAAAAAACAAAGCTCTCATATTTTTCTTCAAGAATTCAATTCATGAGCTGGGTAGAGGTGGCTCACTTTTGTAATCCTAGCTACTCAGAAGGCTGCTATCCGAGGATTTCCGTTTGAAGTCAGCCCTAGCTGACCCTTATTTCCAATTAACCACCAAAAAAACTAGAAGCGGGGCTGGGAAGGTGACTCAGTGGTAGACTGTTTGCCTTGCATGCATGAGCCCCTGGGTTCAATTCCTCAGCACAATATAAGCATAAAAAGCCAGAAGTGGTACTATGGCTCAAGTGGTAGAGTGCTAGCCTTGAGCTGAAGAGCTAAGGGACAGAGCCCAGGCCCAGAGTTAAGGCCCCACACCCATGACTCTCTCTCTCTCTCTCTCTCTCTCTCTCTCTCTCACACACACACACACACAAATACGCAAAAGCCAGAAGTGGAAATGTGGCTTAAGTGGTAGAGTATAAACCTTGAGCACAAATGCTCAGGGACAGTACTTAGGCCCTCAGTTCAAGCCAGAGGACTGGAAAAAAAAAAAAGTAATTCATTAATAGCTTATAAAAGTGAAAGTAGTTTAAAATGCTTAGGTTAAATGTCAGACTACAAATATTGCAAAGTTTTATTGATCTAGAATTCAAGGATTGACTCCCATCCTAAAATCACAGTATAAACAGAACAACTAAAAAGACAGGATCTTCAGTCTCACTAATTTGACAAGAGAGATTCCCTTCCCTTTCCTGAAAGATACATTAATAGATATTGACATTAGTATAGACCCAAAACACAAATGTGTTTTGGCTAAGCAATTTCTATACATAAATCTATACACAGATCTAGGAAAAAGGGAGTGAAATAGGAGATATTGAAAGCATCAAGATGTAACTACTGAATGCAAGATAAGAGGCTTTACAAAAAAATACAGCAGACACAAAAAGCTAAGGATAATAGCAAGTGGAAATAATTCCCCCCATATAGGAAACCCCAGAGAACCTTAAATAAGCACTAGAAATGCAGATCAACGTGGCGGCAATTGTTCTCTGTATGTTGATAGCTCAAATTTAACTTTTTAAAATTTTTGGCAGTTGTGGGGCTTGAACTCTGGGCCTGGGTGCTGTCCCTCAGAGGCTCTTCAGCTCAAGGCTAGTGCTCTAACACTTGAGCCACAGCACCACTTCCTGCTTTTACTGCTTATGTGATGGTAAGGAATTGAATCCAGGGCCTCATGCATGCAAGGCAAGCACTCTACCACTGAGCCACATTCCCAGCCCAAATCTAACTTTTTGACTGGGACCATTCCTGTACATCCCAGACACATTTATTGAATGGCATGCCCCTGCAATACCTCCAGCCATGAATTCCATAGGCTCTTCAAATTCCTCATCCTCATTGTCCTTAAAAGAAACAAGTACTCTTGCTTGACCTCCTGTCTCAGTGCTTTAGTTCCTGGGCACTAATCTATACTTTCCACATATAAGCATAGACATTCTTCCCTTTGAGTGCACTGTATTTTTTCTCTTGCATAGATGTACAGCTACAGAATATACCTAGCTGATGGCACTCACTTGCAAGACATGACAGCTGAAGTATCCCATGGATATGTGAATATTTACTAGACTTAGAATCTCCAAAAGCAGGTCATCTTCTCAGCTTTAGACAGTTGCTTCCCTAAGTACCTGGAATGTCGCTCTCAAGTGTACATTTACCTGTGCTGGACTGTGAGTTCTTTGAAGACACAGTCTGAACTTTAAATGACATTGTCCATTCAGTATCAGACTCGGTCCCAGAAACTATTTGATACAAAACTATTTGATATAAAAATGTTTATTTAAACAAGTGAATGAGTTAGGCAGCAGATATCAGATTATTTTGAGAAAGTGTAAGAAACACTAACAAGCATTTCTCAGAGAAATAATCCTACGTGAGTATAGGGAAGATGTTCAAGTAAAAGAAAAACACCAATTCTTTAACAGGTAATTTCTAGGCTATCCAGGTGAATGTAACAGTGATTTTAAACACAATTGGTGCTAGTATAAAATATTACAACTGTATTGCCAGTAATTAAATAATGTCATACCCTAGTATTTAACAGAGAAACATCACTTTGGGAATTTTAATTGACAGAATCAAAAGTGCCATGTACAGATGTAAGTAAGCAAATTTGTCAATTTATTAATTTGTTAATTATTTACAATTAATAATAATAACTATCTATTAATTATTAATAATTGTTTGTAAATTTGTTAATTATTCAATTCTTTTGGTATAATTTCTTCCAAAATAAATAGGCAAAAAGTTCTCTTAGAAAACTAATTTCTTGCCGGGCGCCGGTGGCTCACGCCTGTAATCCTAGCTACTCAGGAGGCTGAGATCTGAGAATCGCGGTTCAAAGCCAGCCCGGGGAAGGAAAGACCGTGAGACTCCTATCTCCAATAAACCACTAGAAAACCAGAAGTGGCGCTGTAGCTCAAGAGGTAGAGCGCTCGCCTTGAGCTGAAGGGCTGAGGGACAGTGCCCAGGCCCAGAGTTCAAGCCCCATGACCGACAAAAAAAAAAGAAAGAAAACTAATTTCTTATCAATTTACAAAATTATGATGCATCTATATGTGGAAGGAAAAATACTAGAAAATAAAATATATCTCTGTGTATTGACTCGGAAGAAATTGTCTATAATGCTATGAGCCCAAAAAAGCAAGTTGCATATCCTGTCACAATTTAAAATATATGTATATTTTCTTGTACACGCAAATGAAACCCTGATTTTGTCTTATATACTTATGAAATATTTGCATTATCTTTAGCACTTTAAAACATTATATAATTTGTAAAAAAAATAACAGATGTCTAAGATATGTAAATCTCAATACATCGATATGTTTCAATTTTCTTCTTTTTTTAAAGAAAGGAAAAAATACTGTTTTGTTTTGTTTTTTTTTTTTTGTATTTTTTTGAGTCTGGTCGTGGGGCCTCAGCTCTGGGCCTAGGCGCTGTCTCTCAGCTCTTCAGCTCAAGGCTAGTGCTCTATCACTTGAGCCACAGTGCCATTTCTGGCTTTTTTCTTTTTGCTTATGTGGTGCTGAGGAATCCAACCCAGGGCCTCATGCATGCAAGGTAAGCGCTCTACCACTGAGCCACCTTCCCAGCCCCAAAGTAGCAGTTTTATAGAGCTAAATTCTCTTCACTCATGTCTTTGTTCCCACACTTCCTCCCAGTCTCTTCAGAGGCAACTGCTACCTTAATGTGTGGGTGGATTCATCTTTTGGGTGATTTTATACATTGGCTATATGCACAGGTGCATTCACAAACAAGACATCTATTCTGTTAAGGTTATAACTCCTGTGATTTGTACCTATCATTCTGTTACCTGAGTTGTGGTATTCAACATATTTTTGTTGTGCTATTCATGTCAATACAGTTAATCTATTTAATTACTTATAGTGTTCTGCTACATAACCTTACAATTCATTTATTTGGCTACTGATGGAGGTGGATAGTATAGTGAATGACATTGGTCTATATCTACTTCTGTGGATGTGTTGTTGGTCTAGTTTATGTAGTAAGGAGTGGAATTTTAAGATTTCAGAGGACTGTTTTCAAATTGACTGCTTTGTTTATGCCTTACTACTTAACACTTGACTGTTACAATGTTAGAATGTTAAAATTCTTTTCTTATCCATAAAGTTAATAATGTTCACATTTTAACATTCATGTTTAACTGCAAAGAAACAATTGATTTACTCTAAAGAGCTACTGATTTCTATTGAGGAGTATGACTTCCTTTTGAATAACAGCACATGATAGAAACTCAGTGTTGAACAACTAAACATTAACTTAAATGCTAAGACCATTCATATATCAGTTAAGATAAATTCACAGTTTTATGAAACCTTTGATTGAGATTTGGCATAGCCTGAGTCTTCATTTTTCAATTTTTTTTCAATGTTGTCTGCCTGTGCAAACCTTCACACTCTGAAGACACAATCTATGGTTGACTTTTCTCTGCCCTTTTTAATCCTGACAGTTCCATGTTCCAGCTTAGAGAAATATTCTAGGGAATTCCAACTTATTGCTATTCCAGTATAACAAGTTTATCTTAACATTGACTACTTTAGTTTCTCTAGTGCTATTCTTGCTCTTCAAACTACATGAATGTAGAACTAACAAAATGGCTCAAAGCCTCACTGATTCTGGTAGAAGTTTGAAGAAGGAATCTGGGGACAGAACAGATAACTTGGTAGGAGGAACACAGTATGAGGTGATTTCTGTGAATTTATCACACAAAGAATAAATAGGTCATTGGCCTTACAGATGGAGATGATATTACTGGAGTCCTAGAAATATAACTTATTAATGGACAGTGAGATTTTAGTTTTATTTTTTTTTGCCAGTATAGGAGCTTGAAATCAGGGCTTTGTGCACTTTCAGATTTCTTGCTTGTGGTTATGAGCCACACCACCAGCCCTGCTCATTGCTAGTTATTTTAGAGTAGAGTTTTAGTAACTTTTCTGGAGTTTCCCATCAGAGCTTGCTTCAAATTATTACCCTCTAGATTGCAGCAACCTGCGAAACTAACATTATAGGCATGAGCCACTGACATCCAACTAACAACTTATATGGTGTAAATGTAGTAGTTAGTTAGACATGAATATTTTTGTTTGATGAGAACTATACAACTTGCAGATGGGGATGGGAGAAGAGAATTGGGAGAGACTGAGGTAAGGTATGACAATGTTGAAAAAGAAATGCACTCTAACTTATGTAACTCTTTTGACAACAACTTTAAATCAACAATAAATAATTGAAAAATAAAATAAATATAAGAAAAGGGAAACTAAAATTAACATGGTAATAAAGAGCATGGTAGAAGAGCATAGAAGTGCAAGTTAAAAACTCCCATGCCATTGTACTTAAAGCTTCCAAGTTGAGCAGCCTGGTGCATGTATTTACATTTCACTGGCCAAAATAAGTTGGGGGGGGGCGGTCTAGAAACAATGGGATAGGAAAGCTTATCTCTCTTACCATTATTACCAGCAATAACATTGTACAATTGCTTATCCAAGCACCACTGTAGAATATTTTAATTCAAAAAGTTTTAGGCCAATCAAATTTATGACATACTTTTTGTTTTATGAGTTTGCAATTTTATGTTTAAAATATTTACTTCCATATTGTACTTTTTATGATTACATTCAAAAGCTATATAATATTTCACTAAATTAAAGAATCATAGTTCCTCTATAATTTAGTCATTTAGATTTCTCCCAGACTTTTGTTCCTTATAATAATCATTACTGGTATTATGGAAAAGTTGGTAAATTTGTGGACATGAAATCTTTCTTTTGACTAGACACCCAGAAGAATAACTGGGTCAAAGAGTGAGAATATTTTGAGTTCTTTAGTTTGACAAATTGCTTTCCAAAAGTGTGGTAACAATTTTGACTCCTATTTCCAGTATGTAAGAAGCTCATGTGTACCACATTCTTACTGGAGGTGGTATTATAAATGATAGGTAATAGTTCTGAGACTAGTTCTTGTCCCAGGTATATTTACCTTCCATGTATTTTTTTTAATTTCTTTTTTTTTCTGAGTAAGATTTGAGTCAAATAGATCCTGCCAGAAGCTGGCATCTTTGAGAAGATAGAGATTCTGAATGTCTAGTAGCTAAATCCTCATTTTCTACATGCCTACTTAATAAAAGAGACATGAAAAAAATCATCTACTGAGTAAGTACATTAGTTAGTATGGGATTTTATATAAATGTTTATTTCTTTGATTAGTCAAGGTGAAACTTTTTAATGTATTTGTCTAAACCAGTTTTGTTTTTGCCTGTGTTACTTGAGCATTCTTTCCCTTGACTAATTTCCTTATCATGACATAGTACTCTTCTTACCAAAGTAGGTTAACTCTTGGGGCTAGGGCTATAAATCATTGGTAGAGTTCATGCTTATGTTTTGTAGGGGAGCTGGGTTTTACCCACAGTACTGAAAGTAAATAAGAAAAGGGTTGAAGATTAACTGTTTATACAACATAAACAGTATTCCTTTCTGGTATAGCCAATCTCTCTCTCTCTAATATACTGTTTCACCTTTAATCCACTTGTTACTTAGGGACATTTAAATTATTTTTTAAATATTAATCTGTCAGTTTTTGCAAGTTTTCTTCCTAGGTTAAATTGTGAACTGATTGTTTATCCTAAACAGTTTATGATTCATAGGCTCCTGTATTATGTGATTGTGAATGAAGCTGCATTCTAATGAATAGAGGAAAATGGATATTTTGTATTTAATATCTCAAACTACTTAACCGTTAACATTTCTTATATGATTCAAGGGCCACTCAAAAAAGATAAATTACCCTTTGTTCTTTTTAATCCTTACACTGTATTCTTCACCTCAATTTAGTCTAATTTTTCTTTTCTGTTGAGCACAAAAGAAACTGGACAGATTGGCACACATCAATCATTCCAAATAGAAAAACCACCCTTAGAAAGTGTCCTGGTCTCAATGAATCAGGAGAGCCAACTTCATACCTGAAGGAAATGTTTAGCTCAGAATTATGTAATCAAAGTCCATTGTGATTTGAATTGCTAGATTGTGGCCAGATGGCACATAGTACTGTGTCTGGAATTTAAGATGAGATAACTGGTTGTTGTGGATGAAACATTGTTCTTACGGGCCACTGTGGAGTCTTCAAGTCATCCACCTTTTCAAGATGACTTCACCATGCACAGAAACATAAGTGGGCCTGGGGACAAAGGACTGATTCAGAAACCCTGCAATGGCCACTTCACGGACACAAAGTCAAGTTAGAGCCTCTACAGAGAAGAAGACCTCTCAAAAAGACTCTATAAAATCTGGTGATAGACACTGTTGACAATATAACATTGTTTACTGGATGGTTCTCACATTATGTCTTCTTATAGCATTTAAAAAGGGAAAAAAATCTAAGAGTTAAGAGGAAACTTTTGGAAGTATGTTTGGTACCTTGATTGTGCTGATTTCACAGTTACTTGCATATATCAGATTCATCAAAATATATTATTTAAATATGTGTTTTCGATCAGTCTTACTTTAGTAAAACTTATTTTTGTTCCTGTGCGGGCCTTGGAGCTTGATTTAGGACCTGGTGCTGTCCCTGAGCTTTTCCCCTCCAGGCTAGGGCTCTACCACTTGAGACTAATTGGTGCCCAGCTAATAGAATCGTTTTAAAAATATCGATCGCAGCTGGGTGCCGGTGGCTCCTATCTATAATGTTAGCTACTCTGGAGGCTGAGAGCTGAGGATCCCAGTTCAAAGCCAGCTCAGGCAGGACAGTCTGTGAGGCTCAGCTCCAATTGTGTATAAAAAAGCCAGCAGTGCATTTGTGTCTCAAGTGGTAGAATGCAGACTTGAGCCAAAGAGCTCAGAGACTGTGTCCAGGCTCTGAATTCAGGCGCCAGGATGGGCGTGCACACAGAGAAGGGAGCCTGGCAAACGCAAACTGTGGAATGGTTTAGAAGAAAGCATCCCAGATGAGTGTTAGGTCCACGGGGAGACAAGGCCCCTTCCTTTGGATTTTCCCCTGTGCACCCTAGAAGTCCCTGCCCAGCAGCTGTAAACCAGGCAGCCGCCCTGCCTGGGGCAGTGGGCGGTCCCTCAGGCTCTGAGTTCCCCATCCGCTGAGGTCAGCTCCGCCTCCGCGCGGCCACACCCCCAGATAGGCTCCTCCCACCGGAAGCCCCTTGTTGGCCTCCATCTTGGGCGGCAGCAGTTTGTCCTCTCTCTTCCAGAAACAGTCTTCGGCCTGAACTGCGTGGGAGCTTCCTTCAGGGAAGCCTTCCTTCTGATGCGGGGACTCCGATGAGGAGAGGGTCTCTGGGTCCCGGGCTTCCCTTCCCGAGGATCGGTCTGCCTCCTGCCTCCTGCCTCCTCCCCCTGGAGCCCAAACTGCTGGAGGAGCGAACCCCACCCCGGACCTCTGCCTGCACCACTGCTGGCTGCCGGTCCGCGACACCGCTTCCGGTTTCCTGTCTACTTCCGGTGAGCAACTCCTAACCTAAGTGCCTGCAGTTGGTCTCTTTCAGGTCCCCCAGTCCCTGCAGTGGGCTCTGCTCAGACCCTAGTCCTCCCCTGGCCTTCCCACCCTCAACAGCTGGCCTAAGTCCTCACTGACTCTGCCCCTTAGATCCTCACCTGATTTCCCCACATCCTCACTGCCCCCCATCTTCACTGGCCCCGCCTACATCCTCACTGACTCCTCCCCCTACGACTTCACTGGACTCCTCTACCTCCACATCCTCACCGACTCCACCCCCAAATCCTCACTGGCTCCATGTGCTGTGTCCTCACCGACTCCTCTCTTATGTTCTTACTGACCCCTCCTCCACATCCTCACCAGACTCGCTTTTCATGGTTCTTATTCCAGTAGGCTCCCATGACTCTCTCCCCATGCAGGTTACCCCTGGGGGTGTTTTTGCACTCTGTAGATATCCTTTTACTCAAGGACTCTGTAAAGCAGACTGCCTGATCATTTATTGCAATATAGTCTAGCCACAATATGAGGTAGATACTTGTTCTCAATAGCCCCCAAATGGGACTAGATTATAATGTCAGAAATTTGGACAGTTGCTGCCGACCATTGTAAATGGCCAGAGTTCAGGCTTTCTTTGCTCTCTGTGCTTGTCCTTCTCTCTGCCAATCTAGCCCAACTTTCCCTATCCTCCTGGCATAGGGGCAGCCCGTCCCTGCCAAAACACCTAAGAGCCTGGAGCCTGTTCCCAAACCTGACTTGCCCTACCCCTATTGGACATTGAGGATGCTGCTCCTGCTTGTCATGCTAAGCCTTCTGTGCCTTCTCCCCCAACTTCATCTCCTTTTTATTCACCTCCTGCAGCTCATACCCGATCCTGTACTGGTGGCTCACAGCGTCCACCAGCACACTAATAACCTCTGAGGGAGGTGGCAGTGGCCAAGGGAGTTATTGGTGGTCATGCCACTTTACAATGACCATGGGAGAAGTAACCCTAATAATTACACTAAAGAGTTTAAATACCTTGTTCAGGCCCTTGACTTCACTTGGCATGCTCTGTGTGCGATGCAAAAGAAATTCCCAGGAATAAGGTATGTGTTTGTGTGTGTGTGTGTGTGTGCCTGTTTGTGTCTAACCATTTACAAAGAGGCTGAGTGTATCAACTACTGTCAGTTATCTATCCAGGAGAATCTTGGAAAAGAATAAATCATAAGATAGCACAAACAATAGAAATATTCCTAAAGGTATCTATTCCTGTAATATTTATGAGGCATCTACTTTTATGTAAGAATTTCATGAGGCATTAGAGGTTAAAATTAGGTAAGTCTCCTAGGAATACAATGGATGAGAAATTGTCCTTGATGATAAGGAGTTTAAAGTTGTGAGGTTGACTTTTTACAACTATGTCTGATTCTCATCTAATTCTGCACCTTAAACACTGGCACATGTATAATGTATTCATTCATCAGACAGACTAAACTTTGTCCTCCACTATCCAAACTCATTCAGCACAAAACTTTGCAAGAAATGAAATGAAAGAAGCTTCCACATCAAAACCTGGTCTGAGAATTTTTCAGTTGATCTATATAAAACTCTGTATCTTTGCTGTTCTGTTAGACTGTTGTTGGCCAAAGGAAGCAATTTAGTTTGAAATGCATGTCCAAATCTTTAGCCTTATAAAAATGTATTCTATTTTTAAATTTTATTTATTTTTAAGATTTTATTATGTACCTTATATTAGCAAGGTATAAGTACATTTCTTTTGAATAGTGTTACCTCTTCCCTCATTTTCTCCCACTCCCTCCCAACTCCCCTCACCTCCAAGTTGTAAAGTTCATTTCCAACGTATTATCTATCTAGTGAGCATCACTGTTGTTTAGGTCACCCCTTGTCCCACCATTTCTATGAATCACTTTCCCTTCCCCAAATCAGATAAACTAATATTCAAGAGAGTGGGAACAGAAAATCAAAAACACTATCAACAGGAAATAAACCAAAAGGGAAAAGAAAAGAATCAAGAAAGGAAAAAGAAATAACAGCAAACTGTACATTAAAAAAATGTTGTTTCCATTTCTTGGAGTATATTTAAATGAGCATCATTTTATATGGTCCTATGCACATAGCTATTGAGCCATTGTGATCCTCTGCTAAGATTATTCTAAGCATATTATACTTATTACAAATGAGAGAAATTATGCAGCCTGTGTTCCTTTGGATCTAGGTTACTTTGCTTAATATAATTTTTCTAAGTTTTTCCATTTCCTTACAAACAGGTCATTTTCATTATTTCTAATAGAAACATAGCATTCTATTGTGTGTGTGTGTATATATATATATATGTATATATATATACACATATATATATATGTATGTATATGGATCAAATCTTAAGCCTTTCAGCATAGGATCTCTTCATTGGAATCCTTCTTCCACCTAGGGATGGATATGAGAGTGCCCAACAAAGTGGCAGAATTACTCATTGGTGCTAAGTGGAGGCATGTTGTGGGAAAGCTGAGGAGGGGCATTGGTTCCCAGGGTTTAGGGAACTGATACACACACACACACACACACACACACACACACACACACACACACGCACACGCACACACGCATATGTTTATAAAGGAAAGAATTTTGGAAGAATTTTTATTAGAAAGCCATTGCTGAGATAATAGGCAGGATCACTGAGGTGTCCTGCAAGGTAGTTCATACAGTCATGTCTACTGATTTCCAATCCGATGGTAGCTTTTTGTTTTTATTATCAGATGTGTGATGATCTCAGGGATTCAACTGACAGAGGATACAGGAAATAAAATCTATAGGGCACTGATGAGGCTGTGGTTCTAGTTTTATTCATGAACATCACAAATCGATGTCTCTGGAACTCATGTATATGTTCAAGTGATACATTATAGATTTGAGGCTTGGTGAAACTTATTAGTCACTCAAGCACATTATCCTATATGTTTTTGTGTTTTGTTTTGTTTTGGTCCAGTTGTGGAGCCTAAACTCTGGGCCTGGGCGCTTTCCCTCAGCTCTTCAGTTCAAGGTTAACACTCTACCACTTGAGCCACAGCACCACTTCTGGCTTTTTTATTTTTCTGCTCATGTGGTGCTGAGGAATCGAACCCAGGGCTTCATGCATGCAAGGCACTCTACCAATGAGGCACTTCCCAGCCAATCTCATGTTTTTTTTCATTTGTAGAGGAGCACTCTTTGTATAAGAACGTGACAACACTCATCATTTTCAAAGGTGTAGCCTCAACAAAGGCCAAAGTTATCTTCTATTGTAAGTTGGAAGATTTCCTTTTGTAGGGATCTTGCTTCTTATGTGCAAGAGCCTTCTCTTGTTTTTAATGTTTTTTGTCACTAGTGGGGCTTGAACTCAGGACCTGGATGCTGTCCCTGAGCTTTTTCACCTCAGATTTCAGCTTCTTGAGTAGCTAGGATTATAGATGTGAGCCACCAGCTTTAACCTGTCTTCACATTTTAAGCTTCCTATTGGTTTTTTTATTTGTCCATTTCTCTTAAACTCCAGGATGTTTCCAATCATGTTGTGATGATATTTGTGATCATGACAAGCAGATGAAGCACCATGTCAGGTGACTATACATGAACTCTTACAATACTCTAGATCAGAGTCTCAACATGTAGCTACAGCTAGACTGTAGATATATTAATCCACGCATAGGCTGCTTTCTTAGGGAGTGGGGGTGGTGAGTGTAGTCGTGGAGATGGGAAGGCAGGGATGGTAGGGGAAAAACAGAGGAGTGAGCAACAATGCTTGATAAGAAATGTACTTATTGGCTTGCTCATGTAATTGTAACCCCTCTGTACGGTATTTTCACAATAAGAAAACATTTAAAAATTAAAAGCATGACACTGAAAAAAAAAAGAAATTTTGCTATTAGTTCCTTGCCTAGAAAATGATTTCCTAACTTCTTCAGATACTTCTACAGAGCAATCCCTCAGGAAGAAAAGACTTTTATATAGAGATGGGGTTTGTAAAGGAAATCAACAACTAACCTGCTAATTTAATTCCAAATGTAGTTGGAAGGATCTACTCAATTTATTTACTTGTATATTATGACCACAAATGTGGGCTAAACACAGCCGACATACACTAACATTGATCAACTCATGTTGTTGGAAAATGTTCTGGGAAAGTGAACCTACTTTTATCTGCTAAGTCGTAGTTAACTGATATAACTGTGTGTGAACTGGGGTCACAACATCCCTCTTCCAGGATGTCTAAAATATGTATTTTGTCATTAGATTTATCCCTTTATAATTAGTGAGCCAGCAATGTTGATCTATAATTGTAAATGCATGCAGTTTAATATGCATTTGTTAGCATACACACAGTATATATCAGCCAGAAAAGTTCAGCAAACCTTTTTCAAGATATACCTGAATGTGAGGACAGGTCTGGGGAAGGTGAAGACTATAACTGTGGAGAGAATAATCTTTTTTTAATTTT
>NW_012267268.1:12986556-12986838 GCF_000151885.1 Dipodomys ordii
TTGAAAATGTGTTTGTTTTTACGGGCAAGATGTGACTCCTGCAGGCAGCAGATAGAAGGGTCTTGTTTTTTAATCCAATTAGACAGTCTATGTCGTTTAGTTGGAGAGTTCAGTCTGTTAACATTAAGAGAAAGGACTGAGAGGCATTTGGGAGTTCCTGCCCTGTTATCCATCTTCTTGGGGGCTGCGAAAACTGGGTTCTTCCTATGGTTCTTGGATTCTCAGTTTGGGTGCCGTTTCTTGACCTTTATTGTGGTCTTGTTGGTTTTCTATGTGTAGGAC
>NW_012267268.1:12987459-12987767 GCF_000151885.1 Dipodomys ordii
CAAATCCTGTATCAGCTTTTGAGTAGCTTCCTCATGCTTATGATATTCCTGTATAAACTTTTGGAATGCCTTCTCTCTCTCCCTATCACGTTCATACAGAGACCTTTGTATGCTTTCAATCTTTTGATTTATCATGTTTGCCAGCAGTGTTTGTACAGCTATTTGGGAATTCTCCTCTGGATTATTCATTATCTGTTCTGTCTCCTGATTATGGAGATTGGGAATTGAGATACCCGGATTTGCCATTTTTCTTGTGTTTTTCCAGCTTACTCTGCCCATTTGAGATGAAAATAGCACCAGTTTTGTGC
>NW_012267269.1:0-55551 GCF_000151885.1 Dipodomys ordii
TGCTGTCATCCCTTCAAAATTAATGTGTCAAAAATATGCAGTGCATTACATCAGGAAAGGCTCGTATTTATAAAATAAAAAGAAATTTAAAACACTAAAATTTAAAACACTGTATTTCATAAAACTGGTATTATTATTGAAGAGTCCAGAAAACTCATTAAAAAAAAACCCTTTAGAAAAAACAGGAAACTTATATACAAGCAAAGGGTACAGAAATCAAAAACAGTGAAAAAGGAGAATAAGCCAAAGAAAAAGGAAAAAAAACAGCAAAAGTAAGAGGCAAATATAGGACATAAATGCAATAATAATAAAATAGTATCTCAAATAATGTTGAAGATGAATTTTCCTCTACATTTGCTTAAAGCTATTTTTCTTTTGACAAAGATTGGGGCATAGTAGCTTTTACAAACATTTTCCTGATCCTTTGGCTACTAGTGAGAAAGAGCAAAAGAAGAAAGCTCAGGGCTAGAGTGTTGGCTCAAGTACCTGCTTAGCAAGTGCAAAATTCTTAATTCAAACCCTAGTGCTGCCAAAAAAACAAAACCAAAAACCAAAACAAAAAACAGAAGGCAGTTTCCACAGATATTTAGCTCAGTGTCAACAACCAAGTCACCAGAACAAGCTTCTCATAATCCCACAATGCAACAGCACATGCAGAGCAATTCCAACACATGCTGGGTCACAAGACCACACAAAAACTACCAGATCACCAACAGAGAACATCAAAGCTGAGTTACAAACCGCATAAATGCACAGAGACAGCTTTTTTGAGAATTGAGTTCACAATTCTCAAACATAAACTAACATAAACCAACTCTGGTTACACGTGAAGAAGAAAAACAACTACTGTCAGTGATGTCGAAATGTGAAACAGCTATTAATATAGAGTGCTCCTGCACAGGCCGACAAGATCATTCCCTCACAGAAATGCTTGAAAGCTGAGTGGCTGGAAATGAGTTCCTAGTCATCATGGCAACATGAAAACGTGAACAGTAGCATAGCTCTGTTGGAATTTATGTTCTTATATAAATGAAGGGGAAAAGCCAAGGCTGTATACACTGAATCTATATCTTGATCTATCCTTTCATTGGGACTACAAAAACACGCAATGGTTTTCACAGACAACTTGCAACACACAGCCATAATGAGCTTTTGAATCACCGATACTCACATATAAAAGGGGGCTCGATCGTCAGCAGGTGCTGAAGAAAATCTAGAATGTGAAGCATACGCCGTGGCATCTTTTTACAATGGTGTTAACAAATGTCAATGTCTTGTGCTGAATGTGAGATGCATACATATGTAGTTAAAAGTGGGTGCTCCTGGTTATTCCCCCCCCGCCCCCCCTGCTTTCCACCTCCTCTCATCTACACCTCCCCCAGAAAAGCATCTGCTCTTTACTGGTGTCTATAGCAGTGATTATTAACAAGCATGGAAAAATGGGACTGCAATCAATCTTTTATTCCTTGATCAGGAATTCATCCCACACTTGAGGTTAAGGCAGGTGAATTCTGATTCAGCTCAGTAATTATCTGGCAGATGTTATAAGCAGCTGCTGCTAAGCACAAAACTCTGGCTATTATTACAGAAATATAAGAGCTCCTGGCAAGGTGGAGGGAGAAGTGAAACAAAATGCATTCTGGTGAGGCTTCACATCTGGCTTCCATACAAAATAATGAAACCTGGAACTTAAACTGGCTGTTCTTGAACTCTTGAAACTCAAATGATCTATCCAGGCATGCATGAATGCACACAAAGTTCCTAGCTATCTATAGTAAAGAGCAAAAAAGAAAGCCAGTGCATTGTCTCAATAAGCATTTTTTTAAACATAGCCAATAGTTATGTAACTGAGCCAGATTCTTTTATTTTTAAGTCTCTACCATAGACCTCTCACTACCACCTCCCCAGATTAAGTAAGGTTTATAATAAGAAATAAAGAAGGTGATGAGGAACAAGCTTAGGTGCAAGGCAGTAGTATAAAAAAGCTGAACTGGCCAGAGGCAGTGTTACAATTCCACTCAGAATAATGAAACAGCATACTTTCCTTTTGGGAGGATTGCTCATATAGCTTTTAAGGTAATTCTAACTTTTGCTTCTTGAAAGGTAAGTGACAGAAATGGATGTGACCCAAAACACTCAATGCATAACACAGAAAACCCACTACTCAACCCCAGTCAATCTAAGCACCTATTTTTGTTTCACCGTCTAACACACTGCTCTTTCTGGAAAAGGATTATGTAAAGATGACTTGACTTTCTTTTATTTCTCTCTATTACTTACTCAATGAGTGGATTCTATTCATCTAAATCAGAGCATTAGTAGGACAGTTAAGAAGAAATCCATGCATTTTGTGGTTATGATTGTGTGATGTGTATACGTGTGAGATTGACTGACAAGTTGATTTCCAGGGGAAGAAAGATTACAGATTTTTTTGTTTGTTTTAAATGGAAAATTTCACAGGACATTTTGATCCCTGAGATTATAAAGCAAATTTTTAAGACACCTAGTTATCCTTTCAAGGTCAAAATAAAGCTGTTGCCCACAGGAATTGGTATTTTGACTTGCTGAATCAGCAAGTCAAGGGTAGAAGACCTATATAAATACACAGAATGAAAATATTAGGGAAGACGGCTTAAAAAATATGCCTCCAAACTTCTCTAGAACTGACTATACACATGACTTACATCAAACTGATGTCACAAAGGTCTTACTTTGAAGCAGTCAGTAGAACTGAAAAGTAAGGCTAGCATCAAGCATTGATGCTAAGTGCTCAGAATATCAAAACATGTGCCGGGGACGTGTGTCAGGCACACAGCCCAGCATGTACATCATACCACTGCAAATCCAATTGCAGTTATTAGGTATCTGCACTGTGTGCCAACCTATTCTGTGTGCTACAACTCCTGCAGCACTTCCTCTTTTAGGCAAAATGAAGTAACATGGTCATAGTGGTGAGGAAAGCACTTCAAGCATCTCTGCTTTTGTGTGACAGAGGGATCGACATTTTTAATGATGTTTACTTTCACTGAAGATAATTAAGGAATAGTCATATGAACTGCTTTACTGAAAAAGAGAAGTAAAAGAGGCAAGCAAAAAACATAAAAGTGAAGCTGACCAAAACATAGTGAAGCTGACCAAAAAAAAATCTTGATAAAAAGCAGAAATCACTCAAAATGGTATGTTCCCTTCTACAATTTTTATTGATGAAGAATGGAAAACAGATTGCAAATATAGGTCTTTTTACCTAAGCTTTAGCAATACATACTTTGCCAAGGAACCAGTAGAACAGAATGCCCTCAGTAAACCAACATTAATAAAGAAAAGTCCCTTGTACTGGTAATCATTACATCTGTTTAAGGTAAAGAATCTTTTCCTGAGTTCTTATTTTATGGTTTTAACCCTTATACATTAAACACAAATATTCAGTGATTAATATTAGAGGAAAAAGCCACACTGATGAGGTGTGACAATGAAGTCATAAGTTGATTTTCATGCTTACTCAAAAAATGTTTAGCAAGGTAAACACTAAGTCAATATATTACATGTTTTTAGAACATTATAGGATTATGGAAAATTTTAAAAGCACTTCCTGCCAACATATATAACCTCTAGTAAATGATATTAAATTCATGAGTGAATCCCTTTGGGTCATGAAATAGTTCAAGAAAGACAAAGATCAGATACATGCTGTCATATTTAATGTTTTTCATGGTGAGCCCTTATAAAGAAAGGGCTTGATTCTAGAATTTATATAGGACAATCAGGAGACAACAGGAGTCTAGTCTGCACTTCTTTCTGAGAAGCTCTGTAAAAATTCACATCTCTCTCTCTGAAGTATCTCTCTCAGGCGGGGTTTGTATAGGAACCATTGGAGAAGTAAAATAAAAATGCCAAGTAATACTGTTGGCAAAATTTCAGTAGTGTTATAATCTTAAAGAGACTACTAAGCACATTAAATAGAGTATCTCCTAAAAACATTCTAATTAACTGAAACTCCTGCATTTCCTAAGCCAAACTAGGGTTCAAATAAGACTTACTTTATATCAGGTCCAATGAGAGAATGTCTTCTCAACATGGCTCGTGCTTGGGCATTGGTTAAACTGATGGTAGATTCTTCATTGATAGACAAAATGCAGTCCCCAATAGCAATCCGGCCATCTCGACTAATGGCACCTCCATGAATAATGCTTCGAACAATCATCCCCAAGCCATCTTTATTAGCACTCACTGTCATCCCTATGGAATAAAAAGAGTATAGATATGGTTTTATAGATAATTTTCAAATTCACCTTAATAATCACTATAGATTCACAACTAAAAAAGAGTAACATGTTTCATCAATAAAAACAGTTTTTCCAACAAAATATTTTAAGGTAAGTGTTAAAATGTTTGTGAAATTAGGGCAGAATCTTGTGGGATCGGCTTGTAATCTGTTACTTGGGAGACAGTGGTTTGAGCATCACAGTCTGAGAATGGTCCTGGGGGGAAAATGAAAAATAAACTAAAGCCAAGAGGACTGGAACATGGATCTAGTGGTAGAGTTCCTGCTGAGGAAAAGTAAGGTCCTGAGTTCAAACTCAGAGAAAAGTTTGTGAAATTATCTGAAGATAAACTACTCTATGTTTAATAAAATAAACATCTCCATACAGTGAACTGAATATAATTTAGACCATATGATGTGTTGAGATTACATTTTGGTTTTAAATACAAAATTCTCTCAGGGACATTACACTAACTATCAGATCAATGTTATAATAACAATTCCTCCCTTACATATTTAAGAGAATAAAACAAGATTACAAATGGGAAATTAATTCTACAAGTTAAAAAACTTGCCTGCTACTACCTTATTTCTAACTCATTTGTTTGTTCTCAAATAGGTACTATATACTATTCTGAAGCTATAAAAAGCACTGTACAGAATTTATAACAGCACAAGTCCTTTTTTTATTTTCTAGCAATGACTTTTATTTGTGCTGTCTTTCCTTCCAAGCCCAGTCCACTGAGGATGACATCTGCCCCCCCCCCGTCTCCTCCCTCGCTTCTTCCTGTCCTCTTGTACTCAAGTCTTACAATCTCTACTACTACCATAGTGCCCGAAGGTAACCTATTGATGTTTTATCTTTGAAGTGCTATGAGGGCAATGTCTCACTGAACATCCAGTCTTCTTGACATATCTCCTGGAATTCGTATCATGATAGGAAATGCAATCTTAAAAGAGTATAAAGTTGAACTTTCAAATTTTCACCACCTCTTATCCTCCTTGGTGAATAATGCTGCCATGCTATTCTCCCTTATCCAAAAATAAATAAATAAATAAATAAATACTGGAGTTATTCTGGAGCCTTACCTCTCTCCTATCCTTATATTTAATGCATCAGCAACACATATCACTTATATCTCTGTAATTTATCTTAAATCCACTTAATTTCCTTCATTTCTAATTCCAATCCTGAACTGAACTATAATGTTTGCTCAACTTTTTACAACTGTTTCCAATATTGCTTTCATGCATTCCTTACAGCAGAGAGACCATTCAGAAAAATGAAATCACACCCCATCATTCTTTTGGATACAAACCTCCAAGTGGTCCCTACTGTATTAACATACAACACATTTGCTTGGACAGTGTAGAGGGCACTGGTGACCTGCCCTCTCCCAATGTGCATGCTTCCTTTGTAGTCTTTGGTTTCCTGCATTCCAGCCATAACACCCTTCTTCTGGAAATCCATCTAGCCCCTTACCATTTTGGAGTCTCTGATACTGTTACTTTTTTTGTAGGTCTCACATAACTAATTGCCTCTCTTAATTTAATATTACTTCCTCAATAATGCCTGCTCACGATATTCTGTCTGAGTAAATTCCCTTCCCATTCTACACTCATCTTATTCCTTCAAGATATAAACATTTAAAATTATGTTTAAAACTTTTGGAAAAATAATGTAAATACAATTAAGTGAAATGGTCAAATTTTCTTTCAAAAATGATGTAATTAAACAAAATAAGAAGTATCATGGTATTCATAAAAATCTTTTTTGATAAAAGTCACACATTTATATACAGGTTTCTTTCTATGTATTAAAAATAAAGACTATCTTTCCAATTAATATAAATTATACCAAATCAGAAAGTATTATAAACTTTTTGAAAAATGATCTAAATTATGACTTTAGCCCAATACCTTATGCCTAGCTACAGGAAATTCAGACTCCTAGTAAGAAACATTATCTTATATATTTAAAATATTGCTAGAATCATACTACTTTTAAATGTTTTAACAGGATACTTTTAGTGGGGGAGGGAGTGAGTCCTGGCACTTGATTAGGGCCTAGGCACTTGAATAGGGCCTAGGCACTGTCTCTTGAGATTTTTTTGCTCAAGGCTAAGGCCCTTCTACTTGAACCATACCTCCACTTTTGGCTTTTTTGGTGGTTAAAGATAAAAGCGTTTCATGGACTTTCCTCCTAGGCTGGCTTTGAACCACGATCCTCTGATTTCAGCCTCTTGGGTAGCTAGGATTACAGTCATGAGCCACCAGAATCCAGCAAGAAGACATTTTCCCTTACCATAAAACAACAAACAATTATATATATTATTTCATCTCAGTTTTTTTTTTTTTTTGTTGTGGAGCTTGAATTCTGGGCCTGGGCACTATTTCTGAGCTCTTCAGCTCAAGATGGGTGCTCTACCACTTGAGCCACAGCACCACTTCCAGTTTTCTCATGGTTAATTGGAGATAAGAGTCTCATGGACTTTACTGCCCAGGCTGGCTTTGAACCATGATACTCAGATCTCAGTGTTCTGAGTAGCTAGGCTTACAGGCGTGAGCCACTGGCACCCAGCTTCATCTCAGTTTTTTGTAATGAACACAGAGGTCAGCTCTTAAGTGTTTCCATAGGTGATAATTTACAGATATAGCCAGCCTTCCCACCAGGATTTCTGAAACAACTATACTATGTTAAAATCAAAATATATGACAACAAAACAAAATTTAGCTCAGGAATCCTCACTGGGAATTTAATTTATTGTCTTGTTTTAATTAGTACTATGCACTCCTCAATAAAGCAATATCAAAATGTCATTATGAGTTATGGTTGACATGACCTCTGAATTCATTTTTAATTGTATAATGAACTCACCACTGTACCAGCATATAAGGTTATTAGGTCACATCACCCATATAACGAACTTTACACTTTCCTTCCACTAAATAATGATTTGGAGAATTCAACAGGATGGACATAATATCTGCTAACTAGATTTTGGTTGAAACTTCAAAGACCTCTCCATGATTTTTCTTGGGAGAAGTACAGAAGAATAGTCTGAATTATGTTCCATAGAAAACAGACTACTTACAAATATCTGTTCATCATTTCCAATCAGTGTGACTTTGAACAACTGTCTTAACTTGATTCAGTCCTCAGTTTGCTGAGCTGTACATTGAAGATAATAATCCCTAGCCTAACCTTAGTGTTGGGTTGGATAAAAAATTAACTGACAGACAGATACACAGAGTATCTTTTAAAATACTTGGTATAAAGTGTTCAATAAAAAATAGTTGAAAACTAAAAACAAAAGAAAATTCATGGGCTATAATTTAAAATGTACCTCTATCCTAAACTGAAAGCTAGAAAAAGTCTAGGAAATCAACTAGTGATGTTTACATAACAGTGTGAGCATACTTAAATAGTAAAGGTGGTCAATTTTATGTCATGTGTATTTAACCATGTTAAAAAAAATCAATGGAACTAATTTACTAACAAAAAATATACAAGAAAGTCCTAATCATCTCAATAGATGAAGAAAAGATGAGAGAATTTAACATTGCTTCAGTATACTAAAAATAGGTTCTCAATGCCAGTTAATGAAATTATATGATCACACGGATCAAACTGTAGCTCCTAAAAGAGCTTCTTACTGCTTCCACACTGTCTCTAAACTACACTGCAATGGCCTTCCTAAAACGTATCTTGACTGTGTCCCACTTTTGTCCTTTTAGGAGGATAAGAAGTTTTGCATCCTGCACATAACCCTGACCACTTGCTTACTTTGCCAGACATCACACAGACACATGTTCTCATATCTCTGCCTTAGCTCTGCAGCTTCTTCCAGTTCCTCATCTGCCTATGAAACATCTCCTCTTCTTTCCTTCAAGAGGCCCTTCCTTTTTATCTGTATGTGTCTCACAGCACGAATAGTAGTTTAATACCTCAGGATTCCATGTCCACTTGCTTACTTCATTAAACTCATGTTCTCTGAGTAAAGGGATTATATCATGGTACTGAAGTACACTGCCCAGAGTATACAGAACAATGTATGTTTGGTCACTGAATTAGAATAGGACTTCTCAAGTAGGCTTTTTCTGTTATGAGTTGTTCAACAATAACAACAAAAATGGGCTCTGTGGCTAAATAAAACTGCATTCTATGATCATGTCTCAGAACTCCACAATGTACATCACAATATGAAAGTACTGAGAAGTAATCCCAAAAGAGCATTTGTCTCCTTAAAGTTTACCACATCTCAAACTATTAAACTTGGGTCTTTGGACAGCTATAACGTTAGTATTCTGAGTAAGATAGTTGTAGAAACACTGTAGGAACTTGAACAGATGAAATAAATGACACTGTAACATATTGATAATACCTATCTCCTAATTAATGATTTATGGAAAGTTATGGGTCTTGTTTCCTATCATGAAATACCACAAGTCTTAGAAATCCCCTGCTATAAGTTTTAACTTGGCCACTGTTGTTAGGAAGTACCCAATGAGCCCCATATAGAATAAAATCTACGTGACAGAGATGGGAGTCTTCCTCATCCAATAAGCACTGCTGGATTCTTCTGCTAAGTCTCAGATTTAACCAAGAAACAAGGCCCTGCCATATCAGTGTAAAGGGTGCTGATTAATTTTGTCCTAGAAGGAGTAATAGCTCTGACAAAGAGTTCACTGGAGTCTCAGGCAGTACTGGAGCACACAGAATATAGGATCTCTCATTCACATAGAGGAATGAGGACAAGGCTGAATCACATGACTATTTATATTCAATGAGAGAACAAATGTACTCTGTCCTAACAGTTTTAGCTATTATAATTAGGGTTTTATTTCCAAAGGAAATCTTCTTTGCCCATTTCTGAGGGTTTTGTGATGATTAACCAGTCAAAACACTCAGCAACAGAGGACTTTAGAAACCTGCCACCTGGAAAGAACTATTGAGGAACTGGCATTTATATCTGGTGGTAGCACACCTGGATGTCTTTAGTCTTTATTCCAGTAAATGAAAGAAACTAAATACAAACTGACTTGTGCATAACTAGCAACATTCAAAACAAAACTAATAATTCCCTTTTCCAAAGAATTTAGAATTTCAAATTGATGACTTTCCATTTTCTAAGAATTCCTTTTCTGATTTGCTATTTCAAACACAAACAATTCATATATCTTTTACTTGAAGGTAAATGAGGCTTTTGAATACTTTGAAATAATTAAGAGAATGAAGGAGTTAAGCCAGTATGAAATAAACAAAACTGTTAACTGTTTTAGAAAAATAACAAATACATGAATAGAAAAACCACAAAAAACTACAAGAAAATTTCTGAGGGAGGGAGAGAAAGAGACTGAGATTCTAACATTGGTTTTCTGATCTGTAGCAAAAACAAAACAAAACAACAACAACAAAACCCTACCAAGATCAAGCTCTCTCCTGCACAAGGTTTGAGGAGTAGAGATATTTAGAAAATGAAAAACTTACCTAGACTAGAATTGCCTTTTGCTATAGTAATAGTCCTCTCAAAAGATTCTTTGGACATATTCTGCAGTATGACACTTTCGGCATTACAGGCCAGGGAGCGCTGTTCAATCAAATACTCAGAACCCTGAAAGACAAGTCACATGGAAAGAAAAACTAGACTTTGGAGTGTGATTTCAACATTATACGTGTACTCTAATTAGTTGTGCTTTATTTAGCAAGAACCCACCTATAATCAAAACAAGTTTATAGGTTGTCTCAGTGTCAGATGAGCACTCATTCCAAATGGAGAGCTTAGCCAGAACACTAGCTCTTTGGTGCCAAAGCTCATGATAACACACAAACTACATCTAAAATACTACCTTTCCAGTTGAATCAAGTAGGTCAGGAGAAGCAAGGTCTGTGCATGGCATCACATCACTGGGTAACTGAGACTCAGTCCAAGCTACTCTGCTTTCACATTCATACTGCTGCTCCATAGCATTTGAAGGGGTATAATCATTCATGGTGAAGCCAGAAACAGTCCCCATGCTGAGATCCACTGAAGGTGGATTCTCATCCTGTCTCTGCAGGAGATTCTGGGCATAAAGCTCTTCCAAGGACATATGCAGATCAAGTGCTGGATCAGATTCTTCACTAATATCCTGATGGTTAAAGAACAGAAACATCAAAATTGTGACTAGAATCACCTCATCTTGTTTTATAAAACCAGTTTTTAATGAGCAAAAAGAAAATAAAAGGACAATTTTCCATTACTTTAAGGAAGCAGGAACCAGGTTCATGTCTGTAATCCTAGCTTACCTAGAAGGCTGACTGACAACTGAGGATCACAGTTCTAAGCAAACCCAGGCGGAAAGTTCATAAGACTCTTATCTCCAATTAAATAGCAAATGCCAGAAGTAGAGCTGTGGTTCAAGTGATAGGGTGCTAGCCTTGAGCAAAAAAAAAAAGCTAAGGACAGCACCAAGCCCTTGAGATGAAGCCTAAATGCCAGCATTAATTAAAAAGAAGAAAAATTAAAAGAAGGAAATATATATTCTTCACTTAGTAGATTTTTTGCATATTTTTATTTTCACAAATGTTTTGAGCACAAAATTTCTACAAATTTTTATATATCACATTCTACTGAGTTGTACTTGGATGACAGGCTGTAAATAAGATAATTTAGACAATACTAAGTTCTATCCACAAATGAAATTATTCAGTTTAAACTATATATAGAAGCAAATAACTTATATTTCTGAATCATACTTAAACAGTAATTTATTTCCAATCAGTCAAAAGTTCCTATTTACTATGAGAGCATACAAGTAAGACATTAGTTGATTTGTATTCACAAGAGCCTCCAATGAGAAAATTACTTTGATAGACATTTATAGATATTCACCAAAGGGAACATCTGAAGAAATATTCTGCAAGTTATAACAGAATACTAAACTACTAAATCTAGGTTCGGCTATTAACATGAATATGTCATAGAACCTCTTATGCCAATGCATTAGAGAATTTCTAAAATTCCTTGAAACTTTATAAAATCCTATGGCTCTATACAAATGCATTGGTCTATTTACAAAAGATATATCATTGTGTGTGTGTGTATGAGAGAGAGAGACAGAGAGGGGGGAGAGAGAGGGGGGAGAGAGACAGAGAGAGAGACAGAGGGAGAGAGAGAGGGAGGGAGAGACAGAGAGAGAGACAGAGAGAGAGGGGGAGAGAAGAGGGAGAGAGACAGAGACAGAGAGAGGAAGAAAGGGAGAGAGGGAGAGAGAGGGAGAGAGAGAGAGAGAGAGGGAGAGAGAAAGATACAGAGAGGCAGAGAGAGAGAGAGAGAGAGAGGAAACAAGAGTGTATGTGCCAGTACTGGGGCTGAACTCAGGGCTTGGGGACTATCCCTCAGTTTTCACTCAAGACTAGTGTTCTACCACTTGAGCCACACCTCCACTTCTGAGTTTTTGCTAGGTAGAGATAAAAAAAATCTCTAGGATTTGTCTGCCAGGGCAGCTTCAAACCACAATTCTCAGACCTCAGCCTCCTGAGTGAGCCACGATCCTCAGATCTCAGCCTCTTGAGTAGCTAAATCACAGACATTAGCCACCAGTCAGCTTCCTCTAATTCTGTATACGGCAGTTTTTGCTTATTCTTGTCATAGCCTATTGTAAATATAAAGTATTTCTCATTTATATTACAAATACATTTTCCCAGTCTGTCTTTTTTTTTTTTGTCGGTCATGGGGCTTGAACTCTGGGCCTGGGCGCTGTCCCTCAGCTCTTCAGCTCAAGGCTAGCGCTTTACCACTTGAACCACAGCACCACTTCTGGCTTTTTTTCTGCTTATATGGTGCTGAGGAATCAAACCCAGGGCCTCATGTTTGCAAGGCAAGCGCTCTACCACTGAGCCAACTTCCCAATCCCTCCCAGTCTGTCTTTTAAGTACATATATGAATATATGTAATATTATATATCATGCACAAGTTAAATGCTTTATAGAATCAAATGTCATTTCTCTATATTCCTTGGTTTTATATTGCTTCATAAATCTTTTTTTATATAAAGTAAATGGCATGGTTCCTAGTACTGTTCTTCTCTTTTAGAAATAATTTGTTTTTCAATTTTAGCCAGCTGGAATTTAGATCTAATATAAGATATGGGTCTTAACAACCTTTTCATTTCTTCAAAGTGGGTAATTTAACTTCTCCAACAGAATTTATTAAACTTCTCTTCCTCAAGTCAAAGTTACATTTCTCTGAAATCATCAAAAATTCCTGATACACAGAACTGATATAGAGGTCCATCATACAAGCAATTAACATTCTGAGTATTTTCAGGAACAACTAATAATAAAGTAACATCTTCCACACATCTACAATCTAAACAATAAACTGGTAGTTCAATTCACCCAACCCTGATTATTTTATTCTTATGAAAAATAACAATGTACTTACTGAAGGACTGGTAAGTTCCAGTATACTAAATTAATTACAATAATTAGCAGAAAATCATCTCATCCATTCCTCAAAGAAAGATAATCAGAACTGCTTTTCATCATAAAAAGAGGTCAATCTATCCGTTAGCTGAGGTCTACTGAAAATTGTATAACAGAAATTTCTATGCATTATTCATGAAGGAGTTAACACAGACACACAGAAAAGAAACAGCTAATCAACACAGTAGACAACATACGCCCACTTCAGTATCATTTATGGTTGCAACCAACGGAGTTTTATTTTTAAAAGTCGTATAGATCAAGAAGAAAAACCGTTCTTCCTCCCCTAAGATGTCCAAAAATAACTACATTTTTCCAATGTAAGTTGGTATCTAAACTGTAGACCTTCTAAAATTCCTATTTATCTATATGCCTCCATTTGATATATTCTTGTTCTCAGAAAAAAATGAAAGGGAAGATAAATTAAAATGTCAAATATGTTCAGAAAAGTTCTTTACTTAAATATATGTAGAATTTAAGGTACACTTAAAAACAGTAAACTAGCTATTGAGGGAGCTGACAGGTAAGGATCACGTTCAAAGTCAGTCCAGGTAAGAAAGTCCATGATACTCTTACTTCCAATTAACCACCAAAAAGCTGTAAGTGGAGCTATGGATCCAGTGGCAGACCATTAGCCTTGAGCAAAAACATGAAGAGACAGTGCCCATGCCTGCCCTAGTGTATACACACATACTCTCAAATAAAAATAGAAAATAATATTTATCTGTATAACAAATTTATATACACTAGCTAATTTCTTACATAAACAGCTACAACCTGCTTTTCTTCAATAAGTAGTCTACCACAGAATTTCTATCACACTTTAAAAAACTGAAAGCAGAGCTCCACCAGCCTACTGGCATTCTCCCAGGCTTTCTGACTTGCACACTGCCTTATTGTAGTGAATGGTAACATCTTTTCTACCTCTGAGCTAACAATTCTGTCGCAAAGACAGAACACTTACAACACTTTAAACTTCCTGACTAAAAAAGTTTTTAATCCTACTCAACTCCAAAATCATTAACAAACAGAATCAACATTCTCAACTTGGATGTGAACACTGCAATATTTATGCTAAAGAATGATGCTAAGCAGAGATTTGTTGGAATACGCAGATTTTTAAAAATATAATAGAATCCACTGGTTGCATTTGGTGTGTGATATACAAAAAAAATACAAATACAACTGCAAGCTGCACTGTAATCAATAGCATTTCTGGTTATGCTAATAATTAAGGGATGGAGGACATGTACCATAGAGATAATGATTTCATCTTGTGAAGGAATAAAATGGGTGATCATGGAAGGGGACATGGTGTAGTGGCATGGAGAAGATATAGAAGAAAGACTAAATATACAGTTATTGATCTTTATCAGCTGAATTTTTAAGTCAAAATTTAAAAAATAAAAATAAAGCAAGCATCTTCTCAGAAACTATGCTAGCTTTTAAGCAAAAGTCTACAAGCATTTTAAGTTTGAAAAACAATTATCACTGCATTTGGTCATTGGTTTAGTGGTAACAGGGAAAGAGGATAAAAAGATTTATAGGACAAGCACAATTCACAGCTACTTATGAGGCAGATTGTGAGAACTGTAACTTAAAAGCAGGCTGAGCAAAAGGTAAGCAAGATTTCATCTCAATCAATAAATCTGGGAGTTATAAAGTGCCTACCATAGTTAAGACAGCTAAAGCATTAAAGAGAGAGAGAGAGAGACAGACAGACAGACAGAGACAGAGACAGAGAAAGAGATCCTATTCAGAACATAACTAAAGCAAAGAGGGCTGGTGAGCATGTTTTAAGTAATAGGTCTCTTGCTTAGCTGGAGAAGGCTCTGAGTTTAAACCTCCAGTACCACCAAAACAATCAAAATCTTCAAAAGTTAAAACAACAGTGAGAAAGGAAAATCCTTACAGGCTATAGCCACTTGTCTTTAAAATGCACTTTTCCTTTTTTTTTAATAAACAGAGTCTCACTATATAGCCTATGCTGACCTCAAAATTGCAATTTTCCTCCATCAGTCTCCTGAGGGCAGAATTACAAGTATGTACCAACATGTCTGGCTAAATAAAATGTAAATTTATGGCAGTACTGAAGTATAAACTCAGAGACTGGTGCTTTCTAGGCTGGTAATTTACCACTTGAGCCAATGACGTGTCCTATTTAATTTTGGTGATCTGTCCCTAATTAATTTAAGTGTCATGAAGTAGGTATAATTGAATACTTAAATGATAAATTAAGCAAACACACACACACACACACACACACACACACACACACACACACACACACACGGTGCTTAACTGCTGTTCAGTCCAAAACTACTCTGTAAACATGGCTTCCCTGGAGTATGAGTCCATACTCCACCCCACTGTCAGTTCTTATAACAGGGGTAACCAAAGTCCAAAGTCTGGAAAACATTTCATCAAGGGAGAGGGACAGTAAAAATTGTATATCCATCTCTAGCCTCCATTTAAAGCCAAAAATAAAAAGACAGAGGAGTGTCTAATATCCTCAGTCTCCACTTCATCCTTGTGTTCAACAATACTTAGCACACACAACCATATATACTTAAATCGCCACATATATGCTTTCATTCTATTAACTTAAAAGTCCTAAAGGAGCTCATATTTTTTAAGAAAAACAATCAGTTCTCCATTGTTTCAGAATGAATTTAGTGTAAATGAACAGGAACGTATTATCTAATTTTTATTTAAATACACTTTTCTACTTATTAAAATAGAGTAGCCAAGGAAAAACAAAACCAAACACCACAGTGGCAGAGATTTACCATAACACAGGACAGACCTACTTTCTAAGAAAACAAAGCATGTAAGTTTCATAACGTACTTAAGACATTAATGTCTTCTTTTTGTCTTTTCAGTTTAAATATTTCAGTGTTTGGGCCAGCTTAACAAAATTTGCTTCAACAAAAGAGTAAACTGCTCAGGGAAAAGAAATAAAACAGGCAAACAAACTTCAGCAAGCCAATATGTTGTGCCACATATAACCAGAAAAATACATGCTTCTCAGCATGCAGATTGTGTAATCCCTCTAAGTAACAATTACTAAGTCAAACAATGCAATCTGTCCCACTGGCATGAAGTATGCCCTGCTATGGATTAGGAGATTCCATCAGGAGATGAACTCAGCTTCCAGTCCTGAGGCCAGTAAAGGCTGAACACATTCCAGATAGGTTGCAGCCAGACATAGTCTCAGGTGTGCTAAGGGAGGACCAGCTGCTCCACTAAGACTATGCCTTGCAAAGCAATTCGAGGAGATTGTCCTGCATCATTTGCTAGGATAACAGGTGCACTTCAAAAATAAAAGATGCTTTGAAAATGTTCTGGCCAAAGTAACTATTTGTTAATCAGAGAAAGAGGAAAACTATGCTAGAGCTGTAGAAATCTTACCTTCCAAATTAGTCATAAATGAGACCTCTTTCCACTGAATTCAATTTATGTAGAAAATGCCATATCATAATGCTATATCAGTAATTATACTATATATTTTATATCAGTAATTATACTGTAAAATAGTATATTTCCACCATAGAAAATAAAGAAAAAATAAAGTCCAAATATGAACTTTTTGCCTAGATTTAATATACAAACATTTTCCTCAACTGTTCTACTGAATAGAGATACAGAAACATTTCAATGCTTCCTTTTTCTTCCATAGATAACTTCTCTCCTAAAATTGAGAAGTATCACACACAAATTTTAATTTTTTTACTAAACACACACATACAATACCCTTAAAATATATAGTATATGTATTATGTACTATATACTTATATATAAATTTCTAGAAAATATAAACAACTTCAATAAATGAACAGAAAGATAAGATCTAATTTTTTATTAGTTTTTATGTGGTACTGAAGAATTGAACCCAGAGCTTCATGCTTGCAGGCAAGCACTCTACCACTAAGTCACATCCCTAGGTCAAAACAGCTACATGGAGAGATCATTGATAAAAGCAAAAAACATTTGGTAAAATGATAAAGCATTCAGTCCCACTAGTGATCCAACTGGACACATGTAGTAGCATACTATTTTACAGTTAAAAGACTGGATAGGTTTTAAAATATTATGTATCAAGCAATACTGAGTATGACACCAAGAAAATGAGTACAACTAGGGCCTTTATGCCAACAGTCTATTTCTCAAACATAGATGCACAAATATGTCAAACAGTAGCTCTTCATGTTTCTATCATTAGCCACTGAGAGACACATGCTTTGCCACTCACTATGATTTTTATGTAAAGCATTCTTTGGCATTATTTGTATAAAAAGATAGCATTAAGTTTAATAGCTAGTAATGGTAAATCAATGCAAGCAATATCTTCAACTTGGCATAAAAATTAATTTTAAATTTATTCTTGCAATTTTTTTTCCAGATCAGATACATCAGAAACATATTTTATTAAAATGGTTTCTTTTTGATATGAGAATCATTAATCCAAGCTTTGGATCCTTCTGTGGCGCGCGTGCGTGCGTGCGTGCGTGTGTGTGCGTGCGTGCGTGCATGCGTGCGTGCGTTTGTGTGTGTCTCACAGACATCAGAATTAAATAGTCCATAGCAATCTGAAAGACACAGAGAATGAAGTCATGCTTCCACCTAATAATGAATCCATGAATAGAAAAATAGCACAGTATTTCTAATAGGTTATTCCCACAACTCCCCACAAAGCTGACTTCTGAAAATTATACACAAAGTTTGGCTTTTTTTTTGTACCTTGGGAGAAGATGCTGGAAGGGAGGGGCCATAGTTGAGGCCATCACTACAAACACTGCCATGAAGAGATAAAACAGAGGCTTGAGTAGAGTAGACACTGTCCTTATCCAGAGAGTACTGAGATGCAAAAGTAGATTCATCTACTAATTCACCGTCTGGTGTGTCCACCTAGGAACAAAATAACATCAGGGGTTAATTGTGTTCTATCACAATATCTCAGTCACCATTTGAGACCAACAGACATGGTGGTATCATTCTTTTGTCTGTCCTGTTTGTGGAATGGCCTCCCTCTGCACACTTGCTGACACATTACACTAACTATTGCAGCAGTACAAGGAAAGACTGCCCTTCCACTACAAGGAAAGGCTGCTGGCAGACAACTGAAGAGCTGAAGCTAACAATTAATAAAGGATCTAGTTTAATTCTTAAACAGTTTTATAAATTAAGGAAATCTTTTATTTTTCTAGTTCTCATGAGTAATTTGAATGAGGTCATCACTTTTCATACTTAGCTAAAGCAAGCTGGTAGTCAAAAGACAATGATCAATTAGTTGCTTAAATTAGGCTTACGTAGGTTTTAAAACAACACATTTATAAAAGCCTAAGAGAACAACTATGATTTCATGCTCAAATTGCATTAACAAATAATAGGATTAAATTATAATATGGTTATAGTAAAGTATTAGGTTATAAATTTCTGTTTAAAAATTCATATAGAATGAAAGGCAAAGTACAGTGTTAGAGCACTTGCCCAGCAAGCATGAGTCTGTGTCAAATCTCCAGTAGGGAGAGAAGGGCAGAAGATGGGAGGAAAAGGGGGAGGAGGAGAGAAGAAGGAAAGGAAGGGGAGGGAGTCCAATAGAGTAAGATAATTGTATCACTTATCAACAAATCCAACTATTATCTTTTGTAGTAAACCCAAGGGAAAGCAGTAAACATTAAATTTGACACTTTCCTTGCAGTTCACTAATAACCATACTTTGGAATGGGAAGAAATAACTGCTCTGTGATATTACCAGCATTTTCTAGTTATCTTGATGGCATGGTACCATGTATTGTATTTATTTGTGATTTAAACACTATAACAGTGTATAAACTACTTAAAGTACAATGTGATTCTCTCTTAAAATGTATTTCAGAGACCTGAAAATGTATTCTAAATACATGTTTAATTTCACTATGGAGTTAGCATGTGAAGGTTACCTTTCTAAATGACAAAAACTTACCATTTGCTATCTGAACAGGTACTATTAAATATGCCTTATGCCAGATTACAATAGAAAAATATTAAGTAACATTAATGAAAAAATACATCAACATGATATGCATGCCTAACACTGGCACTCTAAAGTCTTAGGAGCTACTCTTTAAGTCAATTTTCTCAATTACTAGAGATGAAACCCTAGGTCCCAGAGAAAGGGAGTGACCAGTGCACTACAGAGCTGGTTAAAGAGAAGACTGAGTCCACATACTATTATTATCACATGCCAAATGGAAATACTCTTTTTTCGAATTGGCATTCATTTAATAAGCCCTGTAAAATCAAAAGAGAATATTGTTTCTTGAGATATTTTAGAGACAATGATATAAAATTATTGCATTTACTTAAATATATCAAAACTTTCTGAACAACTATTTAAAAAACAATTAACAGAAAGAATCCCCTCTCCAAAACTAAGATTGTCAAATATATACATAATTTTTGAAAGGCAAAGTGAGTTACACAAGAACTTTTGCAGAGTTTGGTCAACTGAGATTACTAACCAGAGCTAAGTCAGCCCTGAAGAGGCCTTTTTCAGATCGCCCTGGCTCCTCGCAGGGGGGAGGTGGGTAGAGAAAAGAATCCTCCTTAGCAGACACGTAACCTTCTTCTGGAGAAAGCTGCAGTAGAAGCATGTTCCAGGCCCAGGTCACAGAAAAGATAGGGAAGATGAATAGAAAAAGAGACGAGATGACAGACGGATGAAAAATTAACAGAGACGGAAAAGTGGCAGTTTTCAATGACAACTTAAGACTTTTACATAGGATGTTAAGTATGAAATATGAAAAATACCTGTGTTAAGAATTTTATTTGAAAGGAAACTTTTTATTCTGGTATCACTACCATCCATTAGGTGAGAATCCCTTTTTATTAGGTATTTTTCCCCTTCTTATAAATAAATTACAAAATGAGCAATTTTATTCTAATAGTTTTCTGGTCATTATTATTTGTTTTCAAAGTTGCAAAATAATAAAACATCCTGCTTCAAATTCAAAAGAATACATTTCTTTTCATTCCTTCTTAGGCTATTACTTTAAAATATATCATTTATTTCATAGAGATAAAATAAGCCAAAGACATTATAAGTGCATGGAATGTAAACTTGTTTGAGCCATTATAATGTAGCCTCGACCACACAGACTGAAAAGTCTGTTATATTTATTCTAGTCTCTGATGCAATGTGCCTGAAGTATTTAGATAACGGTCTTGGCCTATATCCCTCCATATCAGTAATGTACACTCAAGTATTTAGAGAAAACAGGTTGTCTTCGTTTCCCCCCACATGTAAGTCAAATATGTGCTTGAAGTGACAGAAATAGCCATCGTATGTTTAATGCATACTAAATTTGAAATGTCAAATATTGTATTTAGAAAATCTATTTGGGAACTAGCTAGGAAACGACAATTCTGCTTCAAAATGACTGGTATGGATGGTTCCACGTTTAGGGCGGTACAAAATGTTAGCCATTTCTTTTTGTAGAACAGAAAGACCAGAACCATACCTATGGTCCAATATAAATGAGTAGGCAGAGTCAGAGATGGCCTTCATTCATTCATTCACTTACTAGTACTGGAGTTTGAAGTCAAGGTCTGGAACTTGCTAGGCTCATGTGATAACCATGTCCCACATACATTGGTTACTTTTAAGGATAGGGCTTCACTTGTAGTCTGGGTGCACACTTAAGCTACTACACACCTATTTTTAGATTTCCCCTTGTGGCTGGAATCATAGCCATGGGCCACTATGTCCAGCTTTTCTCCAAAGAGATGGAGTCTTATAGACTTTTCTGCCCAGATGGCAGATCCTCCCAATGTCAGCTTACCAGAACATTTGGTATGAAAAACAGGCCACTGCACTCAACTATGAGATGAGAGTTTTGTCAGCTTTTTTGTGCAGGCTGGCCTTGAATCATGATCCTCTAGTTCTCAGCATCCCCAGCACCCAGTGCCTATCTTTTTATTTATTTATTATTTATTGTGTGTGTGTGTGTATGTGTGGGTGTGTGTGGGTGAGGGTGGGTGTGTGTGTTTGCCAATCCTGGGGTTTGGAATCAGGGCCTGGATACTATTTCTGAACATTTTCCCCCTTCAAGGCCAGTACTTTACCACTTGAGCCACAGCTCCACTTCTAGTTTTTTGGGTGGTTAACTGGAGGTAAGAGTCTCACGTACTTTTCTGCCTGGGCTGGCTTTAATCCATTATCCTCAGATCTCTGTTTCCTGAGTAGCTAGGCTTATAGGCATGAGCAACAGGCACCATGATCCAACTTCATTCTTGTATTCCCCTTTGTATTCCCCCATCTTGCTTTACTTTTTCATAAATAAAAACTACAGAATGCTTTGTGGAATAAAATTGGCACATAAAATCATTTTCATTAACATTTAAATATTTTTTAAAAGCTTACTATTTGAAACAATCACATGAAAGAAGGGGAAACAAAGGAGGAGGCTACAATGCTTGATGAGAAATGTACTCATTGTCTTGCCCATGTAATTGTAACCCCTCTGTACAGTATTTTCACAATAAAAAAAAAGCTTACTAATTGAAAAAAATTCCTTCACAAAATTCCACAATTGCTGTTTATACAGATATAACTGTATACTTCCTTAAATAGTTAATTTTCCCTTTTATTTAAAGCTACATTACTTTTGCCTGGAAAAAATACCTGTCAAATAATGACAATATCTCACATCCAATCACAAAGTGCTCAGTGTCATGCTATGATCACTATACTTCGTAAAGTATACTGCTTTATGTGGTATAAATCCATTACTTGTTTCTAGTATTAAGATTACAACATGGGAGTGATTTCCTCCTAGGAAGAGAGCCATACACTGATAAACTCATTTTGCAAAATTCCAATTTCCTGCCCTGTAGAAATTAAGACAATTGTGTTGAAGTCAACATAATTCAGGAAGGTAAACCAATCTGTCAGCTTTTCCCATTTATTCTGTGTGAATAAAGACTCTATTCTTAGTTACAATACTATTCTTTTTCTTTCTGGATAAATTTTTCACAATAAGCAAAAATGATCAAGCATAAAGATTTTTTTTTCCTTTTCTCTTTTTTTTCAGTACTGGAAATTGAGTCAAGGCCTTATGTTTGTTTGACTTGCACACATAGCTGGGATCATAGGTGAATGCCAACTCTTAGCTTGTTTATTTGAGATGAGGTACCACTAATTTCCTGCCAGGACTGGCTTCAAGCCATAATCCCCCCAATCTCTACCTCCCAAGTGGCTGGGATTCAAGTGTGAGCCATCATGCCCATCAGTTGATATTATCTCAGTATTGAACTACAATAGTATTTTAACATACAAATTCATATTTCTTTAAAATTTCTGCATTGATCACAACTTAATTATTAAAATAAGGTCAAACGAGGACCACAAAATATTGACTTCTATATTCATCTCTGAACATCAGGGTTGGTTTTTTCCTTTATTCTCTTGAAAATATGACTAAAAATTGAATTATTTATGTTCATGGAACCAATAACCATGTTGACAAAAATTCCCCAAAGTGGTAATTCAATTAGGAGAACATTTAAATCTAAAAGAAAGCTTGTAAAAATAAAAGGCAATAAAATCCACAGTCTCACAGGTAATGGCTTGGCCACGCCTATCCGCACAGTTCCAGCTGGGGCTCCCTTCAGTGCATCCACAGCTTCTTCCAGACTGCTGCTCTCTAAGCTAATGTCATTGACAAACATGAGCCGATCTCCAGGAAGAAGGCGCCCGTCCTTCTCAGCAATGCCACCAGGCACCAGAGAACGAATGACAATCACAGTGCTTGCTGGGTCAACTGGGTCCTGATGGAATGCAACAAGAACTCGGTTTATTATTACACAGAAAACTGTGCATGTTGTGTTGTGTGTGCACACACACACCTGTGTGTACACATGCAGGACTTTGGGCTTGAACTCAGGGCCTGGGCAGTATCCATGAACAACTCTTGCTCAAAGCTAGTATCTACCACTTGATCCACAGCTCCACTTCTGGCCTTTTTCCCCCGCCTTTGGGTACTTAATTGGAGATAAGTGACTCATGGACTTTTTTGCCCTGGCTGTCTTGGAATTGTGATCCTCAGATCTTAGCTTCCTTTATAGTTAGAATTACAGGCATGAGCCATTGCCTGGCCAGATAACAATTTTCACAATTTGTCTCCTATCATGGTTAACAGGTTATTGCTTTAAGCATCATACAAAATTCCTTATGATCAAGGTACATTATGCGCATGTATGGAAAACTCATGATGTGTATGCATATATCCATGTATGCATATATACATATACACAAATGCATGTACACATCTAGAAACAAAAACAAAGTCTTTAAAACATTTCTTGTGAGTATCTGGACAAAGGTGATCTTCATTTCATTTCAGAGTGTCTGTAGACAAAGGTGATCTCCATATAATTTCAGAGTACATGCAAAACCCTCAGAGCAAAAGCACACTCATTTGCTAACACTACAGGATTAACTGCATAATTAACTTTAAAATTTTAATTTAAAATTTTTGGTAAGTTGTTAAATCTTACAACCATTTTAAACTATTATTAACAAAAGCATTTGTTCAATAGATGTTTGCAAACATGAGTATACGGAAGGTTGGGCCACTCCTTCGAAATGGAGAAATACAGAAAGAGCCCTGACATACTCAGGGATATCTGTGCTTACATTTACAGAGCAGCCTCAACCTTAGCCACGGCTCCCAAGTCCCGCCCAAAGAACACAACTCCCTGGAGGCATCAGAGATGGCTTTCTGTTCAGTATGAGGAGTCACAGCTGCATTCGGTCAGGCAGCTTTTAGCATTTTCCCATTTACTTGACACAAAACACAGGCAGGAAAGGATGGAGGTTACACTTGACCAATTTAAACATATTCATAATTTAGTAAAATGACTGGAATACCACAATTTAGAATATTATATATTATAAAAATATTATATTATATTATATTATAAAAATATTTACTTCACAAAAGAAATAAACATCTAACTCTCTGGAGTTACCATTACAATATGAGCCTCAATTAAAAACATGGAAATAAAAACAATACAAATTCTCCCTCTCCCCCCAAAAAAACTACTGTATTGTTGTAGCATTCCTAAAACATAATCTTCATGTTCCTCAAATTCTCAACAGCTGAAATATGTAACAGCTCAATATCAGAATTGAGCTCAGTGTCAGAATTATTATATTGAGTTCAATATTAAAAGAAACCCCTTATGATAATTAATGAATTATGTATGTTACTATGTTGAAAGGCTAAACAGAAACAAGCAATTGTCTACGAAAATACTAAAGTATTATTTTCATTTTTCTCTGGTAGCAGCAATGTACTTTTAGTATAAGGCATCTTTTTATAAAAAGTGTTCAAAGTACGATACATTTACCTGGTAATCTAAAATGCTAAAACCAAGGCCTCTGCTTCCTTTCTCCAGCTCTATGAACTGAACACCAGCCTCCCACATGGCCAAAGGTGCTTGGACCTCCTCCACATTCTGACCGGCTTCAGTCAGCACCAGCAGTGGGTCCTCTGTTTCTGAAGACCCAATGAGCTCACCTAGATCTACATGAGGCTGGAAAACAGATCAGACATCTCTTATTTCAGAGGGACTAGAGTAGCAGACACACATACCAATATTGCAGTGAAAAGGGAGAATCCCAGCATGTGTCCAGAACAAAATACTTGCAAATGAGCAACAGCTTATAATGACACCTTTAAGAATTAAGGCATTATTCCTGAGAGTTGTTAAGGGCAAAGAATGCCTAAATTGTAATAAGCAATAAAAGCAAAAGATCGAAAGATAGACTAAATTATTTGATAGTTATATCTTCCTAGTCAGAACCACATCTATAGAGACAAAAGTAAGAGAAGGAGGAAAAGAAAGAAGCAAGAAGCAAGAAGCAGAAGCAGATGCAGAAGCAGAAGGGAAAGAGAGAGAGGGAGGGAAGAAGGAAAGGAAGGAAGGATGGATGGAAGGAAGGAAAAAAGGGAGAGAGGAAGGAAGGAAGGTAATAATATCAGTTATTAAATGGGAAGAAAAGAGGTGCTGGTGCTGGTGCCCCATACCTGTAATCCTAGCTACTTAGGAAGCTGAGATTTGAGGATCACCATTCAAAGCCAGTCCTAGGCATAAAAGTTGGTGAGATTCTTATCTCCAATTAATCAGCAAAATGCTAGAAGTGGAGCTGTGGCTCAAGTGGTAGAGAACCAGCCTTGAGCAAAAAAGTCAAGAGAGAATGGGAATCCCTAAGTTTAAGCCCCAGTGCTAGCACCATGAATAAACGAAGGAACAAACGAACATAATTCTAATGATAAATAAAAACAAATGAAAAGTTTTTGTGTAAAGGCTGAATGTTCTATGCAAATAAGGATGGCAAAATGCTGTGACTTGTCCACATCATTACCCTATTAGACATTAATGTAACAGTAGAAAGGTATTTAGAGTTGAAATCAGAATGCTTGGGCTTGAAGATGGACTTATGATTTCTGATCTGTGTTATTTTGAGCAATATTCTTAACATGGGGTTATAGTTAACTTATTTCATAAAAGTATTTTGAAAATTAAGTAAAGTAACATGCATAAACATAGAAGAAATTAAACATAGAAGAAATTAAAGTAGATAGGTTAATTCAACTTCATTCATCTATATGGACATATATCAAATTTAAGGCAGACATGTTAATTAGGATGAAATTCTACTTTGTATACTGCTTTTGTTTAGATTGATTGCTGTATTGCATTGGGCATCAATGTCTTCAAATGATTTGTTGTAATTATTATATTTATACCACGTAAAATGTACATGGACATATACAGAAACAGCCTTTGGAAACACAATTTGGAATTATGTTTCTTGTTCAGCCCTATTCTAATCACCAAAATGAGTATTAAATTATGCACTTTATTCTTCAAAGTTTGCAAAATTATTTCACTGAATATCAAACCCCAACATCATCTCTAATTATACCTTAAATGAAATTTGACTAGGCCATAAATTATGCAAAGTTCAGATCTTAACTTAAGATAGAATATAGTGTATCCTCCATAGAACTGATTGGCTATATTGCTTGACTTTGATCTAAATGGAATAGGAAACAGGAAAAGGGGAGTTTCTGGATGTCACAGAGAATTATTTGACATGGACAATGAGCTCAAGTTTCACTTATTATCAAAGCAGAATGTGCAAATGAGCTGAAAACTATATATTCTGAAATAATGTCCACCATATTTTAGCAATTTACTAAGTAGTACTCAAATGACAGAGTTGGGTACTTTACAAAAAATAATCATTTTCCATCCATGATATTTATGTTTAAGTTTTCTCTTCTGCAAATGCAAATATAGGAAGTTAAGTAGGAATTGTTCAAGTAAATTATCCAAGAACATAGTATAGAACAACATCTAATATTATTCTTGTAGCCTTCAGAACAACCCGAAACAGGCAGAGTGAATTACATTTTACAAAAGAGCAAACTGAAGTTCAAAAAGGTGATGTGATTTGTCCAAGGTCACCCAGCTAGTATCATGTCTGGATTACACCCTGGTGTGTCTGTGAGCCACATGCTATTTAAGGAAACCAAATATCAAAGAGGAGGACTGCCTTTGAAAAGTAACACCATCTGGCCTGCCTACTGTACATTCAGATTCCCTCCATCTAGGCAAATATGATACCTTTTCTGTTATCTCAGTATCAGTGAAGTCCAGGGGATCCAATTCTAAATGGCCGGTGGATGGCACAGTTCGACGGCAGCACACCATTGTCACTTCTATAGGTAATTCTTTTAAAATATTGACCACATCCTGGTGATTTTCTCCAAGCAAAGTTACACCATTCACCTATACAAAAAGATACACTGTCCACGTAAGAAAACACTTTATCATACAAGTATACTCCTGAAAACAGTATTTCATAGATACACATAAAAGTTACTATGATGATAATTATAAAAGCACTAGCTTCCATTCATGTTTGTGAATTAAATGGAAAGTAGAAAAAGACAGGCTATGAAAATACTCCCCAAGGGTGAAGGAGAAAATATCATTTAAAAAAAAAACAGGCATTTTACACAATTTGCCACATAAAGTGGCATGTATTGTACACTAGAAATTTTTTCAACTGGATGGGGGGGCGCTGAGGGGGTACAAGTTTTCTTTTTTCTACATGAAAATATTGACTGATCTCAAAGAAACAAGTACTGACAGATACCTAGTTATGAGAAGTGGGTGGATAAGAAGGAGACTTTTCACTGTTTATCTTTGTGTTCTCTATTTAAAATAAAAACAAATTACCTATTCTAAAAATGAAATATGTTTGAAATGTTTCAAAGAAACCTTTCATCACTTGAATACAAAGCAAAGGGAAAAAATGAAACAACAAAAATACTGTGTTGAGGAGCTGGGAAGGTGGCTCAGTGGTAGAGCGCTTGCCTTGCATGCCTGAGGCCCTGGGTTCGATTCCTTAGCACCACATAAGCAAAAAGAAAAAAGCCGGAAGTGGCGCTGTGGCTCAAGTGGTAGAGTGCTAGCCTTGAGCTAAAGAGCTGAGGGACAGCGCCCAGGCCCAGAGTTTAGGCCCCACGACCAGAAACCCCCCCCAAAAGAAATACTGTATTGAATTGAGTCTGAAGATTAATAAACATAGATTTGAAATTTCTCCTGTGGATGGATTTTTATTTATAGGTATCTCTCAAGTAGTCTTGGGGGCTAAATTTACAGTAAGCACTTAAGTTAGTTATTCACTACATTCAGCCTCCTGAAGTTTTATGACAGCCTAACTCCAAGGTGAAAGAAAAGCACAGTCCTTACTTCCAGTAGCTCGTCCCCACTGAAGAGCTTCCCACTGTGTCCAATGGGCCCCTCAGGTAGCACGGATCTGATGAAATGATGTCCCACCGCTGCCTCCAGACTTATACCCAGCCCACTGCTCTCGCTAAACTTGCTCACACGGGCCACCTGAAACAACAGTGGTTGTCACATTCCTATTATTCTTCCTTTTGCTCTTTCATACACACGCATGCATTTTACATTCACACCCAACTGGTCAAGTGTCTTACAAAAGCTTCAGAAAGTTTACTATAAAGGTGTAAAACTTTGGAGCTTTGAAAGGGTATTAGTGGCTACTGGTTTTATGAACCAACAAAGACCAATAGGAAGCAGCCAGCAACAAGCACCCAAATGATGTTGGTGTCTATTGATGCTGAAAACAAATGGAAGGCAGTCACAGCTAACACAGGTCTTAAGCTCAAATGGTGGTTTTAAAAAAGACACACATGCCTCCATCAGAAAGAATGACATTGCCCCATTTGTTAGGAAATGTTAGGACTTGGAAAAAATTATGTTAAGTGAAGTAAGCCAGGCCCAAATAAACATAGGTCCCATGATTTCCCTTACATACATTAACTAGTATATGTCTAGGAAAAGCAGAAAAGGTCAAAAGCAATGTACATATGACCATATAAGATGATGTTAAGCAAAATGAAACCCAAGATAGGGACACAACTGGTTTTTTTTTCTTTCTTGCTATTGTTTTTACTGTCTTTATAATGTACTATGTGATTTTTTTGTTTCTTTTGTATGTTCCTCCCCCATGGTATAACTCCTGTTTTCACTGTATTTGATGTCAGTACCCTGCATCTTGTATATACATTTTTATAATGTGGGGAGGGGAAGGGAAATAACAAAATGCTCAAATAAGAATACAGGTGACCCATTTTAACAATGAGAGGTACAAGACACTATGTCACTATGTTGAAAAAAAACTTTACAACTTGGCAGTGACGGGGAGGGGGGGGGAGTACAAAAGAGGAATTAACTGCTCCATAGGAAATATACTCATTACCTTACTTATGTAACTGCAACCTCTCTGTACAGTACTTTTACAGTAAGCCAATCCCATAGAAATTTAGGTCCCATGGTTTCACTTATTTGCAATAATTAGCATACATATAGGATAATCTTATCAGAAGAGCTGAAAACTCAAAAGCTATTTACATATGTCCATAAAAGATGATGCTAAGTGAAATGAACCCCAAGATATGCACACAAGAGGTCTGTCTTTGTTGTTATTGTTTGAAATGTATCATGTGACTTTTTTTTTTGTTTCCTTGGTATGTTCTCCCCCCTATGGCATATCCTTTGTTGTCTCTGTATTTGATTTTGGTTCCCTGCATCTTGTATACACATTTGTCTAATCTGGGGAGGAAAAGAGGAATAACAAAACTCTGAAACAAGGACACAGGATGAGCCATTGCAGCAATGATACCCACAGGATAGTATACTGAAAATGAACTTTACAACTTCAGGGGGCAGGGGGAGGAGCGGGGAAGAGTGTGGGAGGTGGGGGAGGGAAGGGATAGTGGGACAACAACCAGGGAAGGGCTAACAATGATTGACAAGTAATCTACTCATTGCCTTTCTCATGTAACTGTAACCCCTCCATACAGCTTCTTTACAATAAAGTAAAAAATAATCTAAAAAAAACCATATATATACATACATACATATATATGTACGTACACACAATATACACATAAAGACACACACTATGCACTTGCTACTATGTGCCTGAGACTCTGATCCAGTCCCACAGGTTATCTCATTGGCTTCTCCTATGAAGGTACAATTTGCTCCCCAAATTCAGAGCTGACATTCAGTGAGGTTACCTTAACCAAAGTTGGGAAGATGGAAGAGGGCTTAAAGCTGTGCTCCTGATCTGCAGTTATACTGAGGGACAAACATGGCCATTAAAAGTGGGTTAGGGATGGGGATGTAGCTGAGTAGCAATGTGCTTGCCCAGAATACTCAAGGCACGGGGTTAGACCCCCAACCTCACAAAAGAAAAGAAATAAAAGTAAATATGAGTTGAAGTCATAGAGGTGAGTTTCTAATTCCTACCGTTACACATATAGTGTATTATATACATGAAGGTTTTTAAGACATAACTCATTTTCACACATAATGTAATAAGTACAATATGAAAATCAGAAAGAATTATAACAGTGGCCTTCATTGTTCTTTTTATTTTACAATTAAGGAAAATGAGATTTTAATAAAACCTGAGAAAAACTGTTTCATTCAAAAAGAGGTCTTTTAAGCAAGGCACTGGTGGTTCATGCTTTCATCCTAACTACTCTGGAGCCTGATATCTAAAGATCTTGCATAGCTCAAGGCTAGCCAGCATAGAAAATTCTGCAAGATTCTATCTCCAATTAACCAGCAAAAAACCAGACTGAAAGCTTGGCTTAAGTGGTAGAACACTACTAGGGCAAAACAATGAGTAAAATTGAAATACAAGCCTCAGTAACCGAAAATAAGAGAAGGGAAAAGGGAAAGGGTAAAGGAAAGGGAAAGGAAGGGAAAGAAAAAGAGACAAAGAAAAAGAAAAGGAGGGAGGGAGGGAAGTTAGGAAGGAAAGAAGAAAGAAAGGAGAGAGGGAAGGAAAGAGGGATGGAGGGAAAGACTAAGAAATAAACAAGAAAAAAGAGAGAAGGAAAGATGGACAGAGACAGAGACCAAGAAAGAAAACGAAATTATCTAACTGAAATCTAATGCTGCTGAAAAACCAAGTTACACATCATTTCCCCTGAACAGCCTTTCATGTCCTCACTGCTACACCATTCCTTCTATGATTGATGCTGCATGATGACAAAGAAAATATGATGTCTAAAGTATCTCTGACAAGGGTGCAGAAAAGACCTAGTTCTTTTTCACTGACAGCCCAATTGTGCCCCTTGGCAGATTACGGGGAGGACCCCCATCTTAGATTGTGTGTACACAAGGAAGTTAAAAGTTCAGTTCTGGCTCTCAATGTGTGACAGCATACCAGTCAAGGGCTTTCTTCCTTAGTCAATCACCACCAGAAGAAGTACAGCTGAAGCTGGGCCGGCCAGCCAGATAAGCCCACCTGAAAGTAAATGCTACAGCAATAACTGCTAAGCTAGACCATTTCTGATTTGATACTGACTCAATCTAAAATGATAAGAACAATCTCACTCAATGCTTACATGAATGGTAATCCACTGAGAGTTTCTTAAAAACTAAATTAGAGTCACCAAAAGTAAATGAGACATTAAAAACAGCAGCAAGTGACTGGGTAAGAGTCATTTATATATTATTACCTGTTGTTTTATTTCCATACCTCTGTTTAGAATGGAAGATTATGCCAGCTTGGCTGGATGTGCAAATTAACTATTCATAAAGAGAAAACATTCACTATTGCCTAACTGTTGTCAAGGACCCATGCAGAAATTGTGTGTAGGTGTGTGTGCTTATGCTGGTCTGGGACTTGAACTCAGAGCCTTGGGGCTGTACCTTAATTTTTTCACTCAAGGCTGGTACTCTATCACTTGAGCCATAGCTCAACTTCCAGCTTTTTGGTGGCTAAATAAAGAAAGACATTTCAGATTTGTCTGCTCAAACCAGCTTTGAACCATGTTCCTCAGACCTTAGCCTCCTGAGTACATGTGAACCTTCCTTTCTCAGTGAAGGGATTCACACAGTGATTTTAAAAAAAAAGTTGGGAGGCATAGAATTCTATGCCTCCATCAGAAAGAATGACATTGCTCCACTTGTTAGGAAATGGAAAGACTTGGAAAAAATTATATTAAGTGAAGTAAGCCAGGCCCAAAAAAACATAGGTCCCATGGTTTCCCTTATTTGCAATAACTAGTATATGTCTGAGACAAACAGAAATGATCAGATAAATTGATGTTAAACAAAATGAACCCCAAGATAAGGACTCAAATGTTTTTTTTCTTTCTTGCTATTGTTTCTAACATATTTATAAGATAATTTCTTTGTTGCTTTGTATGTCCCTCTCCCACAGTATAACCCCTGTTTTCACTGTATTTGATGCTGGTATACTTTGTGGAGGGGAAGGGCAAAAATAAATCGTTTAAATAGGGATACAGGTGGACCCATTGCAACAATGAGGTGTACATGTTATGTCGAAAATGAACTTTACAACTTTGTCGCGGCGGGGGGGGGGGGGGAAATGGGAAGGGATGGGAAGGGGAAACAAAGGAGGAGGCAACAATGCTTGATAAGAAATGTACTCACTATCTTGCCCATATAATTGCAACCCCTCTGTATGGTATTTTCACAATAAAAAAAATGTTGGGAGAAGAACTCTACAATTCTGGACATAAGTTATGATAAGTTCATCTTATTTTTAAGTAGAATCTGACATCCTATTCTAGTCCTTTCTATGAATCACAGGTTTGACAACCAACAAACCCTCTTTCATTTATTATTTAAACTCCTACCATAAATATTAAAATATCCATGTGTCATGAGTAATTTAAACTGCATTCAATTTATTTCAGCTTCCACATGAATGTTTTAAGGTCTTCTGAAAAAGCCCTGATACTCAGGAACTTTCTGAGATGATTATCACTGCCATGAATTTCCTACTCAGGCAGTTACAAGGCAAAAAGCTAGAGAGGGTACTCAAACCTACCACTATCTCATAGTTAATTCCCATGATCCTCTGCCACTTTGTCAGCAGGATAGCTTCTTGTTGCTGTGCATCTTCTGTTTCTTCTACCTCAGCAGACAGCAATGCATACCCTGAAATAAACAAAATAATGTAGGCAAATAAGTCAGTGACAAACTCCAAAACCCTCCCGAGCTTAACATTTTATACTATAGGGTCTGGACAGAACCTGTGTGTTATGCAAAGTCAGACTCTTTTTTTTCACATTTTTTTATTGTGAAAATACTGTACAGAGGGGTTAGAATTACATAGGCAAGATAATGAGTACATTTCTTATCAAGCATCGTAGCCTCCTCCTTTGTTTCCCCTTCCCATCCCTTCTCATCTTCCCCCCCCTACCCCCTCACTCAGTCCTTCCTACCCCCCATCCACCAAAGTTGTAAAGTTTGTTTTCAACATAATGACTTATACATCTCATTGTTGCAATGGGTCCACCTGTATCCCTAGTTAAACGATTTGTTTTTTCCCTTCCCCTCCACAAATTATGCCAACATCAAATACAGCGAAAGCAGGGGTTATACTGTGGGGCAAAGTCGGACTCTTTACCTAGAATGTCTTACTCTTATTTCTATACTTATTTCAATAACTTAATTTAGGACCCTATTTGCAATGTTCAACATCATTCTCTTTTAGTTTGAGCCTTTTAAATCTTAACTATGCTTATACTGAAGCATACATACACACACACACACAAACACACACACACACATATAATGTAATGTCTATCAAAAAGAATGAGGACTCTATGGTCACCTCCATGTCAGTTTCTTACTTGTTTGCATCTAGTTCTTGGGAATGTGGGGGATGGGGACCCCTAGTTCACTGTGAGGACTGGCTGCAGGAGATTTGATAGTGTGCTTAGAATGTGTATAATATGGAAAACCCTGGTTGTAAGATTATTTGTCCTATGCCTAAAGGCAGAATTATGAGTGTTTGAACTTTTGCACTAATCCCTGTTAAAAGACAGAAGACCCTGTATGTACTTATCTTAATGAGAAACTCCTGGATTCTACTGATTTTTTTTTGTCATCTACCTCAATTTTGTCTATTTTCCTGTAACTCTCTTCAGTTAGCCCTCGGCCATTTTAAACCTATAATAGTGGAGTTGGAGAGACATCTTAATCTGTCGGTCAAACTCATTCCCCACCTCATGGTGGTAAACAGAATATCAATTAGTTAATCAACAATATTCAGAGATACCACTGCATGGGCATTTCCTTATTCATTGCCCTGGCCTTCACTGGTTGGAACTGGCAGGTGGGATATGCTATTACTTAACAAAAACAAAAGCAATTAATAAGTAACATACACACTAGGCACCAATGGCTCACTCCTGTAATTCTAGCTACACAAGAGGCTGAGATCTGAGGATCAGAGTTCAAATCCAGCCCAAGCAGGAAAGTCTGTGAGACCCTTATCTCCAGTTAACCACAAAAAAGTGAGAACCAGCTTTATAATCAGAAAGGAACTGCTTTAATCTAGCAAAGCAATTAACCATTTATAAACACTGTTTTACAAGGCCCTCCTTTTTTGGACTTTTTTTAGTAACATATAGTAAATCCATAAAGTTTTGAAAATTTATAGTATAAAGTCTTCATCTCATTTGTAAAAACTACTTCTCTAAAACTACAATGATGGATGTCATACCCTAGCTCTAAATGTTTACCTTCTTCTTCAATTGGTAATATGCTGGTGTTCCTCTTCGATGATAAGGAATCTTCATCTTTTTCATAGTTTTCTTAAAGATAAGAAATAGTTTAGTAGTTATATCTAAAACATAACCCAGCAGTGAATTTCTCTAAACTTACTGTATTTGTTTGAATGTCTTCATGAAGAGTCTGTTTGCTGGAGATACGCTCTTTCATGACTGTATGCACTTTTAGAAAGTGCCCCAGTAATACACAGTGTTCCCCCTGCACCCTGCCTCCAACCACCAAAAGTACTGCCTAAGTACCAGAAATGTTGGCAGTCAGTAGTCAACCAGCGCTTTCCAGACAACACCTTCCACTCAGTAAGCTACACAGGGATTTCAGTAAAAGTGCAGATATTCATGCAACAACAGTTTATGAATGGCATTTCTAACAGTGGGATTAAGAGTTAATTTCTTCAAAGAAAGACTGGGCATTTAAAATCACCAGAATCTCACATAAACCATCCAGACAGAACTGTATCCCCCATAAGGAAGACTATTGTGAAGATACCCAACAGTAAAGCAGGTGGTTACACATCTCCAGCTGGGCAACGGTGACTAAGGATGACTGAATAGAAACAAGCATGGCTGAAAAGAAACCTGCTTTACTCAGAGCCCCATTCTGAAGCTTAGAGACAGGTAGATGCTTCCTGATAGCTCCAGCTTTATTAAACTCCCTTTCTCTACTTGGTTCACCATGAACACTCCAGGGTGAAAAACATTTCTTAAGTAAATTCCTTTAAAAAATTTAAATATAAAAATCTAAGTAATGTAAAGGTCCAACTGACAACCAGGTGCATATAGCATTACCTTTGCTTACGCTGGCTACTGCCAGAGACACTTCAGGGTCTGCTGTGATGTCCTCCCTTGGTGTGGCCTCTGTGTCCTCCCTCATCCCTCTCCTCATTAGTGTCAGGCGTACGGTGTGCCCGGTGTGTCGCAACACCTCAACTGCCTGTTGATTAGTAAATCCCTGAAGGCTTGTGCCATCCACCTGTGACAGAGAATGAAAGAGGATGGGTATGTCCAAATACTTCATAAATGGGATGAACGTGGAACAATGACTCCTGTGGAGATGGTTTGGGGAAGGTGAAAAGGGCAATGATGTAGAGCAATGAAAGGACTGAATTTAATCGAGGTAAATTGTGTGCATCGATGGACCTGTCAGAATGAACTTCTTTGTACAACTAAGTGATGCTAATAAAAAAAAAGTGGATGACAAAAAATAAACTCACATTTATACTGAGAATTCACAAAACATGTAATTACTGCTTACTAATGTGAGAAGGGAAGGAATGAGTATTTATACACATTTAGTGACCAACATTAGAAACCCCTCAGTGGCAGTGCTAGAAATCCTTTAAGAGCTTGGTTTAAGACAGACTTGGGGGTAACACTTCTAGAAATTATGAGCCAATAGTTCGGAGGAGGGACCAGGCTTCTATGCCTTTTCAAATATTATTTTATGTTCCTAGGATGATCCAGTTGCAAGGCTAAGTTTCAGAAGCAGCATTGCAAAAATATAGACATAGAAGTAAAGAAAGCACTCATTGTCTTCCAAATATTAATTTACACTGCCCTTAGAAAAATATAAAATTGAAATCCCATTGGTTTTATATTCCAAATAAATACAACCTTACCCTCTTTTTAAATTCAAAAGTGACAAAACAGTTGACTCAGCTCCTGCCATCTTTTCTAAGCATTGGTAAGACATCAAACTACCCTAATCATGCCTTCTGTAGATTAATCCTGAACACCAGACTCCATCCCTAACGTGGCTTACGATGGCCTGGCCAATTGTCCCCTTCTCTCAGCAGTGCCACTACCCAGCACCACCCTCAGCCTGCCTGGTACTGCCACTGTCCTCTGCCCTCAAGCCACTGGGGGCTCCTGTCCAGTCCTCTCACTTGCAGTACCCTACTCAACAGAGGGGCCTTAGACAGCCGACTACAGCCCATCGTATGATCTTTCTCTTCACCTCGCTTAGGAAACATTTATAATCCTTTTGGCTCTATATCCAGAAGTTATTTCCATATACCTTGACTCCAGTCAAAACCCATCTGTACCCATTTTCCATCATAAAACTTGTTAGTATTTTCTCCTCCATAATGAATGTGATTTATATCTGTTTGCTCCAAAGGCAGGGTCTATGAATTTTCTGCATACAACAATGTCACTAAATCATAGTGTTGTCTATAAAAGACATTCATCCCAAATAGGAGTATAAAGACACTACATCATATGTCTAAGATTTCTTTGGAAATGAACTTTTGGAATGGACAGCAAAAATGGACCTCCTAGCAACATAAGAAGGAGGCCAAAGAGACAGTCATTTCTAATTATCTGCCAGGCTCACCTAGCACAAGGCCAGCTTACAGCAATGTGAAAACAAATAGCTCATTATCCTGCAATCTACCAACACATTTTCTTATAACATTCTATTGATGAGAGATTAATCCAGCACTTTGTACCAGAAGAGCCAGAAACTGTCACTAGTTATAGTAGGAAGAATTTAGTAATAAACATATGAAGCCCAAGGCTTCATGGGGATGATCATTCATAACCAAGTCACATATGAGCCACAGAGGCCGGAATCTTTGATCCTCTGGCTCCACCTGTTCACGAAGAGTTAAGAGTCAGATCAAACTCAGTGATGCCAAAGAGTGCAATACGGTGATACAATCCAAGAGAGCAGGTTCAATAGTAGCAATTTTTCCCTGTGAAAAGATATCAGCGTCCTCATAATGTCCAGTGCTGACACCAAAACCAAAAGAATCAGTTACAGGGAAGAAATACAGCTCACAAAACCTAACACCCAGCACGCTCAGTTATAGCTTGCCAAGGCCTCCTTCAATACTGCCAGTATCTGTTGACAGAAAATGTGAACCTACTAAGAAAAGTAATACTTGACACGCTTCATTATTTATAGGCTTGCCTAATAATTTTCACCCATCAGTTTAGCATGGATTGCTAAACTCCAAATTAAAAGTATGATTTTTTATGCAACAAGCTTATTCTAGTTAAAAAACAACACAAAACAATTAAAAGTCCTTTTGTCAAATAATTGTTACATGGAATACCAACCTAGGTAGGGTGAGTGGTGAACCCATCTGATCTGTTCCTACTCCTGTAATGCCCATAGTGAAACACTAGGGGTCCACAGAATGCAGTGTGTGTGATAGGAATCTTACAGCACAATAGTGTTACGTTCCAAAATAACACTTGCTCAAAATAGTAAGAAATAATTTCTTAATCTTCTCAGCATGCCAACAAAATAAGAATAGATCTAGCTCCAATAGCAGCTGCCAAAACAAAAATAGAACAAACAAGCTAAAAGACCACAGTTGTGAAAATGTAAGGAGGTGTGAAGGACTTCACTACCAGTAGATCAACCATCCACAAGTTAGTGACAATATATTGCACAAAGTTTACAAGACTGAAGCATTACAAGGTATACTCCAAGAGTTTAGGTGCTGCTAACTCTGAAGATGATGTTGTTAAAAAGACATGAAGATAAGAGATTTGTTGTGAGAGCAGGAAACAACTATTAAGAAAGAATATTTGTACTTTGTGAGTCAGCAGTTGAAGGAATGATATCTAAGATTCCCTTACATAAGAATGGAAACAATGATAGGTTTAGAGGGAAGCAAATAGGTAATTTCAGGCCCTTAGTAAACCTCATAAATAATCAAAATGAACTTATGTGCTAAATGTCTTGCCAGCTATTAAATAAAAGTCTCATCTGGCTGTCCTAAAAATAAAAATCAAGCAATGGAAGCTTCTACATCTCCATTTTGTAGGCAAAGAAACTGAAACAAAACTTGTGACACAGAACTTTCCCAAGATGGAGCAACCTTCATAAACACCAGGGAAGTGAAAACATGTGTTTGCCTATATGACTTTGTACATCCAGTTCATTGCAGCATTATCCAAAATAGCAACAGTGCAAAACCAGCTCTCTTTGTTCAAACATGGTGAATGTGGGTAATTCTGGTGTACTATATTCTAATAGAGGACATGAAGAATTAACTCATGCTATCATAGATGAACCTCAAAAACATTCTGCTAAGTGAAATGTCACAAAGAACCAAATTCTAAAACAGTTCCATCTACACTAGATATCCCAGGGAAGGCAGAGACAGAAAGCTTGGTGGCTGCCTAGGATTAGAACTCAGTGGGATTAGGAATGACTGGTAATGAGTTTGGGATCTCTTCTTACAGTAATGAAAATAGTTTGAACATGGCAATGAATGCTCAACTCTAAAAAGATATTAAAAGCCACTGAATGACTTACCTTTTTATATTAATTATTTTTATTTGAAAATGCTACAACCAGAAGTATTACAGTTGGATGAGTCAGACAAGAGTACATTCCTTTTGGACAACGCCCTTTCGCTTGCTCTCTCCCTGTTTTTCCCTCCCATCCCACCCACAAGTTGTATAGTTCTTTTTCATTTTTGCCATTTTCTTTTCTTTTTGCTTTGTTTGTCTGTATGTCTTTGAGGGTATGAGGGTAGGCACAGAAAAGGGGAGGAACAAAGGGTAAACAAATGCAGCAAAGACACTCACTAGACACTATGTTGAATCAGATACTTTAAACGGAAAAAATTATATATACTATGTCAATTGTATCTCAATAAAGCTGATTTTTAAAATCTAGTGAAGTAATCCACTCAAAGAAGGACAAAGATGAAGTAAGTTTGTATTTTCAATTTTTAATTCAGCATCATGTGTGAAATAAAGACTACATCTATTCATTCTTGCTCTTTTTTTTTGCTTTTCTTCTTTTGGTGGTACTGGGTTTTACATTCAGGGCTTCAAACACGGTTGCTCTTCATCCATATCTCCAGCCCTTTCTGCTTTGTAAGTTTATATATATATACTTTAGATAGGGTCTCTCAGGGCTGATCTAGACCATGATCCACCTATACATATAAGGTTCTCACATGTAGTAGGGACCACAGGTGTGAACCATCATACTCAGCTTGTTTGTGGAGATAGAGTCTTCCTAACATTTTGCCCTCTGAGCATGATCCTCTGGATCTCTACCTCTTGAGTAGCTAGGAATAGCATGAGCTACCATCCCCAGTCTCTAGTCATTCTCCTTCCAACTCTCTCTCTCTCTCTCTCTCAAAATAAAAAAAAATGAATTACAGTTAATTCATGGTAAAACAAAGGTACACTGAAGAGGTTTTTGCAGTACACAGCCAAATTAGGTGGCAAGCTAATTTAACTGCACTCCTAAATTGACTGTTCAAATAAAACTTTCTGTACAAGTACTTAAGATAATTTAAAAAAATAAAAATAAAGTGAACCGGCACCCGTGACTCATGCCTGTAATCCTAGCTACTCAGGAGGCTGAGATCTGAGGATCGCAGTTCAAAGCCAGCCCAGGCTGGCTCTCTATACACAAGAAAACTCCTTGAGACTCTAGAAAACTGGTGGTGGTGCTGTGGCTCAAACGGTAGAGTGCTTGCCTTGAGCTGAAGTGTGCAGGGACAGCGCCCAGACCCAGACTGACAAAAATAAAAACTAAAATAAATAAATAAATAAATGTGAAAAATAAAAATAATGAGTGAATGAATGTGGATAGTCACAGCAATGAACTCTAGAATACTATATGTATTATAGTCTCAAAAGGCAAGGAGTCTTTTGTCTATCTAATAAAAAAAAAACAGAAAACACATAACATAAAATTACTTTTTTTGGGAAAAAAAATGCTGGTTTTGATATCACAGCCTAACTTAGAGCCCTATACGGTCTCATATTTTTGCCCTACCTGACCATGATCCTCCTACCTACACTTCCCACATAGCTGAGATAACAAGATTACAATCATACACAGCTGTTTGTAGAGATAAGGTCTCACTAATTCGTTTTGCCCAAGCTGGCCTGGAATCATGATCCTCCCAATCTCTATATTCCACATAGCTGAGATTATGTGTGGACTACTATAGTTGGCAAAATTACCTTTTGTGTGTGTGTGGATTGTGTATGTGCGCATGCCAATTTTGGGGCTGGAACTCAGGGCCTGGTTGCTGTCCCTGAGCCTTTTTGCTCAAGGCTAACACTCTACTACTTGAGCCAAAGCTCTACTTCTAGCTTTTTTCTGTTGATTAGTTGAGAGGTAAGAGTCCCATGGACTTTCCTGACTAGGCTGGCTTCAACCCATAATCCTCAGATATTAGCTACCTGAGTGGCTAGGATTACAAGCATGACCCATCAGTGCCTAGCAAAATTACCTTTTTTTTTTTTATTCCATTGTGGGGCCTGAACTCAGGGCCTAGGCAACTGCCCTGGAGCCTCCATGTGCTCAAGGCTAGGTTCTACCACTTGAGCCATAGTGCCACTTCTGGATTTTGAGTGGTTAGTTGGAGATAGTCTCATGGGAACTTTTCTGCCTGGGTTATCTTTCAACTGTGATCCTCAGATCTCAGCTTCCTGAGTAGCAAAGATTACAGGCATGAGCCAGTGGTGCCTGGCAAAATTACTTTTTTTTTTCTGGTCCTGGGACTTGAACTTAGGGCCTGGTCTCTGTCCCTGAGCCTCTCTATGCACAAGGCTAGTACTCTACCACTTGAGACAACACCACTTCTGGCTTTTCTGAGGAGTTTATTGGGGATAAGAGTCTCACAGGAACTTTTCTGCCAGGACTGGCTTTAAATTGGGATCTTCAGATCTCAGCTTCCTGAGTAGCTAGCTTTATAGGTAATAGCCACCAGTGCCCAGATAAAATTACCATTTTTAAAGGTACAATTTACTAGTGTTAAGTATACTTAGAATGTCATGTAACAGATCTCATTTTGTAAAATGTATCACAATTCTATTGAGTAAACAAACTTCATATTAGAGAGATCATCATTCTACCTACTGTTCCTCTAACTGACTGGGTTAGATACCTCAGGTAAATAGGATCATGCATTATATCTTTTTTAAATGACAGGTTTATTTCATTTAGCATAATGTCCTCAGGATTCATCCATGTTGTAATATATATAATGATAATAAGTCTCCTAACCTAATTTTAGCCAGGAAGCCCCTAGTAAGAGGTTTTTGAGTTTCTGTTTCTGGGAGCAGTTTGGGATATCTAGTATCTACTAGAGCTGAACCGAAGGTTGGATTTCCTCATATGCTCTTCCTGAATCTGCAGTATGCTTAAATCCTATGCATAGTGATGTAATCAAGGATCTCCATCTACTTCTTTCCTGTATATTCTTACAGCAGAACAGAACTCTGGCCATGCAGTTAATAGTAACAGCAGAGTTCTGATGATTTAAAATTTAAAAGAAAAACTTCATCTCAAATTCTGAATTGGATCCCCTAAAGGTCATGATATCTGGGCTTTATTTTGAAGTTTATACAAATCTAACTGTAATATTAATGAAACAAATTCATGATAATGAGAAATCAAAAATACCAGAAATTATACAAAAGTCTTACCATTCAACTAAAATTAGTAAAGCATGTAATCTAATGATCTATTTTGTTTCTACAAAAAAATTTAAATTAGTAGACCTCACTGAAATTCTCCACCATAACCCAATTAAGAGAATACCCTTCTCAATCACAAGTATTATTGAATGTCAAACTCACTGCTATGATCTGGTCTCCAATGTGGATTCTTCCATCATGTTCAACAGCACTGCTTTTTGTAATGCTCTTTACAAAGATTCCTGAAGGTTCTAAGATTAGAAAGAGGATATTTATCACTATTTTCAAAGCACACTCAAAGAATATCCATCTCTAGTCTCCAAATCAATAGCCCCAATTGCAAATGAACAGGTATCCACAATGCACACAAACAAAACCACTAAGAGGAAGAGGAGGCACTTGTTTGGTCCGTGTGTCAGCATATGATATTAAATTGTTTCTAAGAAGTTTTCAACTACTTTATCCAACAATTTGAAACATAATGCATTGATTCAGTATTTCATAGATCCAGATAATAGAAGTAATTGCAAAGCTTTGAAAATTACTTAGGTTTTAAATTACCTAATTTTTTGTCTCCAATATAACCAGCAATCGTAATTCCTAATCCTTGGACATTTTTAGTGAGTTCCACATCAAAGGTCTCACTTTCTTCACTTTTTTGGGTAGAGGCATCAACCTGAAATAAATAAATAACATAACATAACTGTCTTCCAGGAAAAGAATGAAAATCATCAGTTCGACCATTCAACTAATAAGCAGTTTCTATGTAAGAGGTACTTGTCATGTCTCAATTTATTACTTTTTATAACAGTATAAAATTCCTTATGTTCCTTACAAATCAATGAGCTAAATACAATTATTGCAGCAAGCTTTCTTTGGAGAAATTCTCTGGCACTATAACTTTTCTAAACATCTAACATCTAGTAGAAGTAGAATTTCAACCCAGATAATCTACATATAAGTTTCTGCTCCTAAATGATATACAGTACATAAAACATTTAGTAGAGGAAGTGGTGCTGTGGCTCAAGCGTTAGAGTGCTCACCTTGAGCTGAAGAGCACAGGGACAGTGCCCAGGCCCAGAGTTAAAGTCCCACGACCGACCAAAAAAACAAAAAACCATTTAGTAGAATGTAGTGGCCATAGTGCCCATATGTTAGTTTCTATTGCTACCTAAAATTTATAGTTAATTATGAGACAATGCACATGAGTTACTCTATCCTGACCTCTATCATAAATAGGTCTTATTTTGAAAACCAGTGAAGTCTCTTAAATTGTCCTTGTTTTTGTTCTGTACATTCGAACTTTACTATGAAGATAAAAAAAGTATGCCTTAACATCTTTCCAGAATGCTAGCAAGAATCAGGGTTCTCAGAAACAGCCTTCTCCAACATGTAGAACTGTTATTAATTGTCTATTTGACCAAAGGGTATGATTTTGTAAATGAAGCATTCATGGACTAGCTCAGTATGTCACCATAAACCATTGGTACTAATGTCAGCAGAATCAACAGACAATCCTGGAAAATACATGACAAAGGGAAGACTATGGGATCTAATGGCAACTCTTACTATATATCACTAATGGTCTACCTAAATAAGATAACTTTACAATAAAGTTTGGTTTTATTTTTTTCATTGAACATAATTATCTGTGCAAACTTAGCAAAAGTTTAAAGTTTAGATAATTACAAGAAAATGACAGGATGAAATCTGCTTCAATTGAAACAAATGTGTTTTCTATTTTTAATAAGACTTATGCGAGTGCTATTTTAGAGGGTGGCAATTTGACTATCGAATGGTTTTAAACAGGGCACAAGCTTCAGAAATGATGATATGCACAGAATAGATATTTTTCTAAGCTTTCAATTACATCAAGTGGTTTTCGGTATTGCATTCATTTATATATTGCTGAATAAAATGTTTTGTTTACCACAAAAGAATGCCATTTAAACACTTCCATAAACAAGCTCTCTTTCTTACTTCTTTTTCTCTGCAAAAAATAGCAACCAAATTCAATCCTAAAAACAACACAATCATGGAAATTTCAAGTGTTCTAATAAAACCTTAAAAGGCTTATGGAGGAGGCGAGGATATTAGAAAAGAATTTGTAACAATTGGTTATAAACAACTTTAACAGAAGAAAAACTTTTATATCTATGGAAAAGGAATGGAGGACTTTTATCTCATCTAAACCTTATCTAGAAACTGAATATAATCTTTCCTTAAATATTAAAGAGATTTCTAGATAAAATTATTTAGTTAATATTTTATCCACTGTAGTCTTGTGACCTGTAAACCAGCTGCAGCAGTTACTGTCTTCCAGTTTAGAATTTTCCATATCAAATTAAAGGCAAAGATAGAAGGTTATGCTTATGAATAAAGGTTTTCTTACAACATAAAAATGTTTTATTTTTTGAGTAATAAAATTTTTATTTAAGCTGGGTGCCAGTGGCTCACACCTGTAATCCTAGCTACTCAGGAGGCTAAGATCTGAGGATCGCAGTTCAAAGCCAGCCTGAGTAGGAAACTCCATGAGACTCTTATCTCCAATAAACCACTAGAAAACCTAAATTGGCACTGTGGCTCAAGCGGTAGAGTGCTTGCCTTGAGTTGAAGAGCTGAGGGACAGCACCCAAGCCCAGAGTTCAAGCCCCACGACTGACAAAAAAAAAAAGACTTAAAAAATATTTAAGAATTGAGGATTCCTTATAAATCTAATAATGCTGAGACATACCTTAAAACAGCACAACACTGAAAAGTTTTTAAGACTTATTCACTCCTACCAACCCTGCTCCGGGCTCCCAACCTCCACACATCCAGAACAACAAAAAGACAGTAAGAAGACACTTGTAGAATGGGAAGGATTGTAACTATGACCCCACTTACAGACAGCATTCAGATTCAATGAATTATTAAACATTCAGATACTGAAAGAAAATAATTCTTTAACATTTCATCCATAGTTCTAAGTACTATCCTTATAAATGCAATGCTTTGGGAAAAACACAAAATGATCACCTAGAATTTTTAGCAAACTATTTTGGATGTTTTGATAACAAATGATTATTGCTGCAACATTCTTAACATTAGAAATTTATTCCATTGGTTCACATTGATATATGAACATTGGTAAACTAGATTGACCATCCATCATTGTCATCTGAGAGCCTTTCCCTCTCACTTTCCTGTGATTTGTTTTATCACTTACCCGCATATCTGGAGCAGAAGACGGGGAGGAAGAGATTCCCACAGTGGTGGGTGCTGCTGTTTCCTCCATGGCACCTCTTGCAATCATCAACTTAACTCTATTTCCACACTGTCTAAGGACTTGTGCTACTTGTTCACTGCTCATTCCTGCCAGATCTGTGTCACCAATCTTGAGAATGTGGTCTCCACTGCATAACCTCCCATGCTGAATGAAAAAAGAGAAGCTGAATAATGTTATTGTAAATGCTTTAGACAAATTCCTAAATGTGGGAAGGGAATAATAAAAAATGGCAGTGATGAGACTTTATGCCAATCCTCAGACATGACATATGTTATTTGTAGCATTGTCTTCTGAATCACTGCAGTATCATTTAATGCAATATAATGCAAATAAAATTGACAAATATTCATAAAATCAGTAGTTGATATAAATTTTCATTTTGATATCTAAATAGGAGAAAATGTCTTTTCGTGTTTCATTTTGTTGAGAGTTCAAAGAAAAAAAATACCATTTAAAAAACATGCAATAACTATTACTTAAAATATGCTAAGAACCACAAAATATTTAGTTCCTTCAATCATAAGTACCTCAAAAGAAGAGAAACATAGACAAAAATCATGGTGAGGTGAAATTTGCACAGATGAGGGACATGAAAAGCAATCTTTAAGCCTCCTTAAATGGAGGTTTAGTGATTAAATGGTTAAGTAACTGAAACAAAATAATGGCCAAATAAGACTTTTATATCCAGCAAGGTTATTTTATTAAATTGATGGGGAAATAAAAACCTTCCATGATAAATATAAATTAAGGCAATTCATAACTCCTAAGCCAATATAGCAGAAGACGCCACAAAGATAAGAGGAAGAAAGATATGCCACCAAAAGAGCATGGAAAAAAAACTATCACTTGACTAAGAGTTAAACAAATGAGAAGGGAAGAATCAAGCATAATTCAACATGCCAGCAAACCTCTAATCAAAGAGGGAGAAGCTCATACAAACCCTTAGCCATAACCTTAAATATAAACAGTATATACTTCCCAATTAAGCTAGGTACTGGTGGCTCAACCCTGAATCCTAGCTACTTTGGAGGCTGATATACGAGGGTTTGCAGTTAGAAGCCAGTGTGGGCAGGAAGTCTGTGAGACTCTTATCTCCAAGTAACACCAAAAAACCAGAAGTGGAGTTGTGGGAAGCAGAGCCATGGTTCAAGTGGTAGAGAACTACTAGGCTTGGGCCAAAGAAACAAGGACAGCACTGTGTCCTGAGTTCAATCTCCAGAATCAGCACCATTAATATATATAATTCAGACATAAGTCATTTGTAAAACCTGGATGAAGACAGAGATCTTATTGTTTAGTAAACTAAGAGACTCATAAAGACAAAATACCCCATACTTTCTTGAATGAAGAATTATGTATAATTTTCAGAAATACTACATGAATGTAGAAGGGGGAATATTAGGTAAGGGGGGGTCAGTAGGAGAGAGAAAAGGGGAAAAAAGAAGGTGGGTGAGTATAATTAAACATACATGAATGTGTCATAATGAAGATTACTACTTTATAAAATTCATACATGCTAATAAAATGGGAATGGGGGGGGGAATAATTACTATTCAGGAGGCTAAAATCACAAGGACCATGAGCCTAGCCCAAGCAAAAAGTTCCAAAACTCCTTTCACAAACAATAACTAACATGGAACTGAGATCAAGAGGTTCATGGTTCCAAACCAGACCAAGAAGAAACTTTTGTAAGTCTCCATTTCAACAGCAGAAGTTGGTATAATAGAGCTCATCTACCATTTCAACTATGGCAGGAAGCACCAAGTATGATGATTACAGTAGAGCCTGGGCCCAGGTAAAAAGCAAGGTCCTGTAACAAAATAACTAGTGTATGAAAGGGACAAAGGTGTGGCTCAGTGATAGAGCACCTGCCTATCAAATACAAGATTCAATACTGCCAATTAAAAAACAAACTTTAAAGAATGAAGACATGCTATTGGATAAAATAGCACTGAAGGCAAATTGAAGTGGCTTACCTGATCAGCTACTCCTCCAGGTAGGATAGTTTTGACTATCACACCCGTTGCTTTACCACCAATGATGCCAAAACCCAGACCAGATCCATCATTCACCAGTTCAATTGTTTCCACATGCTGCCAGTGAACCTAAACATAAACCTCTTGTATAATTTGTATAAATCTGCAAAAACTACAGTTTTATGGTGATTATTTTATTGGTAGGAAGTAACAGTTCAGACAGACTAATGAGCCCTAACAATGTCCCTTTCCTTCACCGTACAACCCTCTCAACAAACTGTTCTACTAGTGATAGAATCCTTTTTAAAATAATCAATCCATCATTAATGACTGCACTTCACCAATGCAGTTCTACAAGGTATTTGTAGAACTTTTTTTAAAAAAGAGAAGGAAGGAAGGAAGGACGAAAGGAAGGAAAGAAGGAAGGAAGGAAGGAAAGAAGGAAGGAAAATTTAAAGGAGAAAAACTCTCATTACATGTTAGATGACTGCTTAATGTCACCAAAAACTAATTGTTAAAAAAAATTATAGAGGGCTGGGAAGGTGGCTCAGTGGTAGAGTGCTTGCCTTGCATGCCTGAGGCCCTGTGTTCCATTCCTCAGCACCACATAAGCAAAAAGAAAAAAGCCGAAAGTGGTGCTGTGGCTCAAGTGGTAGAGTGCTAGCCTTGAGCTGAAGAGCTGAGGGACAGTGCCCAGGCCCAGAGTTCAGGCCCCACACCGGGCCCCCCCCCAAAAAAAATTATAGAATTTATCAAGAAAGCCAAAATTGTATTTGTCTACAGACAGAGTCAATTTTATTAAAGACTACATTTTATTTACAGGAATTCTGTCCTAAAACCACACAAAGAAAGCAGTTTTAGAAGCTAGAAACTTAAATCGAAACTTAGTGACAAATATTGCAAAGTAAGGAAATGATCAAATAATAAAAAGTCAAAAATCTCAACAAACAGAAACAACCTAGAAAGACGAGAAACCTGAAGAAACAGAGAAGCTTATTCTGTTGCTTCTGAAACTCCTCAGCACCCACCGGATTCGAGTGAGCAGAGATGGTGCTGGCCGCAGATGGAGACCGGGACACTCGGGGGCTGATGACTTGGGGCAAGGAGCCTCTGGCAATAACTAGCTGGACAGTCTCTTTAGCCTTCTGTAGGATACTGATAGCCTGCTGGTGTGTAATTGTCTGATCAAGAACCTGTCCATTGATAGCAAGGATCTGATCATTTTCCTTCAGTCTTCCATCTCTGTCAAGGATGGAAATGGGTGATAAAGGACACAGAGTTCTCAAGGAAGTAACAGTTTCCTTAGCAAACATGCTCAGGTCACTGTTAATCCTGTTTTCTATGTTGCACATTGTTAAAGCTTTTCCTGTAGTTCTCCTTTAAAAGTATATGATTTACCTCCATGGGATCAACTTCCTTAAAGGAATTCTTTTGCTACCCCTCACCAATCTCTCTCATTTAAAAGACTTGTTTTTCAACTACTCATGGAACCCATCTATGGTCTTATCATCCAAGCTTTTAAAAATGAAAATATACATTGCCTTGTTTCTTTGGGTACAGTAATGAAATGTAGTTCAAATATCAAATGATATTTCTATGGTAGTAGATTTCAAAGCCTAATCAAGAGCCCATATAATATCAATAAAAGTAAAGTTATACTCAAACATTTTCTTTCCTAAAATATAATGAAATTACATGTGTTTAAAAGGTACTTCCACATCCAAAAACTTGCTTTTCTATCACAAAAATGTTAATGACTGAATATGGGCAGATGAAATACATGAAAAAAATTTTAAATGTTAATGACTTAAAGTATCAGTTAATAACTGGTTATGTTCCATTTTGTTTCCATTCAGTTAATGTTTTTCTAAGTTCCCCTAAAGTAATCAAAACTCTCTGACTAGGGTCAAGACAGAGAAGGTGCTATGACAATCTCACCTGTGAGCCACACTGCCCTCTTGGATCTCTTGCACAAATATTCCCAGCTCTCCCCTGTTTCCACTCCTGAGCCCCACAACACTAAACCCAAGGCCTCCACATGGAGGTTTGAGGAGCTCAAAAACTTCCACATGGCGACCCTGTTCCAGAAACAAAGCAAGAAATAAAATGAGAAGCCAAGAGTAGTCAGGTATAGTGATGAACTCTTTAATCCCAGACTATGGAGGTTGAGGCAGAAGGATCATATGCTCCAAGCCAGCCTAGGCTGCATGCACTGTGTGATCCAAGTGAGCCTGGGCTACTTAGTGACATCAAGGCCAGCTCAGGCTATAACCTAGCCTCAAACAAATTACAGACGCTAATTGCTACAGTTAATCATCATCTTATTATTGGCATTATTCGATGTGCAAAATACAAAGTAAGAATTTAGATTAAAAAATTCTGTGCATGCGTGTATGTGCGTGTGTGCATGTGCTGATAGAAGGACTTGAACTCAGAGCCTCCCACTCTTGCTTAGCATTTTCTTTTTCTCAAGGCTAGTGGTTTACCAGTGGAGCCACAATTCTACTTCTGATTTTTTTTTCTGGCTACTTGGAGATAAGCTTCTGTTTGGGCTGGCTTTGAACCTCAATCCTCAAATTTCAGCCTACTGAATAACAAGGATCATAAGTGAGAACCACAGGTACCCAACCTGGAAAACCTGTCCTCAGATCACTTGTAGTACTCTACCTAGAACGAAGCATTCTACTTTTCCAAAAATTTTTCTGGAATGGAACATACAATAATTATTTAAAATGTGATAATAAGCTAGGCACAAGGAATAATAGCCTTATGCCTGTATTCTTGTGATTGCAGGAGGCTAGGATATAAGAATCATGGTTCAAAGCTAACCCAATCAGGAAAGTCTCTGAGACTCGAATCTCAGATTAAACTCAAAAAAACAAAAACCAAAAAACAAAACAAAACAAAAACCAAAAAACAAAACAAAACAAAAACTGGAAGGGGAGCTGTGGCTCAAGTGGTAGAACATCAGCCTTGAAAACAAAAATCTCAGGAATAGCATCCAGGCCGAGTTCAAACCTCAGGACCAGCATAAAAAGGTAAATAAAGTGTAGTAACAAAAGAAAAAGGAAAATGTAACAGGAAAATCTCTGAGCCATGCAAGCTTTCACAAAATCAACTTCACTTCCATTCCCATATTTTCAGATACTATAAATGTCACTGTGTTCTTTGATTACTCAGGAGTTGATTATCCTTTTAAGATCCATTCCTGTCCTAACAGCAAAAAGTATTCTTACCTGAGCCATATTTTTGATCAGCTGATCCAACTCATCACAAGCTGGTTTCCCATTGATATGTGGAGTACCAGGCCCTGTAAGTGCTTCCAGATTCCCATTATTAGCAGATAATAAGAAGGATTCATTTGGTAGAGTCGGAATCACAGCAGAATTAAGATGAGGAATGTGGGTTTGTTCAACAGTTGAAGTTGCTGGAGTTGCAATGTTTACCTAAGAATACAGAAATTATTAACAAGAGCATACTTTCTCATCAATTATCAAATTGTCGAAGTGGTCTGCATTAGTGTTTGAGTGAGAGTAATCAAAGGGGTACTCTTCTCTTTAACTTGGTCACTAGACCCTAGCCCCTTGCAGTTGGTGTCAGAATTGCTGTTAAAGTAAGCATTCTGACTGACTATGCTCTCACACTTTGCAGGCTGGCTAACTCCTGGCACAAAGGAATAAATAACAACAAAATAATTTACAATTATTCATGGGTGACTTATTAAAAGCTTCAAGTTAAAGCTAGATGACAAAACAGCAGATACATGAAGCATCAGACCTAGTTTGATATTTCTATAAGCTATTAGGAATGTGACTGAAAGTATGTGTCAGAATGATTACATAACTGATACGCTTAGATCATACTTAGCTCCAGCTACACTGACCTCACTGAACCTCAAAGTGTCAATCAGCTTGCTCTACCAGCCAGATACATCCTCCTCCAAATGTACACATACATTCTTCTCTACTGCATTCAGGTCTGCTCTAAAAAGCATACCTGGAGCAAAACAAGCCCTTCCTCACAAAGCTGTCCACACAGAACCCACCATACCTTGCTACATGAGCTAGCTAGACCATGCTTGCCATTTCAGGACCTGATAGATAATTAGCCCTCATGTGGCTCTCACCCCTGTCAGTGGAGGTAGACTGCCATGTACAGTTTTCCAGGGTCAGAATCTGAATATTTTATTTTCTTCTAGGTCTTTATTCTCTAGAAGAGAGTCTTGAACCGGGCAGCCCTTCAATATACATTTGCAGAATAAACATGCATCCATTTTTGAGGACTTACTCTGACTGATCTCCTCCCAATTAACTCTTTTGAGCGTAAGTATCTCCATCTTACTGATAAAACTATATAACCACATACCCAAAGAATAGTTTGTAATCTGGACTCTTTCACAATGGTGCTCCTATCACATGTGCTATTTTATTCACAGAGTACAAAATCATTTGCAATTTCACTTCTGGATAATGACAGGAGATAAAGAGGATCCACTTGTGAAAGTGACCAAGTGATCAAATAATTCATAAGTGAATTACTAATCCATTTACAAGAGTTTGTTACATATCCTTAAAAGTAAAGCAGCAAACTCATTAAGTTGCCAAAGTTAACAATAAATCAACCATTTAATTGACTACCTATAAACATAGATGAAAAAGTGATCAGTGTGTTGAGAAAAGGTTTGTGGGAACCCTTTTAAACACTCATTTTACAATCAGCAGCAGGCATGATCAATTATTATTTTTTCAAAAGCAAGCATCGTATGCCAAGACTACACTTTTTTCCCCCTGAGCTACAGCAACTTCAGCAAAGTCTGCCAGAAGATATACAGCTCAGGTTGAAGCAGATGGCATAATAAAATTTGTGACAGGCTGAAGATCCCACACACCAGGACCTAATTCCTATGGTATATTTGCATAGCAAAAAAAAATTGGACTTCTGCTATGATAATCAAGAAAGAACAAAGCTTGTTCTACGAGTCTATTGATAAGAAAATAATGATAAAGGTAGGAGCTCTGATGCTGTGGAAGACCACCTCAAAGGTAGTCCAAGAGTAAAGGTAGTAGGATTAGACAAGTACAAACTTACAATATGAATACCATATACAATTACTTGATATCCATTATCTCCTCATTTATTAAAGAGCCATCAAAGGTCAGGGGTTCTTCTTCCTTTCTGCTAGTTAGAGCTTACATAAATGTAAATGTAATAGTTACAAGTCATTTATTCTATTACTGTCTTTTGATACCATTGATAATCTTGTTTTTAAAACTGAAAACTAATATTCCTAGGAAAAAGAACAAAAATGTCTCTTGATTCTACTGAGCCTATTTATTAAAATAGATTTGTGAACTAAAATCTCTTCAAAAACAGGAATGAATATTATTTGCCTTCCTAGGTCTGTTCACAGCAAATATGCTATAAATGTTTAATAAAAAGAACTTGACTCCCACTCGTAGTTTGCAGAATGTAAACCAAATAAAACACAAATATCTGGTAATTTTTATATGTAAATAAACAATCTGTATAATTTATGGAAGTTGTTAGTCAATGACTAAAAGTCACCAAATAATTATCTGCTCTCTGTTTAGCTTCTTGGCTGAGAATTTCAGTATAGAAAGAACTTCTATGTGCTTAATAAATAAACACATATTAAGTTGATTTATCGATTGTAATTAGTGCTATTACTTAAAATAGACCTTAACTGAAGATTATACAAATTACTCAGAAAAAAATAATTTGCTCATCCCTGTCATGGTGGCCCGAGCAGTCTGTGCTGCCCAGAAGATTGTGAGCCTGATGCTGGCTTAAGCAATATAGTAAGTTCCAGGACAACCTGAACTAATTAGCAATACCCTATCTTAAAACACCAAAGTAGGTAAAAACGTGCAGCAAGTTTCCTGTGAAACAGCAGAGTTTAACAACCTCTCAGTATTTACAAGTATAGAAGAAACCCTCTTATATTCAGTCAGAACCAGTAATTGATTTAGTTAACCAAGTAATTCCAAAATAACAGATATCCTAAGTACTTTATTTAAACTTAAAAAATACATTTAATCATATATAAATATACTCACATATGTATGTTTATAAACCTGTATTGCTAAATTTTTGTTACCGCTTAACAATGACAAAAAGTAAGCATTATCTGAGGAATTTGCCATAACAGGGACACCTCTTAGAAATGAGGACCTTTTTTTTTTTTTTAAACTGCACCTTGTCTTTTTTTTTTTCAGAGAAAAAAAAATGTGCCTACTTTCTTGTGAATTTACGAATGCTGTGAAACACTTTCTGGAATTGATCCCAAATGTGAAATTTAAAGACAAATAGAATTCTTCAAGTATTCCATGAAATATATCATTCTAAACAGTAGCAATCATAGGGGAAAAAATTAAACATAGGTTTGGGAAGGTGGCTCAATGGTAGAATGCTTGCCTTGTATGCATGAGGCCCTGGGTTCAATTCCTCAGCACCACCTACGCAGAAAAAGCCAGAAATGGTGCTCTGGCTCATGTGGTGGAGCACTAGCCTTGAGCTGACGAGCTGAGAGACAGCGCCCAGGCCCAGAGTTCAGGCCCCACGACTGACAAAAAGAAAACAAAAAACAAAAACAAAAAAAAAACATAATAAGACTACATTTCAGTTTGGAGTCTTAGGAGGTCTCCTTTTCTATAAATCTTTCAGTGAAATACTGAGTACAGCACAGTTCTGATGCATTATTGAACAGGCAAACCCTTGCACAGTAATTGATGGTGGTACTCTGATTTAATTATTGTTATTTTTAAAGCTAATTAAAGAAATTGAGTTGCACATTCAAAGGGGATTATCTTAATGTGATGAGACTACTTCGGACATAAAGTAGCACATAGTTCCTGAACTAAATTAAATACAAAGTAAAACAGCAGGCTATGAAAAAAAGGAAATGCTTTCCCATATAACAAGCACAATTCCCATTATCTATTAACTTTCTTTTTATTCATTCAAATATTTACTGAGCACTTAAGATGTAGGTGATGGCAACAGTAAAGTGACAAGATGTCTTCCATAATTTCTCTGTTAAATATCCTAAAAAATTACTCCAAAGTCCATAGTCCAGTTAAAATATTCAAGTAACTTTCTTTTCAAAGGTAGGGGTTACTGAATGGCAGAGCAGATAATGGTCTAGAATCCAGCATCTGTAATACTCCTTAAAGCAGTTGTTAACATAAACTGATACATAAAAAAGGTAAATGTACTAAATTTAGAAACAAATGCCTTAATCTAAGAATGTTTAAGGACTTATCCTACATAATCAGTATGTGAAGTCTCTGCACCTGCCCCTATTTAAGTACAAGTGTAGAGTTTCAGAAGCATATTTGTCTTAAAATTATCAGCTTGTGAAACTCAAGATGGAAGGCAAAGAACACTTAGCACCTAAAGAAGGAAACGAATTACAGAGTATGTAAGACTCTTGACTTTTCCTTTTCAATATTTAGGAGGCTATGTGTAGAGGATCACTAATCTACCCAGAGCAATGCTATTATTACAGTGAATTAAATGACAAGATCCAGCACAATCTCGTCAAGTTAAGTGAATGGCCACTTGGCAGGTTATTTTATGTTTGCGTCTTCATTCCAAATTTTATCTATGAAGACTCCAATTCTTCCTGAAACTATACAAGAAATGACATTTTTATTAAAATCTATCTGATAAGCATACTGCATAAAAACGTGTGCTCAGGCAGTTTAATACTTGTTTTAAAGTGGGTCTAAATAACACTCATGCTTTTAGAAATAAGGTTTTAAGTAAAAAGATTCAAACATCATTTGGATAATGATAGGAAAATAATCTGAAGTTATAACAGTTCTTATTTTGCTTTTTCCATATTATTATTTAATTTTTTCACTTTCATCACTAAAAAAAGTTTTGCAATGAAGCAAAATATAGCAGGATTTTAATTATCCCCCAAGAATGATGTTTTCTTTTTCAAAATTGTTTGATTTTTATGATGTGCAAAATGCTAAGCCAGTACTCTACCAACTGAGCTACATATCTAGACTTTGTTTGATCTTTTTAGAAGGTATCTTTATTTTTACTGTTGTTTTAGAAAGAAAGAAACTAGTGGTGGGTTAAAAGGAATGGCCATAAATACTCTCATCAAGAGCAATAATCTATTTCCTCCCTTCTAAACAGTAATGACTTTATTTCTTCACAAAGTAGTCAATTTGATCAAATCTTGATATTTCAGTACAGTTATTTTTAGTATCTGTATTTTAATATGGTAAACACATATGAGGCATTAAATAAAACTATGATGGACACTTCACAGAAAAACACTACAGTTGCACTGAACTAGCCACATTTTTCATGGATATCATATTTGAAAAATAAATGAAAATCAAAATACAATTATGCATACCTGAGTATACAAAAGATGCTTTCTAAAAAATGCATCACATCAGTTATCATTATCAATAATAAAATTTGAATTTCAAGTGAAAAAATAGGATTTTAGAACACTCTCCCACTTTGAGTTAAATACCTTTTAGATTTTAAAAGACTTTGTGGATAAGATCTCAAGTGATAACTAACACGAATAATTTTTGCATCATATAATGAAATTTAAATGTGATTTTTGGAATTTTTCAAATTTTCCAAAGGGCCAACATGATATAAAATTATGCTTCGTTTAAAAAAAATTATAAGCCAGGCACCTATGGCTCATGACTGTAACTCTAGCTACTCAAGAGGCAAGGTCTAAAGGATCATAGTACTAAGCCATATGGAGCAAAAAAGTTCAGGAGACTCATTTCCCCAAAAGAAAAAGAAAAAAGCAGAACAATCATGGCTATGTGGCAGAGCACCAGCCAACCAAGTCAAGCAAGCCAAAGGCCTTCAAACCCCAGTACAAGAAAAAGAAAGAGAGAGAGAGAGCGCAAGGAAGGAAGGGAGGGAGGAAGGAAGGAAGGAAG
>NW_012267269.1:55601-75102 GCF_000151885.1 Dipodomys ordii
AGGAAGGAAGGAAGGAAGGAAGGAAGGAAGGAAGGAAGGAAGGAAGGGAGGGAGGGAGGGAGGGAGGGAGGGAGGGAGGGAGAGAGAGAAAGAAAGAAGAAGAAGAAGAGAAGGAGGAGGAGGGGGAGGAGGAGGAGGAGGAGGAGGAAAGGAAGGAAGGAAGGAGAAAGAAAGAGAGAAAAACAGAAACAGAGAGAGAGGGAGGGAGAGAGGGAAAGCAAAATACACAAATAGACTTTGCTACAATATTATGAAATATGCATTGATTTGGCTTCGGATCTTATATTCCAATAAAAAATGTTTTGGGGCACCAGCAAAGGACATCCACAATTATCTGCAAAAAGTTATTCTTTGTGCTTTCCAGTTTATACATCTGTATGAAGACAGATTTTTCTCCAAATATGTCAACTAAAACCACAAATCCAAAGATGAAATTCAGAAGCAGATAGGCAAATCCAGTTTTTCTTCTATCAAGCCATACATTAAAAAGATGTACAAGCCAGGCGCTGGTGGCTCACGCCTGTAACCCTAGCTACTCAGGAGGCTGAGATCTGAGGATCACGGTTCAAAGCCAGCCAGGGCAGGAAACTCCCTGAAACTTATCTCCAATCAACCACCAGAAAACCAGACGTGGCACTGTAGCTCAAGTGGTAGAGCGCTAGCCTTGAGCTGAAGAGCGCAGGGACAGCTCTCAGGCCCAGAGTTCAAGCCCCACAACCGACAAAAAAAAAAAAGTACAAAAATATAAAATCAATTTTACCCTTCTAATTTTTAAACATGAACTAAGTATACTACAATTTATGTGAATTAGTTAATATTAAAAATTGCTCAGTTTTAATTTCTCAGGCCAAATATTAGGGGATTAACTTCATAAACAAAAGTTCTCTGCAGTTCTTAATAATTTAAGAATGTTAATTAGTCAAGAGGCCAAAATGTTGGGAGACCTGTTGTGTTAATGCTAAACTTTAATAAGAAAGAAGAAGCAGCCACGCACTCCTGGCTCACAAAGGTAATCCTAGCTACTCAGGAGACTGAGACCTAAGGAGAGTATCTGAATCAGTAAGAAAGTCTATCAGACTCTTATCCCCAATAAAGTACCCCAAAAAGCCAGACATGGAGCTCTAAAAAACTAATACTTTTTAGTGATGATAAAGTATGGGGCCTATGCTTTAGACTTTTCAAATCCTGTTATTTAGTTCCCATGTTATAACCAAAGGAAAACAGAAAGGCTTAATGAAAACTATGTATATGATACTCTATGAAATATGTATATATGTATATAATATATAATGTTATAATATATACTATTGATGACATAGATTATATATTTCCATTTTTAAAGTATAAACTCTAATAATCTACTAAAAAGTATCAATGGAAAAATACAAACCAGGATCGAGTTTGCAAACATGGTAACAATTCAAGCCCAGATAGTCTTTTCTTAGGATTATTTAAAATCACTAAGACATTTGTAAGTTATAATCATTATACTAGTTAAGAAAACAATAAAGCAAATCAATATAGTGCTATGATTAATACCTGGACTCCAGAGTCAGTCTCCCTGGATTCAAACATCAGTTCTAACATATTGTCTGTGCCCTTTCCCAAGCAGTAAAATGAGGAAAACTGTTACCTACTTTATACTGTTGTTATAACGATGAAACGGGTAGCTACACCAAAACAATTCCCAGCACACAGAAAAACCTAATGCATGTTAATTGCCATGATTATAATGATGATGAGTGGTACATGTTATTGAAAGCATAGGTTCTCCAAAGTAACTTCAGTTATTTGGTTGATTTATTTATGTTAACATTGGTTCTCTGTCAACAAGTAATACATATTTAATGCACAAGTTTTAAATATTTAAGGATATAAGGATCTTCATGTATTCATTAACTGAGCACTCATTTTTTAGAGTTTAGTTATTCAAAGATGTACATGGCATGTCTTTGCATATAGTAGTAAATGAACCTCAAATTGACCAGGAATACAATAAATTCTAATGCTTCTTTTTGTCCTTGTGAGGAACAAATAGCAGTAGAATACATTACATAATACACAGTGTCTTTATGTGTATTTGCAAAATACCTCTATATTTAAATCTCAACAATTCTGTGTTTCCACAGCCAAACTTTCCTAGGAAAGTAGCTTGATCAAACGTACTACTATCAGCTGGGCACTGGTGGCTCACATCTGTCATCCTAGCTACTCAGGAGGCTGAGATCTGAGGATCATAGTTCAAAGCCATCCTGGGCAGAAAGTCCCTGAGATTTTTATCTCCAATTAACCACCAGAAAACTGGAAGTGGTGCTGTGCTCAAAGTGGTAGAGCACTTGCCTTGAGCTGAAGAGCTCAGGGACAGTGCCCAGGCCGAGTTCAAGCCCCATCACCAACAAAAAGAAGAAAAGAAGAAGAAGGAGAAGGAGGAGGAGGAGGAGGAGGAGGGAGGAAGGGAGAGATGGAGGGAGGGAGGGAGGGAGGGAGGGAGGGAGGGAGGGAAGGAAGGAAGGAAGGAAGGAAGGAAGGAAGGAAGGAAGGAAGGAAGGAAGGAGGAGGAGGAGGAGGAAGGAGGAAGGAGGAAGGAGGAGGAGGAGGAAGAAGAAGAAGAAATACTATCAAAAGATGCTGAAACTGTCAACAAAAAGCAGGGACATAAAAATTAAGTAAATTGAACCATTTATAATTTGATTTCAAATTGCAATCCATTTAAAATGCAATTTTAAATTACTGTTTTAAAGTAAGACTTAAAATACCTACTATTTTAAATCACTACTTAAATAGTAATTTTAAAAAGCAATTTAAAAAATTTAGACAAACACCATGTTAAGAATTTTAATGGTTTTCCTATCACCATAGAAAGTAAAATTGATTCAATATTAACAATCAACTTAGAGAAAAGTAAAGATAAAATAAGTCCTATGGACAAATATTAAGTGGAAATGGACAAATGAAGACTGTTGTTATTTTGCCAGTCTCCCTCCATTCCACTGTTATCACTTCTACCTTCTATCATAAAACTATTTCTGTAGGAAGAAAAATCTTTTTGTGCATGTTTACCAGTACTGTTTTAGTTGTGTATGTGTGTATGCTTTGTGCTCTCACTTTTGACATTTAAAAAGAAAATAAATGTAAGCAATTATCAGAGCTCCTGATTCTGCTACTTAAGGCACAATGTCTCAATATTTTTACTATGAATCAGTCTTAGTAATCTTATAAATCTAGCTTTACAGAATAGACTTCAGGCATGCCCCAGGACAGTATATGTGTTCTAGCTAACATCCCCTGCTTAGTCAGATATTCTAAAGTAATGCTTTGCGGCACACGTTTTCCTTTCATCTCTAGGGGATGCTATCTCATGTGTCCCTCCTCACAAAAGCTGTAACTAAATTAGGATGTAATGCTGTATTCTTAGTATTAGGAAAATAAAAAGAAGCATTTTTGAAGACTAATTTATGTATTTTATAATCATATGAAAGATGTTACTTACCAATATTCTATAAAAATCTTTATCTTAATTGGTATAGTTTTACCATAACAAAAATATGGAGAAAAGAAATTTAAAAAGCATTTCTAAATATTATATTTAATAAAAGAGTTAGAGGAGGTGATATACCTTCCCAGAAAGTTGAAAGCAAAAGAATAAAACTAACAATAAAAATCCTACCTCAGCAAGTCCTTCATGGCCTGAACATAGTGTCCTTCCCTCCCAATATCTCACAAGTATCTAATTGCTTTGACAACAGGGATCCGTGTGTGGCTCTGGACCAGAGTTTTCTCAATCTCACACAGCAGACATATTGTCAGGAGGGAGGGAGTGCTACGTTGCACGTTGAAGTTGAGGGTGTTATCCCTCAATTTTTGTCTTCCTCCAGTTAGTCCATATTGTATAGAACAGTAGCTTTCAGGATGTGCTTGTAAGAGTCAATTTAAAAGATAGTTCTGAGGCCTGTAAAGTAATTAAAAGCTCCCCAACTTTACATCTGCGTTCTTTGATCTGAGCCATTCCCTCCTATAGTCACTTTATATCTTTATGATAGAACATTACAGATCCTAAGTTGAAATATCTGTTGTATTTCTTGAGGTTCTAGTGTACATTATCTAAAAGAAGTTAACAGCAAAGAAGAGAGCCATGTGCCAGTGGCTCTTGCCTGTAAGCTTACCTACTTGGGAGGCAGGGAGTGGAAGTCAGAAAAGATATAATTTACTGATAAACACGTATGACAAAAGGCAAACTGTTCCTCAAACAAGGCAATGCCATCTTTGCATTACCTTAAAGAGTACAGCCAAAAGCTAGAGACCACCTACCAATTCTTCATAACAAAGACTGAACTAATGGTCAGCCAGGCCATACCTGTGACTTGAGATTGGTTTAACTATGCATACCTTCCTCACTCTCCACTCCAATCTCCCTGTTTAATCTGAGGCCAATTTCTGTACCCCTAAAGATGACTGGAAATGTAATGTAATATTGTCTTCCCATGCCATGCCCATGCTATGTAATAAATCTCCTTTCTCTCACCTTCACCATGTCTCTTTATTTGACATAAGGAGGCCAGTGACTAGATCTAATGTACGATCCCTGGGGGTCTAAAACCCAAGTTTCATGCTTTACCTTGACAGACTCACTTTTTCTAAACATAGTTTGCTGGATTTGGGGTGCAAATGCTAGGGCAAAACAATATCTGCATCTTGTTTGTGCTAGTAAACAATCATCATCTGTTCAGCACAAATCATGATGTTAACTAGTAACTTATTGACACCTAAGATTACCCACCTGGGCATATCAAATCAAATTAGATAAACCAGGTCCATGAACTTATCAAATACACCAGACCAGCGAATGATGCAACCTCTTCATCTGGGCCCTCTAAATGGAGAGGACCTAACACCAAAGTAACAGCAGCATTTAGTGACTCATCATCAGGGCACCAGGAGCATGCATCCAAGATCAACAAGCAAAGGGCTCCAAACAGCTCCGCACCATCTCTATGACTGACAAGACTCACTGGAATTGCTAGCCCTGAGAACTACTGAACCAGATCTGCTCTGTGTTGCCTATGTGCCACAATGGCTCTGACTGGCTTGTGGTGTACTATCTTACCTACCCATGTGACTTGATTCTCTTTTCATTCATATCAGATCTCTCCCCTTCAGCAAGACAGAGAATCCTACAGAGCTTATGAGCCTTCCTTTATTTCCTATGTTCTATTTTCTTCTCTTATAATTTATTCCATTATGATTGATTTTAGGTGTTTAACGAAGGTTTATTAATAAATGAATATGAGTCTGTTATAGAAGTGTTTATGTAGTTGGGGGCCAGTGGCTCATACCTGTAATCCTAGCTACTCAGGAGGCTGAGATCTGAGGATCAAGGTTCAAAGCCAACCCGAGCAAGAAAGGGCAAGAAAGTCCCTGAAACTCTTACCTCCAATTAACCACCAGAAAAACAGAAGTGGTGCTGAGGCACTGAAGAGCTGAGGGACAGCACCCAAGCCCAGAGTTCAAGCCCCATGACCAAATAAATAAATAAAGTGTTTATGTGATAAGCCTACCATAGCCAATTTGACTCACTAAATAATCTCTTAAAATGAACAACATGCAACCCTTTGGCTATTTTATCCTCTTTTTTTTTACCTTTTTAAAATATATTTTATTATCTTTAAATAGTTGTACAAAGGAGTTGCTATTCAACAAAGCAGTTTATGAATACAATGCAGTTTTTGCCTTTGCTCCCAAGACCCTGAAATTTAGTGATATTCACAGTCTTAGTAAGTCAAGGTTGTTGGTATCTCTGTGATATTCTTATGCTTGCCCTCAGAAGGTGATCAAATTCTTTTCTGGAATGTGAACATGTGAAACTTTACAAAAACACAAAACAAAAATGTTGATCATACAATGATGTCATTCTAAGAATAACTTTTTAAAGATTTAACTAATCAACAATGAATAATTATTTAAAGAGATGTCATAATTTTCCAAAGAAATATTTGGCTTATATTGTGCTTACATGGCATCTATTTGAAATGGCATAAGCCAAAATTTTGTGAAGAATAATGAACAAGGCAACCTAAAAATATTAAACAAATAAAAACAATACAACAGAATATTTCAGAAAGGCTGGAGATCATTGACAAGAAGATCTACTGAGTATTCTGTGCCCTGAGGCTCATTTCACAAACAAGCAGCTTTTGTAACCTAGTTATCCACATCATTTCTCCAGTGTTAGGATTGGCCTCTGTTGCATAGCTTAAAAAAAAATCTTGGCAATGTCAATTTCTAAACATTGCTCCCCAAATTTCTATCAAAACTAGAATTCTAAATCACAGTTTTCTACTAAACATTTAGGGCAAGAAGATTAATTTAGTGCCTGTGGGTCAGTTCAAAAGGCCAGGAAATTAATTCATCAGGCAAATAGCACCCACCTGTACTGGACTGGAGAAACTTTACAGAATAAATATGCAAATACAATATCCTCAAGGCTGACAAGTTTCCATTATTAAATAGCTAACGTGTTTATTTTCCCCACAATAGCTGGATTTTTGTCATGAATACTCATTACGCCCTGTAGTTATTAGCAGAGATGACTAGGTGACAGTGAGGACACTAATTGAAAATTTGCATTTGACAGATCATTGACACACAGTCACAGTTCTATTTTTTCCTCTTCACTTAAACAGAAGTCATGCAATAGGAAATGAACTGGAGCTATTAGAGATTATTCAGGTTTAATAGCACACATCCTTTTAGCTGGCGGTTAGAACAATGCACAATGTGGCAGAGTTAAACGGAGGCATCAATTATACTCTCAGACCTGTTAATATTTTTGACAATATTTAAATAGCACATCCCTTCAGGGCATGGCTTTTTTGCCCTCTCTGTTACACACCTGTCAAGTGTTTAATTTGCCAAAGGGAAACAGTTTGATTTCTAAGGGCAGTCTTAGTACTGAAGAAGCAAATTGGAAAAAATTAAACATTACTGAATAGAAGTAATGAGAAGGATCTGAGAGGAAAAAAAATTGTAGGCTTAATTCAACATGACATGTCAGCATCTGTCGTTAATGCAACAATATGATCCTGTTCTCCAATATGCTGCTATACCTTGGGTGTTTCCACTATTCATTCTTTTTGCTTCTCTGACAAGAGAATGGTGGAGGGAAAGAACTGGAGGGATCGAATGTTCTCATGGCCATAAGGGATGGAAACAGTAACTTAACCTACTATGCTTATAAAATTATACATGTGAAAGTATAAGATAATATAAGCTAGCCACTGCCCAGATTTCTGTAGCCAAGTTTAAAGGCACGAAACAAATTTCATTCCTTGGATGTACTAATTAATTACTACATTATAAAGATTAATACATTAGCTGTGTGAGGCTCATGCCTATAATACTACATTACTCAGAAAGCTGAGATCTGAGGATCAATTCGAAGACAGTTTTGGCAGAAAAATCTTTGAGACACTTATCTCAACTACCCAGCAAAAGAAAAACAAAAGTGGATATGGAACTCAATTGGTAGAGTGCCAGCGATAAGGAAAAAAAGGCTAAACAAGATCATGAGGCCCTGAATTCTAGTACACACACACACACACACACACACACACACACACACACACACACTCTAAAAACAGTGAATTAGCACTTGGTAAGTCTAACATGTCTAAGAATGTTCTAGACTGTTTACATTTCATTCTTAAAATAGGCCTGGTGCAGGGCTGGGAAGGTGGCTCAGTGGTAGAGCGCTTGCCTTGCATGCCTGAGGCCCTAGGTTCGAGTCCTCAGCACCACATAAGCAAAAAGAAAAAAGCCGGAAGTGGCGCTGTGGCTCAAGTGGTAGAGTGCTAGCCTTGAGCTGAAGAGCTGAGGGACAGCGCCCAAGCCCAGAATTCAGGCCCCACGACCAGACCCCCCCCCAAAAAAAAAGAAAGAAAAAATAGGCCTGGTGCATCCTAGCTACTTGGGAGGCAGTAATTGGGAGTCATGGTTCAAGGTCATCTTAGGCAGAAAAGTTCCCAAGACTCCTCACTCAATGATAGGATCCATCACATCCATCCCAGGGGACCAGGTGGAGGCAGGCAGGCACAGGAGAAAGATTATTACAAGGTTTATTAGAGGAGCCATATTTCCCTCAGAAAGGGAGCACATGGCAGCCTCCACAATCTAGGCAGCAGCAAGGTCTAGGGGTAGGAAGTGAGGTAGACTGAAGCTCAGGTGGGTCTAGGCAGAGAGAGGGAGGGACCAGCTATATGGAGGGAACTCCAGGGCTGGGAGAAGCTCAGGTCTGCATGGAGCTGAGGACCAAAGGTGGGCATAATGCTTACACTCAATAGCTAGGCAAAGTGGAACATACCTATTAATCTAGCTACAGAGGAAACAGTGACTGAGCACAGGACCTATCATCTACAGCTACCCAGGTTAGAACAAGTATTAGGACTACAGACCAACCAGAGCAAGCATAAGAAATCCTACCTCATAAAAACAGTCAAGGCAGCTGGGTGCTGGGTGGCCTGTAATCCTAGCTATTCAGGAAGTTCATAGACAGCTGAAGCAGGAAAGTTCATGGGACTCTTATCTCCAATAAACTTATAAAAAGCCATTAGTGGAACTGTGGCTCAAGCACTGGAGCATTAGCCTTGAGCAAAAAACTTCAGCTACAGTGCCTAGTCCTTAAGTTCAAGCTCTAGGATTGGCACAAAAAGAAAAAAACAAAACAGCCAAGGCAAAATCATGTCAGAGGTATGACTCAAGTAGTAGTAGACTTTACAAATACAGGGCCTTGAATTCAATCCCCAGTAGCACTTTTTTTGGTCAGTCGTGGGGCTTTAACTCTGTCCCTGAGCTCTTCAGCTCAAGGCGAGCGCTCTACCACTTGAGCCACAGCACCACTTCCGGTTTTCGAGTGGTTTATTGGAGATAAGAGTCTCAGGGACTTTCCTGTCCCGGCTGGCTTTGAACCACGATCCTCAGATCTCAGCCTCTTGGGTAGCTAGGATTACAGGGGTGAGCCACCAGCACCCGGCTCAAAAAAAATTTTTTTAATAAATTTAAAAGAGAAAATAATAGATTTTGAAGTTTTGCTATAGTCAATACCCCCCCAAAAAACCTAGCAAATAAAAGAAATGAATTAGCTATGAATGGGAAAGAAAAGTTATCAAAAAGTTATAAAAAATCAAAGTCTTGGCATCTAGGGATCTAGTTTCTAGCCTATAGGAAGATAGAAAAAATGCACAGACTAACATTCTTTCCTTTTCCAAAAATGGTAGAATGGTGCCAAGAAAACTCAAACTTAACTCTACTCTACCTTTATAAACAAGTCACTTAACCTCTCTAGGTCATGGTGACAAACAGGGCACAATGAATGTTTCCTTGGTCTTTTTCAGTGTCAGTATTCTGTATGAACAGTGATGAGGAAAAAGTCCAAAGACATTCAAATGCAAGACATGCCCAGATAATTCAACACCCAAATATTCTTAGGGCCTGGATCCTCCTTCCATTGCTGGTCCTTTTATCACACAAGATCGGCACAAACTCTGTTCCCTTTCATGAGACTGGCTAGCAGATAATGTCAACAGCTAACATATTCAGCTTGTGGTATATCCTAACATATTAGTTGGTACTCTTTTTGTTTCAATTTTCTTCTCATTCTAATCACATTTTCACAAAATACTATAAGAGGAGACAACATATGTCCAACTTCTTTATGATTTGAGAGGAACAGATAATTTTTCATATCATATTATACTCAGGATACAGGTTTCTCCACAAATCTGGCTAGGTCATTCTGAAAATCAGTTTTGAAAAACAATCTTTTCAGCAACTTGCAAAGGGATTACCATAAGTAAACAAACAAGCTAAGCTCTTGCTTAGCTTCCTACATCCCCCAAGACTGGCACTCTACCACTTGAGCCAAATCTCCCCCTCTGGCTTTTTTGCTAGTTAATTGCAATAAGACACGTTTGTATTTGTCTTGTTGGACTGGCTTTAAAACTTAGTCCTCAGATCTCAGCCTCCTAAGTAGCTAGAGTTACAGGCATGAGCCACTGGCATCTAGCTAAGAAAAACACCTTTTTAAACTAATAGTCATGACTTTTTAAAATTGTTAAGTAGAAAGTCACTGTAGAGAAATATTTTTGAAGCCAGAAATGGGTGGCTCATATCTATAATCCTAGCTACTTGGAAAGCTGAGAATATGGAGACCATGGTTTGAGGCCAACCCCAGCAGAAAAAAATTCATCAGAGCCATTCTCAACTAAGATCTAGACTTAGTAGCAGTGTGCCTGCTAGCCTAGCTACTGAGAATGAACGAAAATCATGGCTGGAAGTATAATTCAGTGGTAAAAGTGCCTGCTTAGCATGAATTCAAAGGCCTAGCACTGCCAAACACAAAAATAATGAAATAAAGTATTTGTGTGTGTGTGTGTGTGCGCGTGCGCACGCACACGCAAGTACATATCTCTTTTGTTTGGTGGTTTTTAAAGTTTAATTTTATTGTAAAAGTTAAGTATTTTTAAGATACTTCTTAATTTACTTCTTTTGGAGGGGTTACAAAAATATATATCTAGACTAATAATCTACATGACATTAAACAAATTCCTTCTCTATAACTACTATTCATTCTTTTGCATTTGGTACAGTTTTGGAGTTTTTAATAGGACCTGTTTTATTTTTACTGAATTATGAAATTAAGTCTTCAAGTTTCATTTTGAACCTTGTAGGGCTGAATATTTGCTAGCAAGTCTTCCATAAATATAAAATTAATGCTAAAAACATGAGTAGGAATACTAACTTGAAGGCATAATTAGATTGACTTCAAACCTCATGAGTATATGAACTGTTTTATTTCTTTTTAAAACCTGAAACATGGTGATTAAATGAAGTAACTTCAAAGAACATCTGACTTTAGTTTTCATTCTGTCATTGTGAGATGTTTCAACTTCAATACAAATGCTCTAACTTCTTAATGCTCATAATTTTTACAGAAAAAAAAACATGGTGTTACATTTAGAAGTTCTAATGTTTATCACCATCTGATGCTGTCATGGAAGCAATTGCTACTTACACTCTTTTAAGAAGTGAGAATTGCAATTCCTCTAACTGATGACAATGTAATTATTCCTTTTACTGTCAAAACAGAGGTGATTTCCTTTCCTCACACACATGATTACATATGCTAATCCGAGCTTATCTACAATCTTCTGAGTGTACTGTTTGAATCTGAATGAGCAGATCACATGATCAGTGAGGCTTAGTGAGGAAATCAAGTCTACAGCCATCCACTCCAAACATTTGTATCATCCTTTCTTCTGCAGGAACTCATTCTCCAGCTTCCAGAGCTTTCAACACAATGTCATGTCTTCTACAACATACAGCAACAACCATTACAAAAATAACTAGGAGAGAAAAAGCCACAGCAAATCTGAATGTCTTATTTGGAGAAGTAAATGTTTTCATTAACTATTCATTAAAGCATATATCAGCCTTTAGAAAAACAGGAGCTTTCAACAAGGTCTCGGCCATGCTGTGACTACCCACATGGGTAAGTGATACCCTACCTGGTCCTTCAGCTGCTGTATAGAAGTCTGAAGATTCAGAATCTGGCTGAAGAGTGGACTCTGCAGAACTGACTTCAGAAGGCTCAGTTTTTCTTCGTTTGCTACATCCCCACGTTCTCGTAGCTTGGCTTGCAAGCGCTCTGCTGCCTGCAGGGCTCGGTTTTTGTCTATTCCAAAGAGCAGCATTAATCAATTACACATTCAAGTCTAAAGGTACATGTTAAACCTATGGATACTCTTAACACTATTCATCTGAACTGTACAAAATAGTCTTTTTTTACTATGGACAAAGTGGGTCTAAAGTAAAAAATATTTTAATGCAGTACAAAATAAAAAAACACTTTTTAATACTTTATTTTTTCTTCAAAATTGAATAGCATATTTGCATATGCTTCATATCAATACAAATAAGGGGAGAATAAACATGCTGCTCTAACTATGTCCTTCAAACCTTCAAGTCTCTTATAGAAAAATGTATGTGAAAGCAGGACACTGAGCACATCATATGCTACATGCAACTGTAAGGCCATAGAAACTTATTCACATGACAGATACTTGAATTCCAATGTCAGCTGCTTTATAAAAATACATAAACTAAATAATCTGTGATCTCAGAAATGTGGATATTTTCCTTTAAAAAAGATATGTCAAATTTTATCTAAACAAAGAAAAATTAGTAACATAATTAACTCACAAATAAGTAGATATGGATAACATCACCAATGAATGACAATATCTAAAATATAATGATATCATACAGGAGGGAGCAAAGCATCCTAAAATAGAAAATGTAAATGTGGTACATATATACAATGGAATTCTATGGCTCCATCAGAAAGAATGACATTGCCCCATTTGTTAGAAAATGGAAAGACTTGGAAAAAATTATATTAAGTGAAGTAAGCCAGGCCCAAAGCAACATAGGTTCCATGGTTTCCCTTATTTGCAATAACTAGTATATGTCTGACTCAAGTAGAAAAGGTCAGATAAGTTGATATTAGGGAAATGAACCCCAAGATAAGTATTTAAATGTTTGTTTTTTTTCTTTCATAGGATTGTTTCTAACATATTTATAAGATGATTTCTATGTTGCTTTGGATGTCCCTCTCCCACAGTATAACCCATGCTTTCACTGTATTTGATGTTGGTATAATTTGTGGAGGGGAAGGGAAAAAAACAAATCGTTTAACTAGGGATACAGGTGGACTCATTGCAACAATGAAGTGTACAAGTCGTTATGTCGAAAAACGAACTTAACAACTTTGGTGAGGGGTGGGGGGAGGATAGGGTGGGAGGAGGAGAGGAGTATGGGAAGGGATGGGAAGGGGAAACAAAGAGGAGGCAAAAATGCTTGATAAGAAATGTACTCGTTATCTTGCCCATGTAATTGTAACTCCTCTGTGCGGTATTCTCATAATAAAAAAAATAATTAGCAAGGAAAAAAAAAGAAAATGTATTAAGAAGCATTACATAAATCAGTCTTTTAAAGACACTTCTTCTGAAAAGAGAAAAGAGGAAAGAGGGTAATTGAGGGATACATGTGATTAAAATATGCCCTGTGCAAGTATGGAAGCATTGAGATGAAATATACCACTATGAACAATTAATATACAGTAATTAAAATATTTAAAAACTACTTAATACTAGAAATGCCTTCCCCCAAAATTAAATCACATATTTACATATGCTTCAAACCAATTCAATTAAGTTTTAAGCACCTTATGAGTCAGGTACAATGTTACAGAAAGTGTTTTTAATCAATATATTTCAATGGTCCTAATGTCATACATGCATGCTTCTATTTAACTTCCTGCACAGGCTCATGCCTAGAATGCAGTTCACCTATTTGTGGCTTTGAATCATTTGACAGGTTGGTACCACTACACACTGCTTCTCTCTGTGGAGATAGAACTTATTAGGCTATCTGTAAGGACTACCCTAGAATTATATTCTTCCAGATCTTAGCCTCCCACATAGCTTCAGATGACATGAATACACTACTGCACCTAGCAGTAGTGGGTTAAGAAAGGGTCACACAGACTTTTCTGCCCAGACCAGCCTCCAGTCAGAGCATCCTGAGTAGCTAGGGTTACAAGTATAAGCTTTTGTTTGGTTTTGTTTTGTTCCAGGGAGAGTGTTGAGATATATGCCCAATGCATTCATGATAATGAGTACATCTATTAAAATATATTTGCTATATAATGGTAATCAACAAGTGACAATTATTACCAGAGATAATTTCTATAGCACCCAATACCCAATTATACAGAAATACGGTAATTGAAATGACAACTGATCTTGATCCTGAGTTCACTTACATAAGCAGATTAAAATGAACCATATTTACTCATGCAGAATTTTTATCCTAAAGATACATATGATAGTATTATTCTGGGCCATATATCCATGGTAACTGAGTATTACTCATTTTCATACCAATTCTTAGAAGGTGTGCAACCTGGTAATGGCTAACAGAATAAAACTTTGAGAATCAATGATTTATGTAATTTTACACTTCTCTTTCCTTTCCACTTTCTAATGAGGAACTTTCCTAGATGGATTGGTAGTCTTTATAGTATATGACTTCAATTTAAAATGAGTAATGGAGGAAAAGTGCATCCAAGCATTTTAATGATCAGAATAGAACTGGGAACAAAAATCACATTATCACCAAAATAGCACTTTTTCCATTTATTGCCACCAACTTTCCCTCTACACCTCACAGTCTGCAGCTGTTAAGAAACAAGCCAGAATCATTTACGTGCCAAGTGACATGCAGATACTTTCCAATGGTCATACTCAAACAGTATGAGTAGAGGCAAGGTGTCCGACACCTGACATACCTGTAAATGGCTCTATAAAGTAATGTTTCTAAAGCTCAAAAATAGTGGGATAAAAGATGAGCCCATGAAACTGCATGAAAAGTTTGTTGGTAGGTTTGTTATTACTCTTTTTATCTAATAAAAGCAAGAAGTCAGTAGTATCTCACCAATACAACTACAAGAACTGTGGCCTTTTCTCAGGATTAAAACTACTAAAGCACTGTTAAGCACTGGAGCTCATGCCTGTAATCCTAGCTACACAGGAGACTGAGATCTTAGGATTACAATTCAATTTGAAGCCAGCACAGGCCGGAAAATCCATGACACTATTTTCCCCAATAAGCTACTCAAAGCCAGAAGTGGCACAGAGGCTCAAATGGTACCCTTAAGCAAAAAAAGACACTCAGGAATGGCACCCAGGCCATCATGATTCAAGCCCAAGGACCAACATACACATACACAGACACACACAGACACACACAGACACATAGACACACACACAAAGATATACAGACACACATGACACGGAACTTTTAACTTTCTGGGGCCATCCAGAAAGAAACAACGAAAACTGGTTCACTAATTAGAATTGGGCTTATTTTAAACCTTATTAAACCCCATGATTAATAAAATAGCTCATACTTACTTTTGCTTACAGTGATTTGTTTTTATAACACTTCAAATGAAATTGTCCAAATACAGAGATGGTAAAATGTTAGTAGATAAAAATTTTTGAATCTAAGTTACTATAGATAGAATCTTCCATGGAAATCTTATCATATTTAAAGATATCCAATAAAAAAAGAATAGTCTTACCTACGGTTTCCAACATATTCAAAGTTCAGTGTCCTTCTATAATGATTAAAACAGTGACTGAAACAGAACTCTGGGAAGAAAAGAAATGAAATGGAATGATTACATTTTATTCTAAAACTCAATACCTTTTACCATTACAATCCTGATTTAACTTAATATGTTTCTCTTTATAGACTAAAATTATCACTTTAAAATTCATTCAAAATCATATTGTCATTCCTACAACACTTGGATAAGGAGAAAAGCAAAATTTCTGTTTTAAAAAAAGATGGCAGAAGTTTCTAAAACATTTCCTAAGGATCTTCTTAGCACAGACCACTGTGCTCCTGAAATAATATATATAGTTCCTTAACAGAGAATATAGAGTATATTTGAGTCTATAATAAGAAATTCTGTGGGCAAAGATGTAAAAAAATACATTCTGTGTTCTTGACCCCAAATGACCAGTCTTAAGTGGGAAGCCAACAGACATATATCACTTAGAAATGAAGCAAGCCTCCAAAGCAGAACTATGAACCTCTATAATGTCTAAGTCCTGGGCTAATAAATGAATAAAAGAGAACACAGTGTTTTTTCAATTTTCAAAATACCTTTTTAACTTTAATGTTCTCCTCATTCCCATTCAAAAACACTCTTAATTTCAACCTATACATACCTTTCTCTAAGCTTAGTGCTTAACTAGTGTCCTAAGTACAGAGATCTGCACTGCTAATGTCCATACACTGAGCATTTCTGTTTGATGTGAACATTATTCTGCACAACAGTATCCATAGATGCATTTATCCTTTGCCTCACAGAAAAGCCAGTCATTAGGAAGTCAGTCAATTATTCTTCCAGTAAAGAAAAGGAATCTACCAACATACATTCTCATTCTTCAACTTGAAAATGATAAGGCCATTTCTCTGAGAAAATAAGTTGGTCTCTGTTACCTCTTTGTGGTGAGAAAAGAAAAAAAAAGAAATATATGATAGAGATGATGATGAGCACAGTACATCATGCCAGCAAGTTTTGCTTTGGGTAAAAACAGATAACAACAGTTAATGACTTTCCTTATCCCAATTTAGAACACACCACTTAAAAATACCAGCTTCACTGCAAAAAGGAAAATAGCTCAACTACTAACACTTTTTTTGGGGGGGAGAGGGGTCTGGTCGTAGGGCCTGAACTCTGGGCCTGGGTACTGTCTCTCAGCTCTTCAGCTCAAGGCTAACGCTCTACCACTTGAGCCATAGCACCACTTTTTTTTTTCTGGTTAGTGGTATTGAGGAATCGAACGCAGGGCCTCATGCATGCAAGGCAAGTGCTCTACCACTGAGCCACTTTCCCAGCCCTAACACTTACTTTTAAAAGATGCATGGTATCTAGAAAAGTTCTAACCAGGATTTGAAAGCCAGAGAACACTTAGCCCTCAGTAAGGAGACAAGAATCTCCCTCAGCTTCCTAGAACATTACTGACTCTATGATAAACTGACTCTTGTGATAATTAAGATAACATATAGTTATTTTCAGTACATAGCATAATATATAATTGTAAAATATATCTTCTTAATCAATGCTTAGCTTATATGGATAAGCATTGTGAGGCAAAACAAAAGAGAGCTTTAAAAAATGGCAATATGTTTATTATTTACAGGGAAAACCTAATTCTCCTCCAAAAAATAGCTTACTATTTAATACCCTCTCAAAAATATTCTTAGCTAGGTGCTGATGGCTCACTCCCTATAATCCCAGCAACTCAGGCTCTGATTCTCTATTAACCATCAAAAAGCTGGAAGTGAAGCTGTGGCTCAAATGGTAGAGTACTAGACTTGAGCAAAAAGCTCAGGGCCTTAAATTCAAGTTCCAGAACCCAAACCAACAAATAAATACTGTGTATGTATGTATATATATATATATATATATATATATGTATATATATATACATATATATATATGTGTATATATATACACACATATATATATACATATATATACTGCATGTAGATAAATATACTCTTAATTTTGTAACACTAACAATCAGATTTAGGGCCTCAATCACATTAGGCAAGTACTTTATCATTGAACTACATGTCCAATCCCAAAAAATATTAACTATGAAAAATTTAAAAATAAAAGTAAAGCTGGGTGCCGGTGGCTCACACCTGTAATCCTCACTTCTCAGGAGGCTGAGATCTGAGGATCATGGTTCAAAGCCAGCCCAGGCAGGAAAGTTCATGAGACTCTTATCTCTAATTAACCACCAGAAAACTGGAAGTGGCATTGTGGGTCAAGTGGTAGAGTGCTTGCCTGGAACTGAAGAGCTCAGGGACAGTGCCCAGGCCCAGAGTTCAAGCTCCATGACCAACACGCCCCCCCCCAAAAAAGTAAAGATACCCAAATATAGGAAAGACAGGCTTGCTGAGGTAGCATATGAATTTTAAGGTAATGCCCACTGTCAGTATACATGAACTGTTTGGGAAAGAAAGTAGAGTAAGAAGCTCCCATTTGAAAAAACACAGCTGTCCAAAAGGCCACCTACAACTCAGTTATGAAGAAACATGCTTACCTATTCCTTCCTCTGTTACCTGTTACCTCTCTCCAAGAAACACAAATAAGGATTTTTTTAAAGCTGATTTAGAAGTTTGTATCCAGATGACAAAAGAGGAGGCAACAATGTGCGATAAGAAATGTACTCATTACCTTGCTCATGTAACTGTAACCCCTCCTCTGTACAGAATTTTCACAATAAAAAACTTATTTAAAAAAAAGATGTTTGTACCCAGATGAAAGAAAGCATTATTACTGTGGGTTCTATTTCAGTGATTCTTAAAAAAGAAAAAAAAAGCACAGTTTCATTTATTCTGCTCTAATGTCTCTAAATAAAAACATAGCTTTTGAATTTTCCAGGACATTTGACCATCAGCAACCTTGACAAAAAGTTCAAAAGAGAATTATGCCTTTTTGTGCTTTATCCCAAAATTTCATTTCTAATCACAAACACACTTACCTATTATCAGAGAACTTTTGAAGTGGAGAAACAGAATCTATTCTTCAGCTACAGCCATGAATTCCTTTCTCCCTTTCATCCTTTACTATCACTTGTCCCTTTACCCATCTCTACACTATGAGGAAATATAAGGGAACCTGGGAAATAAAAGCAGGCCATAGCCAACAGACAAATCCTAAAGGATATCCAACAACATGTCTGTCATCCAAATTCTAATGCTTTTTCCTGGGCATGAATGAATGACACTGGTGACAAAGGTGAACCAGAGGGGCAGTAAAAACAAGGGATGGGCAGGGAAAAGCATGGAATCATCAACACTAACTCTGAGACAAAGGCAACAATCATCACACACAGAACCTACCACATACTGGGCACTAATGCACTCATGTTATTCAATTACATTGTTTAATCCTCATACCATCTACTTGCTTTACACAGGAAGAAGCCAGCATAGATGGGTAATAGGCTAAGGTCACGCCACCATAAATAACGGAGCCCAGGTTTGAAAACAGGAAGTTTGGTTGCAAAGTTCACAACTTAACTTCTACCAGGAAGCTTCCCTTTGCTATTCTTTCCTCTTTCTGAATTCAAAATTGCCATAAAGGTCTTGCCCTACACAAGATGAAACCAAAGGAAGAAATTCAGTCCTGAAGTCAATGAAGTCTGAAATGAAACAAAACAATACAGACATGCCACCCAGCCAAATGTCCATACCAGGTCTCAACAAGTCAGAATTAACTAATTTGGAAACCATTTTTCAAGTCTGTCAAAGAAAAACAGTTATGTTTTTATGTTATGCTACGTTATGTTCATATATTTTTAAATAAATCAATATAAAATTCAAGATTTTAAGAAAAGATTCTTAAGAGAAAGCAAGTGTCTTTATCTTAATATCCAAAGTATAGTCGAACCCATAGTTGTTAAATTTCACAGTACTAAAATCTCTCAACTAAATGCAGTAAGAATATCCAATGTTAAAGAAGCATTAGTTCCCTATTATCTACTGTTCATGTATTCTACTTGTGGTCCTATCACTATTTGGTTTATAAATGAACCCAAAATCTGTTTTAATAACCACGTGCTCAAAAGACACATCAGTATTAGTTTAATTTATTCAGTATCTAATAGATAGATAAATCACAGGAGCAGGAACTATCAGTACCTTGCTCTCTCAAATATGCTTGAGTTCTGCTCTATTTTCCAGATAAGACATCAGCGTTAAGAAGAGGTCAATCTTTAGCTTTCTAAGGACCCTCCAGACTGCTTTCCAAAGTGGTTGTATAAGTGTACATTCCCACCAGCAGTGTAATAGGGTTCCT
>NW_012267269.1:75287-94096 GCF_000151885.1 Dipodomys ordii
CATTTAGTAATTGGTTTGTTAGGTTTGGGAGGGATTAGTTTCTTGAGTTCCCTGTATATACAGGATGTTAACCCCTTGTCTGATATATTGCTGGTAATATTTTTTCCCAATTAGTTGGTTGTCTTTCTAGCTTGGTTGCGATAAATTTAGCTGTACAGAAGCTTTTTATTTTAAAGTAGTCCCATTTGTTGAGTCTCTCTCCAATTTGTTGTGACCCTGGGACTCTGTTCAGGAAGTTCCTTCCTGTGCCTATTAGTTCAAGTGTCTCTCCTACTCTGTCTTGCAGTAGTTTCAGAGATTCAGGTTTAATGTTAAGGTCTTTAATCCATTTTGAGTTGATGTTGGTGCATGGTGATAAGCTGGGGTCCACTTTTAGTTTTCGGCACATTCATAAACTTTTTAAAAAGATGACATTTATTCTATCTGAAAGTAAAAATCTTTCTAGAGCAAAAAAAAATCCGTAATTGTTATGAAAGATTCTACCTTGAAACCAGAGAAAATCACATAAATAAAATCAGACTGGAGTATGTGCACGATTAAAGTTTGTCTCTAGCTGAAAGCATTCATATTAGAACAACATTAGCACTTTCCAAATTGATGCAGTAACTTAATGTCACTGTTATATTTCAACATGTTTGGTATGAAAATTAAAATTTGTTAGTTTGGGAGGCCTGGAGCAGATAATAATAATTTTCTATTTCTTTGGAACATCAAATAATGTCACTCTAATAATATATATGTACTTATTTCCCAATAAGTAAGGATTCTGAATGAAAAATCACAGACCATAATATGTACAAACTTGAGTGAGATATGCATATCACTGATTTGTGGCTTGTCTATGTCGCTTGGTATCTGTTATTATGTAAAGTTGCTACTACTCATAAAATAAGGTAAGCTAGATACTGGTAGTTCACACCTATAATCCTAGCTTCCCAGAAGACTGAGATCTGAAGACCATAGTTCAAAGCCAGCCTAGACAAGAGGCCCAGGAGACTCTTATCTCCAATTAACCATCAAGAAAGCTGTAAATGGAGCTGTGGCTCAAGTAGTAGAACACTAGCCTTGAGCACAAAAGCTCAAGGACTGTGCCCAAGCCCTGAGTTCAAGCCAGGACTGACTGGCAACAGAAACACAGGGGGTGGGGAGGAAACGGGGACATGTTAGTTGAAAGCATTTTCAGGAGGTTTACAAAGATACTGATAGTGGAATGTAGCAGAATAGAGGACAATGAGGGAAGCTTACTGTGCATAGCAATTCTTTTCAATTCTAAATCACAATGTCAAGGAGCCAGATTTTTTCAAATGCAAGTACAAAAATGACTAATTACATTTTAATCTAGGGAAGTGAATATGTGTACATCCCCTGTAATACTGGGGGCATATCTGTACAAAAAACTAATATATTATTTATGTGAAAGTCTAACTTAACTGGACATTAGCTGTTTAATTCGGCTACCCTGTTATGTTTGCTCTAACTTAAAAACTTAAATTTAAATTTTATTTTTAATTCAACGTCTCTGTGCCTCAATGAAACCAGAATCATGGCAGTCAACAAACCCTTACTAAATCTCCAAAAATTTACCCTGTGAACATGATTCCCCAACGCCTGGTTGCTAACTTTAGCTTTAGCAGGAGATTTAAAAAATTTATTAAATATTTGGTTTATTAAGAAACAGTAGCTAAATAATCATTTCGTTTTCCCCAGGTTAGTACTGGTAACATGTAGACACTGTTTCTATATTAAAAAATACCAGTGTTTTAAAGGAGAAAAATCATTCTGCTCAATGCAGATTTCATGGCAACTAACAAATGAAAATACTTCATGCTAAAAATAACTCTGTGAAGAGAATCTGTCCCAAATATATACCACCTCTTATTCTAAACAATTCTGAGGAAACAAAATATAAAACAATAAAAGAACTTGTTACACTGGTCTGTAGCTTGTCCAACTTGTTCAGCAGACACTTATATTAAATTTAAAGTTAGTGTTTTTCCATAGGTTTATTTGGGGAGTGGAGGGGCAAAAAAGGAGCACAGGAATGGATGAAAGAAGGGTAAGCAAATGTGATCATTATATTCAATGCACACTATGTAAAAAATGAACTATATAACTTGTGGGTAGGGATTAGAGGGGGAAAATGGGGAAGAGCAAAGTAAGGTGTGACATTGTCAAGAAGCATTGCACTTATAACCTGACTTAGAGAATCATAACTGCTTTATACAACTATTTAATAATAATAATTTTAAAATTTTAGTGTTTCTCGAACTCACAGCTGCTTCAGTACTATCTGAAGTTAAAAGCTAGACTGCAGTTATTTACAGGTAGTGTCTCATAAGCTCAACTGGTAAGGATAACCATAATTAGAGATTGACACTTTTAGTAACAATTACTTTTGGAAAACATGGTTGAGATACCGCTCTAAAAGCTAAGGAAACAGACCAAGTACGCACCCCACCACAAATACACACGTGTGGCTCATCATCTGTTCTTTGAACATATCCCTTATTTTTTTATAAACTTTGATCAGCAAAGCACTTTTCAACATCATCCTTATTTTCAAGTTGACATTTATAAATCTTTCTGAATTCCTGCAATCAGTATAGAATTTATTCATTCTATACTATTTTACACATCAAAGAAAATTATAATACCAAGAAATCTGAACTTGATGACATACTTAAGATATCAATATTATTGGTTTCTGGTATTTTTGTCTTTTCTTTATAAAGCTGTAAGATAAATGGCCTGTCTGATGTGAGCATGTTGAAAGGGTTACTGAGAACTCCAATTCTGTTATATACTGATTCAGCCAAGGGCACAAGGCACCATGTGACTGACACGGCGTCTGAAGACACCATGGAGACCCCAGGGAACTCAACCTAAGTGAACTGAAGGAAAAGAAGTAAACAGACAACTGAAATGCAGAAACACAAAAGAGAAGCTGTGTACCTGTAGCTCACAACTGTAATCCTAACTATACAGGAAACTGAGATCTGAAGATTGTGGTTCAAACAAGCCTGGCAGTAAAGTCCATGAGACTCTTATCTCCAACTAACCTCCCAAAAAGCCAGAAATGGAGGTGTGGCTCAAGTGGTAGAGTGCCAGCTTTGAGAGACACAACCAAGGGACAATGCTCAGACTCTGAATTCAAGACCTATCACATACACACATACACATACACACATACACACACACACACACTTACGGAAAGAGAAAGGAAGGGAGGGGAGAGAAGGGGAGGGGAGGTGAAGGGAGGGGAGGGAAGGGAAGGGAAGGGAAGGGAAGGCAAGGCAAGGCAAGGGAAGGGAAGGCAAGGGAAGGCAAGGGAAGGCAAGGGAAGCAGGACTCAGAGTCAAGGAAAACTTCAGAGTCCTTAAGACTAGGCAGGACTTAGAACAGAAGGAATGTCCCCACATAAAGGCAAGACTGTATGCTGCCTCTGTCTGGGCATTGCAAAGTTTCTGATGCCTGAATCAGGGCTAAGAACCAATAATGAAGCTGGCGATGTGTGAATGCCAAGTTATTGAGAAGCTTGTTACATTTGTTAAAAGTTCAAATGTAATTTTAAGTTTATTTGAAGTTAATTTTGACAAAGTGTATAACATGTGTAGAGACTATGTTTCAGAAAGATTATTCGAGTAATGGCATTAAAGACACTCAAAACCAAGAAAACTGGAAATAAAGCAAGGAAGAGGCAAGACCAAAAATAGACATGATTATGTATGCCTGTAATCCCAGCTACTTGGGAGGCAAAGGTGGGAAGATCAGAGTTCAAGGCCAGACAGAGAAAAAAGTTACAAAGACTCTATCTCAAAAACAAGAGCTGGGAGTATAGCATAGGCAGTACCTACTTGACAAGCATGAGATGATGTCTCAATCTTCAATACTAAAAAAGTATGGAAGTAAAAGCACATTCAATTGGAGGTAAGTTCTAGAATCAGTTAATAGCCATAAATAACATCAGCTCATAGTGTATAAAGATAAGCCTGGGACAGATCCCAAATTTACTATGTGAGTTACTAATTATATGGTAATACTAGTTACCTAGAAAGAAAGCATTAAAAAATAGAGGGGCTGATCAGTTGTGTGACCATTGTAGAAATAAAGATCTTCCTGATGCAGAGCTGGCAGGGCCGAGTTCTAGTACCTTATGATGCTACTATGGAATGAATGTGTTCCCTACAGAATTCATATGATGAACATCTTACTACTAAACTACGTGATTTTAGAGACAGGGCTTTTAGGGCGAGATTCAGATTGCATGCAGTTATAAGGGTAGAATTTTAATCTGGCAGATCTGCTGGCCTTTTCAGAAGAAAAAGAAGAGAGATCTCTCTCTCAAGTCCTGAGAAAGGCCATACAAGGACACAGCAAGAAGATGGCTATCTACAAACCAAAGAACCCTCATCAGTAAAGAAAATTATGCAGGTCTTGATTGGAGAGTTTCCCAGCATCCAAACCTATCAGAAAATGAGTTTCTTCTGTCTTAGCCATCTAGCTAGCGCCTGTGGTATTTAAAGCAGACTAAGCTAGCTAATTCAGATTGCAACCAACTCATAGCCCTATTCCAGAAAATATGTGGTCAAAGGGGCTATATACTATGTCCCTCTCCCTGCAACCACAACCAAGAGAACTAGGATTGGACTTTCACCCACACAAACCCAATCTAAGTATTGAACTGGACAGGGAGAAATGGATTGGAGTGCCTCTCAGAAATTTAAGAAATATTAAGAGAACACACCAATTCATAGCAGAGATAGAAGATTGAGTATAAGGTAAAGATGAGCTTATGATAGATAACATATGAACCTGAGTATTGAAACAAGTCAATGAATGGAGACAGAAGAACACAAATGATATCAAAAGGCAGCATTCGTTGAAATATAATGTAGCGGAATGAGAAGAGAACAGAAATTGTTCCCTCCTGGTGCACAATCACAAGTCACAATTCTTATGGTGAATCTCATTTTGCCATAGGTACACAGCATCAGGCCCTGTTCCATTACACGCTTAAGTATTACAGCCTGCCTTTGTATAGACCCATATCATCACATCATAAACAAACCAATCCCCTCAACTATCCTTGCTCAAGAAATGCAATTTCGGGGGCTGGGAAGGCTCAGTGGTAGAGTGCTTGCCTCCCATGCATAAAGCCCTGGGTTCAATTCCTCAGAACCACATAAGCAGAAAAGGCTGGAAGTGGCGCTATGGCTCTAGTGGTAGAGCACTAGCCTTCAGGGTCAACGTCCAGGCCCAGAGTTCAGGCCCCATGACCACCACCACCAACAGCAACAACAACAACAAAAGAAAGAAGAACAAAAGGACATATAAACACTGGCCCTTCAATAAAAAAAAAATGTGTGAACTTACTGGCAAAAGCAATTTAATAGGACTACTGAAGTAATGAAGAATTCTACTGGGAAATCCGTTACTTTTCTGCCTGAGCTTGCTGGAAACCAGGATCTTCAAATCTGTTTTCTGAGTAGCTAGGATTATAATAGTTATGAGACATCAGCCCTTTTATTTAATGCAAATCTACAATAGAATAGATGACTGGCCTGAGGTAAAGAAAGTTGTGTTTGCCCTATCAAAAAAGCACTTTTGCTTTTTTTTTGGGGGGGGGTGGGGGGTCCGGTTGTGGGGCCTGAACTCTGGCCTGGATGCTGCCCCTCAGCTCTTCAGCTCAAGGCTAGCACTCTACCACTTGAGCCACAGTGCCACTTCCGGGTTTTTTCTTTTTGCTTATGTGGTGCTGAGGAATCGAACCTAGGGCCTAAGGCAGGCAAGGCAAGCGCTCTACCACTAAGCTACCTTCCCAGCCCCTCAAAAAGCACTTTTGTTATTTCTTTAATTGCAAATTCCAAAAACATACTGACACTTTAAAAAAAAATACCAGATTCGTACCTACTTCTAAACTAATTTGTGATACTTTTAGTTTTTTACTTACTGTTTACACTCAACCACTAAGTTAGCATTAAGGTTGAAAGAAGCCTAAAATACACACACACACACACACAGAGCCACCAGTGCCTGGTGGCTCATACCTGCAATCCTAGCTACTTAGGAAGCCGAGATCTGAAGATCTGAGCATCGTAGTTCAAAGCCAGCCCAGGCAGAAAAGTCCAGGAGACTTTTACCTCCAGTTAACCACCAGAAAACTGGAAGTGGTATTATAGTTAAAGTGGTAGAACTCTCTCCTTGAGCTAAAGAGTTCAGGGACAGTGCCCAGGCCCAGAGTTCAAGCCCCATGACAAAAAAAAAAAAAAAAGTAGCCAAAACTCCCTGAGGATGGATTACACAAATCAGTACTATCTGAGTTTTATAGCATTGGACTGCTATTACTCAACTAATTTAACAAGCTGAACTTTCCTTTTTTTAAAAAAATAAATGTATTAGGTAAGTTAATTCTGTTCATCAATTATATTTACCTGCTTATCCCTCCACCTTCATAATTTTTTTATTACATGAGTCCAAGCTCATGTAATAGATAACTCACACCAACAGGAACTCAAGAAACACAGGAAAAAGATTTAGTGCTTCTGAGAGTGAAGTTTAGCCTTTTCTATTCTCTTACTAGGGAGCAAGCCTTTTCTATTCTCTTACTCCCTAGTTAAACTCAAAGGAATTTAGGTTGTTGGGCAGTTTGGCCCCATTCATGACCATGTTTTCAGTATTCAGTGCCAAGATGCAAAATGCCAAGCATATTTGTTTGGCAGAGCCAGGCACAAGGATTCCTCCACGGGCTGCTCTTGCAGGTAAGCACATCAAAGCCCGACTCCAGAGGCAGTAAGTTGCTCATAAAGCGCTCAAAGTCCAGCCACAGAGTTTTCCTGGGGGAAAACTAAAACATGCAGAAGGATTAGCTTTGTGGCACAAAACCCTCAGGTGCAATTTTGCCACTGGCAAACAATTCTCCTGAGAAATTACTGCAGGCTCCTGCCTTCTGCCCTTTTGCCTGCCTGGAACGAAACAATTCTCTAGGGAGCCTGGGCAGACTGTGTCCTTGGTACTTATAAAAAGCACAGATACTCATGTCCCCATGGGACCCAGAAACACAGGGACAGCTGGTCTGTGTTAAGACTTATCAACAGCAGAAGAAGGGGACAGTAGAGAAGACGTTTGTCATTCCTCAGCAACCCACTGGGCGACAGGATTTTCATCCAGTTGGTGAGATCTTAATGACAGGACTGGGGCACAACAATGCATAGCTTTGTCAGTGGTAACCCAGAGATTCCTCAGTTGAGTTCTAACGAGTAGTGAACACAAACAAACCTCCATTAACTGTGGAATTCAAGAGTTGGGAGACCAGAATATTATAGTCATGTTACCTTGAAGGTCTTTTCCCCTTTAACTATTAAAAATAAGTACATTTCTACCACTTCCCTATTTGTGTTTAAAACTGCTCCTCCTGTTCTGAAATCTCTTTGATAAAAAGTAGGAAGTATCACCTAGCATATCACTTACTTTTCACAGCTATAAGTACTCTATATTATTGGATATTTTTATCCTTCCCCTATCAATCAGCACCTTCTAAATTCAAGTAATAGTTTCCATGATTTCCCTTTGCTGAATTTGAATAGGAGTAAAGATAAAAGTTTTTACAAACTTTACTCAAGAAAGGGTAGGCTCAGTTTTCTGATCAGAAGTCCTCAGGACAGAAAACATGATATCAGAGTGTTATGTTACTTCATGTGGCCTGTATACTGTTTGAGATGATCAGTGGCTTCAGTGGCTTTCATGACTTCTGAGTGGAACTCCAGATCTGTGCAGATATACCATGTGTGGAATTTGTGAGGAGCCTGGGGACAATGATATTCTGTCTCTGAGCACATTCTTCATAACACTTTTCATGAAGCAATTCAGAATTCTCAAATTTGACTGGCAGAAGGAAACAACACACTTGCTTTTGCAATTATAAAAAATTTTATTGAAAAAGTTTTATGAAACTTTATGAGTTCTGCCAGGCACCAACTAGCTCACACCTATAATCCTAGCTACTTAGGGAACTAAGATCTGAGGATCACAGTTCAAAGCTAGCCACGGCAGAAAAGGCAGTAAGACGCATCTCCAGTTAACCACCAAAAAGCCAGAAGTGTTGCTGTGCTCAAGTGGTAGAGGACCGGCCTTGAGCACAAAAGCTAAGGGACAGCACCTCTACCCTGAATTCAAGCCCCACTACACATACATACATACACATGCACATATGCACACATACATACATGCACGTGCACATGTGCACACACACACACACACACACACACACACACACTTATGTTGTAAGGTCCAAACTCCCAACACCATATTTCATAAATTTTATAGATATAGAAGTAGAGGGCCAAAAAGGTCATTAACTTTATCAGGTTCACCAAATTCAGCCTTTTATAAAGCAATCATATTTCTATAGTTGTTAATATGTTATAATGGAGAAGTCCATATAATAAAATATCAACAATTACCTGAACAGTTTAGACCAAAAGTAGCTTAACTCAGCTACAAGAGGATTTGGCAGCTGACAGAGAAGAGGAAGAAGGTAAAAGAAAAACCTTATTCTGACTAGTACATGTATAGGACAAGCAGAAAAGACCAAAAGCTATATACATATGACCATTTAAGATGATGTTAAGCAAAATGAACCCCAAGATAAGAACACAAATATCTTTTTTCTTTCTTGCTATTGTTTCTAACGTATTTATAATGTACCACGTGATTTTTTGTTTCTTTGTATGTTCCTCTCCCATGGTATAACCCCTGTTTTCACTGTATTTGATGTCAGTACCCTGCATCTTGTATATATACATCTCTAATTTGGGGAGGGGAAGGAAAAAAACAAAATGCTTAAATAAGGATAAAAGGTTGACCCATTGTAACAATGAGATGTACAAAACACTATGTTAAAAATGAACTTGGGGAGTGGGTAGTTGTGGAGGTGGGTGGAAGGGATGATAGGGGGAAAACAAAGAAGGAGGCAACAATGTTCTATAGGAAATGTATTCATTACTTTGCTCATGTAATGGTAACCCCTCTGTACAGCATTTTTACAATAAAAACCATACACAAAATAAACCCTATTCTGACAAAGGGCACATGTTTTCTCTCATATGTGGAAATTAGATCTAAGTTATAAGCATATATATATGAAAACATATACAAGAGTATATGCACATATATGCACACACTTATTGAATGAAATATGGTATACATAGGGGAGGCTCGCAATGGTGTAACTCCTTTGAACATCTAACTTAACAGTTTAACAAAATGAATACTAGGGAGCTGGAATATGTGTTGTTGGGAGAAGGAATACCAGGGGAGAGAGATAAATGGAGAAAGGAAGAGTAGGTGAATACAGTCATAATAGTCAATGTGCATATATAAATTGAAGCCAAGTAACCTGAGGGGTAGGTGAGTTTGGAAGAGACAGGAGAGAACATGGAAGGAGTGACATTGATCAACCTGTGTTGGACTTACAAACTGACAATAATTTATGGAAACCTCTTTGTACAACTACTTGAAAGATATTTTTTAAATATTTAAGACTTACTCAACAAACTGTTTAACCTTTCACACAACAGCACTGTGATTTTAAAAGAGCAACTTTATTCCTCAGGAACAAATCACCACCAAATACTCCCTTTGAGAGACAAAACTTTTTACTGCTTAAAATGGAACTGTTTATGAAGTGCCTTTCAGATATTCTTGTTTCTTTAAGCAGAACACATGTGCTTTACCAATACGTGTTTAGATACTCTCATTTTCCAGAGAAGAAAACTGACGCTCTGAAAGATAGGGGTTTCCCCTTGCTGCATGTAGCTTGTAAGTAATAGAGGTATTATGTGAACTACCCAAGACATTAATGGCAAGTAAGTATTTTAAACCAAGTCACAGCGCTGGGCTCTAATAATAATAATTCTAATAATAGTTAATTACCTTCAGATTAAGTAGCTTCAGGCAGCTGTGTTTTCAGAGCTTCCAGAGTGCTTTATAAATAAATCTCTTCAATAAGTACTATCCTTTTACTAGTGGCAAGATCTTAACAAGTCTCTTAGCTGCTCTTAGCTGCTCTTTCCACTTTTAAAATGGACAGCACTAATATATACAAAATGCCTGAAAGTAATAGGCATACAAAAATGATTACTGTCCCTTGGTATTTTACTTCATGCCTGTATGTCACTCTATTTTGCCATTTCCAGCTGCTCTTAGATTATATAGCTCACTAAATTAGCAATCTTTCATATAAGTCAGCATTGCTCCTGCAAACTACCATGTCTTAGCTACATAGTACAGTTTCATGACATCTCACCCATTACTGAAAACTGTATTATTGAGGGTCCTCAGAATTGTTTTCCATTGTACTTCAAGGGAATAGAAATGAACCTGACAATTGCAAACCCCAACATTCAGCTTAGTCCAAGTACCGACTATTTAAATGACTAAATTTACTACCAGAAAAAAACAGATAGGAGAATATATTTGATATATAGAAAGACAATACTGAGAGAAAGGAAAAAAGAAAAAAATGAGGTAAGGATGCTGAAAGAAGAAAATGAAATGACCTAGGAAGCCCTAGAAAATTCATTAGCATTCACCAGACTAACAAGGCCCTAGAGAAGGGTGGGGCTGCCTGAGCTTACAGATGGACAGGAAGAACTGAATCATTTCCTCCACCAAATGGAATCTGATCTCGGAGAAAGAACTTGATTATGTTTTTTTTTTTCCAATTAGCAAAACATGGTAGAAGCCCTTTAAATTTGAGTCCACTTCTTTGTGACCATTGTCAGAATCCTGTAAGATACAGTAAATGAAAACAGTCAAGTGAGTAATTTATTCCTTTCTTTTTCTTGTGGTGCTGGGCTAGAATGCAGGGCCTCACACATGCTACACTAGCATCCCTAGTCTCAAATACTTCTTATATTATATCTTTACAGCCATATTTTTTTATTTTTAAGGAGAGTTCCCAAACTCTATAAACTTTATGCCACCATAATTGTTGCATGCCTCTGTCATTGAAGCATATGCCCAAGAAGACAAGCTTATGACTCCCCACTGAGTAGAAGTAGTGTATTTCAGCAGTGTGATTTTCTAGGAACCCAATATCACCAGCAAAAGTCAGAATTTGGAAGAAAGGAGACACACAAACCCCAACTTGAAAGACAGCAAGTAGGAAAGAGTAAGACAGAGCGAGGAGAGCGAAAAGCATTTTTCACTGAGTAAAGGCTATGGCTAACACAGCAAAGCTATAAAGCATCTGGAGTTTAAGGACAGTGGGGATACAGTACTCTGTGAGGTCCTGAGAAGAGCTAGGAAAGTGAAGCTCCCTGGACCTGCTTAGGACTTACCTTGTAGGCAAAAAGAAACACACAGAGTCACAAAGGATAAAGTGAGAGGAGTGGAAAGATCTTAACATTTATTTTCTGGTAAAACAATCTGGCAATAGGATAAAAGAGAAAAGGAATGATGGTATCACAACTAAGCAATGAAAAATTTAAAAAGCTTACCAAGAAAACACAGAGACCCCTAGATTAAGGCGAAAGCAAGAACAAAAGAGAGCAGACAGACAAATTCAGTCCAGAGAATCAAAAGAACTCAATAATCACTAGATGGTGTTGGGGAAGAGGCAACAGGAGAGGGATGAGGGACAGCTAGAGGACTAGACATCAGGCTGGACTTACTAAAACCAAATATGCGTGAGAGAGCTGGAGGTAGAGAAGGAAGTGCAATATCTAAGCTTGATGAATTTTATCTAGTAGTAACATCTTAGACAAAGCAAGACCTGTTAAGGAGGCTTCTGTGAAAGTTTGTGTGTGTGTGTATATATATATATATATATATATATATATATATATATATAGATAGATAGATAGATAGATAATTACTATGGTGAAATCTTAACTCCCAGAGTGATGGTATTAGGAGATAAGCCTTTTGAGAGGTAATTAGGTCACCAAGACAAAAGCCCTCATGAGTGAGATGACTTCTTAAGAACAGGCTCAGAGAGCTGCCTGGCTCCTCTACCATAAGAGGACACAGCAAGAAGGCACATACTATGAAACTGTGGCCCTTACCAGACAGTGACTCTGTCTGCACCTTTCTAACCTCTGCAATAATACATTTCTATTAATCAAAAGCTACAAAGCCTATGGTATTTTGTAATAGCAATCCCAAAGGGCTAAAACAGGATGCTAGCAAGAGAAGCTATGCATACCTTGGTACACATGAAAGGATTTTTAAATTATACAATTTTAATCTTTGTAATATTTTTATCATGTGAGGTCATTGTTAGGTAAGCTTTGTTGTTGTACTAGGATTTGAAGTCAGGGTCTTGTACTTGCTAAAAGGCATTCTACCACTTGAATGACTACAGAAGTCTAAGTAAACATTTCTGATTAGCACAGAACGACATATTTCCATGGCCATTCTCTACAGCCTGTCCCTAAGCAAAGCATCCTAGCGACCATCTCATATAAAATTGTTGTGATGTTATTAACTTGTTAACAATTAATTTTATTTCTTGTGTCCTGTGTGCTAGGAGGGCATTAAGAAGAGACAATGGGTCAAACAAGTGTTATTAATGTCAATCTCAAATAAGAATCTTGCATATCTTCACTGAGAAAAACATAATAAAGCACTCAGTGAAATGTACTGATCCACAGATCTACTAAGTCATTTGTTTAGCAAAATAATCTAAGCATATGCATTTCCAACATACATGGATGTTTGGAGGTGGAAAGGGGGAGGAGATTGGTGCTTGACAGAATTATAGACAAGTTTTTGGTCTTTAACTTGTTTGTGCCTTCCATATTTTTCAAATGAGCTAAAAACAGCTATATATTTCACTATCAATATAACTTTGAATAGCAAATAAGAAAAAAAATGGCAAACTATCTGAGGCCTACTCCAACTATCCAAAACCAACATTAAATCTTCAACACAATCTAAGGAGGTTCTCCCTAAAAAGTGTGTGTTGGTCTGTCTGTCTGCCTATCTGCATCTATGTTTCTGTGAGTCTATGTATGTTTATGGGTATGTCCCTGCATATACATGTGTGTGTATAAATAGCTGCTATTAATGGGTTTTCGTCTCTCTTAAAATGTTTCCTTTCTGACTTTTCTCTCATGTATGCATGTGAACCAAGTAAGATTTGGAGGGAAAGTGGTTTATAAGGAAAAGAATAAAAATACGAAAGCCCTAAACAGATTTCACCACTATAGACAGACAATCAGAAAAGGACAAGTATTTCAGTCTTAGTTTACTTTTTTTTAAAAAAATTAATTCATCTGGCCAGAATTGAAAGTATGGCTTTACCATTTGACTAATTCATCAAATAAAATTTCATCATCTACAAGAAAGCTTCTGAAATCTTACTATATATGATTTAACTTACTTTTTTAAACCTGCATTTTCCCAAAAAGGGAAAGAAATTTTTAAGAATCTGGTATAATCAAAACATTATAGATTATACCAAATGTTAGTCCACAAAACATGTATAGACATACAGATTTTCAGTCAATGTAATTTAAAGAAAAAAAAGTGTTGTTTTAAATCAGACACAAAGAATACTGAAATGTATATAAGACTAATTTTCATGTTTACCAAATTCAATGTTGTAATAAGTATTGAAGAGAAGGAAGAACTTGAAGAAAATGAAGCTTTTATTAAACATTAGAAGCTGGGAACTGGTAGATCATGCCGGTAATCCTAGCTACACACAAGGCTAAGATCACAGCCTGGGCTGAAAAGTTCATGAGAGTCTTATCTCAAATTTGCAGAGCACATGGGCAGCAAAGATGGCGCTGGGAGAGAGTAGAGTGGGCAGAGCCCAATTGACCTTACTATCAGTGCATAACCAGCCCATGAAGGCTCAGGTGCATGATAGGGTGTGATCTTGACAGTGATTGGTTCCTTTTCCTCCCTTGCCATGCCACCTGCCCTTTTTGGCTTTAAAAAGGGCTTCTCTGTTAATAAATGAGTTTTCTACCTGCTGGATTTGGCTCCCCCCTATGTCTGATTATCTCCCTGGCTGAGAAACGGGCAGCTCTGCACTTACCTTTCCTCGGACCCAGTCTGTCTTTCGTGGGACGGACGAAGACCTAACACAAATTAACCACCCAAAAGCCAGAAGTAGAGGTATGATCCAAGTAGTAGAACACCAGCCTTGAATAAAAAAGACAAATGAAAGCACAATGCCCTTCCTGAATTCAAGCCCCAGTACCAGCAAAATAAATACATAAATAAGTACATAATAAAGAATAAAATAGTTTTACAAGGTCTCTAAGAGAAAATATTGGAAGCAAGACAGCAATTCACAAGTGATATATACATATATATGTATATGTATACAGTTATTTTTATTTTTACTTATTTATTTATTTATTTTGTTGTGGAGCTTGAACTCTGGGCCTGGGCCCTGTCCCTGAGCTCTTCAGTTCAAGGCTAGCACTCTACCATTTGAGTCACAGCACCACTTCCGTTTTTTTTGATAGTTAATTGGAGATAAGTTTCATGGGCTTTCCTGCCCAGGTTGGGTTTGAACCATGATCCTCAGATCTCAGCCTCTTCAGTAACTAGGATTACAGGCATGAGCCTCGGGAGCTGGCTGACAAGTGATCTTTATCCTGTAGAGTGGACCTAGAGATAGGAATTTCCTGCAAGCAATCTCATTAAGACTTGAAACCACAAAAAGCTAGGGCCATTATCCTTATAAGACTATACCTAGTTTCAGTTTATTGAAAGAATATTGGTAACAAGTACTTAAACTGTCTTTTCTGGCATCTCTGCCTCTGTTTTGTGTTTGTCATTGTTCTAAGCCATTCTCTATACAGTCACTTTGCAAGATCTAACTTCCTGATAACAATCTTCCTGACAAAGGACTACAACTATCCACAAGGAATGGCAGAGTCTTGCAGGATGATCATCCCCAAATGAGGATAATTTGAAGCTCCAGGCTGCACCATGGAGCCAGAGAAGTCATCTTATGGAAATGAGGTACCTCCTCTCAAGTGATGACAGCAAAAACAACTTCTCTAGAGCCCAGCAGAGCCAGAACTGAAAGAATGACCATCCAGGCACACCTGCAAGGAGGATCCTTAAAACTATGTATATCTTTGTCTCCTGACTCTAATTCTTCCTCTGTTTAAACCTAAAACTGAGTCTGTACCCAGAAGATGGCAGAAGACAAACTGTAGTGTCATATTCCCATGGCATTCTACAACATAGTAATCTCCTTTCTCTGTTATATTTCACTACTTTTTCTTCTTGCCTGAATAATTCTTTTGCCAGATGCAAGGACTAAGACTGATTAGCTATGCAGACTTTCTGGTAACATCAAAAGTATAATCAGAACTTTTGACTATATATACTTCATTACTTTCTATCACCTTATCTTCCCTAGCTAAACTCTCTATTCTACACTAGAAAGGCACAAATAAAATTCTACTCTAGTACCTACTTCCTAGTCTACATCTACTATATCCATTTCCCAATGCAAGAAGAAAAAAAACTATATTTCATATTCAAATCACCTTCTTCACTTTCCTCTAAAGACAGAAGTCTCTCTGCTTCTTGCTGAAAAGCCTAAAGTAGGCTAGAATCCCATGTTGATCTTAGAAGCCCAGTACTTTTACTGCAAGAGAGCAACATCTAGATAAAAAGAACCTAATCCAACACAACATATCTACTAATTCAATAACTCCTTTAAAAAATTTTACAGGGAGGCAACTGGTTACTTCGCATTGACTTATCTGGAAGATCTATCTTCTTAGCAGTTCCCAACACATAGAACCCTAGAAAATATGATTGTAATGTATCAATTTTACCATGCTAAACACCGCTTCCCTACTGTGCACCATACTAATTGAAAAGAGAAAACAACACATTTCTTGTTGCAAATGAGTCATACTTTAAGACAAATGTCTACCTTGTTTGGTTGGTTCATTTTATGTGCTTTGTGGGTATTGGTATGTGAAGCAGACTATAAATATGTAGCCCAGACTGGCCTCAAACTTGAAATATTCCTGCCTCAGCCTCCCAAGTGTTGATTTCATATCACTGGGGAATATCATCAATCCCATGTGGCATCAAGCAGTCCTGAATTCACTGAGAGTCATCTGCTTCTACACTGTGAAGTGTGTATCTCTTTGGCAGATGGATTGTTTGCTCTAGCACATTTGGAGGCATATCCAGTCCATCTTTGCCTCAAAATATTTGATGAAATTCACAGGGTACTTTGGACATGTTGTGAAGATACAAAATGAGGCCAATCTGCAGCTCAACTGGAGTCAGATCTATGAAATCAGATTTGGGATGAATCTGGAGAAAATAATCCACCACTAACTCAGAACAGTTACCTTTCCAGCAACTCAGTCCTTGAGCATCTTCTAAATCACTGAATCTTCACATTTCTTTTAAAGCAGAGATTGCCCACTCCATCAGATAAATGCTGGAAGTGCCAATGAGGGCTGAATCCATGAAAAACGACATTTTAAAGTTTCCAAGAATCTCTCCATTCACCCCCAATAACACAGATTCAGCAGTCTGAGGACAGCCTTTACTACAGTGGGGATATCCATTTAAAATGGATCTGAAATGCAAACATATCTTCAAGGGCCAAGCAGATCACTAAGCAATAGGAATTTGGAGCCCAGTAAAAACACTAAACATTGCATCCCTTCCCAAACCACAAATATCAACTTCAATGATTAAAGAAGGTGGATGTGCTTGGAGCCTGTGGCTCACACCTGTAATCCTAGTTATTCAAGTGGCTGAGATGAGGATTGTGATTTGGAAGCTAGGATAATCCACCTCTAACCACCTCTCTAACCACCTAAAGGCTGGAAGTGGAACTGTAGCTCAAAGTAGAACTTTAGGCCTGGGTAAAAAAGCTAAAGTACAGTGCCCAGGCCGTGAGTTCAAGCCCTAGGACCAGTGTGTGTGTGCACACATACCCACACACACAGAAAGTGGATAAAGGGAGGAAACCAGAAATAGCAAAAGGGATAGAAAGAAGAAATACTGGAAGCAGATAGGGAAGAACAAGAATACAATGTTAAAGTATACATGCTGTCTGATTTTATTTTTACCAAACAAGATAGAGATGAAACGTGGAGAATTTGGGAATCCCAAAAATAGCTTTACTTAATTGACACACAAGGGGGTACAGGGTGAATGTACCCAGAGCTCTGTATTATACCAGAAGTTTGAGCCAAGGCACTTCTAAGTTTTGTCATGCTTTTTAAACCAACTGCTTATCAACATTCAACCAGCCACTAACGCATAGAATACACGACCTCAGATGACTGACCCTTACATAAAAGTTCATCACAATCAACTACCACCCAATCAAACCAGTACACATTCCCAAGTTCCCGAGCACCATCATCTTCTTCGTTTGCAAATTAGATGTTAATTATTTTTATAAAACACAACTTACATGACTGCAAACGAAAACCCAAAGGGGATGTTTACAGCACAGCTGTCCACCAGTACAAGATGTGGGCGCAGGAGGGGCTGGTACTGTTCAGATTCTTTTCCCTCGGGACATTTAAATAACATGAGAGATGTTCCTGGCCGGCTGGTGAAGTCACGGTCCCCCACCCGTCATCTGATGATACGAAGGAAACACGAGCCTCCACCCGCACCCGCACCTGCGTCCGCATCCACACACACAGCTTCCACGGCCGGCATCTTCCCCTCCCCGCACAGCAACCTCTGCAGCTGCGCCCCCATTAGGAACGCAGACTTCCTCGCCTCCCCTCTGCCAGCGACCACCACCTTCCTTCCGCCCAGGGCCTCCCTCCCCGGCAGCCCCAGCTTGGCATTGCCTGGTGATTCCCCAGGACCACAGAGAACTAGGCCTTTCTTTCGGGGCCTCCGCCAAGAAGGCAAACAAAACAAACGTAACACCATCACTACCCGCCCGGCACAAGCCCGGCTCCCCCGGACACAAAGCGGCTCCCAAACGGCGCGCCCCTCAGGGACGTCCGGGCATCCCCAGGCAGCGGACAAAGACGCCCATCCGCTGGGGAAAGGAACAGACACCGCAGACCCAGGCCGGCCGCACGCACAGCGGATGACCCGGCCCCGGGCACCCAGAGGGTGGGGTACCCATTAGTGGCTCCGCCTTGGGGGAGACACCCCCCTTCCCCCCCCCTGCCCCGCACACAATCAAAAGCTAAAGGCGCTAGACTGGAAGCGTTCTCGGTCCCCCTCCCCTCCCTCTGCACAGGGGGGCGGAGAGCAACAGGCTGCGCACCCCCAGAAGGCCCTGCCCGCTCGGCCACCCCCCCCCGCCTGCCCGTCCCCCGGCACCTTCTCTACACATCTCTCTGTGGGGGAAAACAAAAAAAAAAAACAACTTTTAGAACCATTTCGGATAAGCCAGTGAAGGGGGGGGGGAGGGAGTGGTGCCCAGAGGATTTGGGGAGGAGCAAAGGAAACTTCCAGACCCCATCCTTTTATGTAGGAGACCGCGCCACGGGCCTCTCCGGGCCGCGCGGGGTGGAGCGAGCACACCCCGGCCGCCACCCGCTACCCTCCGCCCCTCCCCGTCCCCCGTCCTACCCCGCGCTCCCAGCCCGGGCACCCGCGCACCTTCCCGGCCGGCGCGCACGCAGGACGCGGGGACGCGCTCCGGCCTCCCAGGCCCGGCTAGGGGCTACTTACCCAGGCGCAGCCGAGGGTGCCCCGGACAGACTGGGTTACGAGAGGGCCAGGAGCCGGGGTGGCCCGCGCTCCCCTCTGCAGTCACGGCGGGACAGACGCGCACCGACACTCACGCGTGACCGGGAAACTTAATCCCGCCGGGCCGGGCC
>NW_012267269.1:94226-97365 GCF_000151885.1 Dipodomys ordii
CGACCGGCGGGTGGCGGGCGCGCTCGGCCAATCAGGGGGCGCGGCTGAGCCGAGCTTGCGGGTCCTGAGTTTGAAAGCAGCGCCCAGGGGTGGGGATGGGGTACCCGGCCCGAGCGAGGGGAGGACAGGGGGGACAGTAGGGTGTCCGGGAGGAAGCTTGGCAGATCAAATCCGGGGCGCTCCATCCAAGGTAATGTGTTTAGTGCCGGTATATCCCGTGTAACATACTTAAGGGCTTCATGACTTGTACACACCCCAAATTATAAGCTGTTGTCTGAAATGCAAGTTGAGTGAAGAGCCCCACTGTCGGTGGTTTGATGGGTCAGGCCACCAGTAAAAGTTGCACATGTCTAGTTACTGGGATGACAAAGAGAAACACTTAAAGTGAAGCACGGGATGGGAGTAATCTCATTTTCTGAGTTAATTTTTAGCATATCCGTAGGCAATCCCCCCTGTCCTGGAAGCTGAGATCTGAGGATCACGAGTCAAGGCCCGCCCACCCATGAAAGTTGGAGAGACTCTTCAAGTAACCAGCAGAAAGCCAGACGTGGAGCTGTGTCTCAAGTGGTAGTGCACCAGCCCGAACGAAAAAGTAGAAAGAACAGCGCCTGGCTTGGCTTGAGTTCAAGCCCAGCACACACACACACACACACACAAGCAAAGCAATAAAGAATTGCTCAGAGTTGCCAGAAACCTAAGAGAATACATAGTTGATTCTGTGTTATGCTATTTAAAAGACAGTATGATCTTGAGTTCAAACCCCAGTACTGAAATGTTTTTTTCCCCCCTGATACCCTCAATTTGTGAGTCCCACGTGTTTCCTTCTATGGAGAAAATTGCTGCGTTTTTCAATACACGTGTCTAATAGTACAATGAAAGATTACTCATAATTTTTAACTAAAAGAATTTCTTGTAACATTCTGAATAAAAGTACTATTTTTTCCCTTTGGCAGACTTATAATTTTGTTGTGTCTACTAAAGAAATTCAATTTGCATTTCTCCAACATTTGCCAAACATTTGAGAGGGAAAGATGGTTTATAAAATGTACACGGCTTCAGAGGTAAACTGACTTGTGATTTTAAGTGGATATTCTCAGAAAGCTGTAACACACATCATTTATCAAATGGGAGCTGAGCAAAGCAAATTCAGTGTCCTGGCCCAAGGTATCCTGTGCTTTCCCAAACATGAATCCCTTTAGAGTTGTCCACCAGTGAAATAAAGACTGTCTGGATTTCTTCATGATCTAGACATTCATCACCTTTGGGCCTTTTGAAAATGAAAATGTAGTATGTTGAGAGAATGCTCATCCCTCTGCTTATCTTTTCCCAGGCAGAGTCAACATACCTCTTATCTTGTGTAACCTTTCCATCAGCACTCTCTAATCTTCTCACCTTAAAGAAACACAGAGCTTTCCTCCAGCCACAGCTTCTCTCTCCAGCCTTTTTGCCTTTCTCTTCATGGCTAGTTTGCTTGAATTTAGCAACTAAAGAGATCCTGGTTTCCTGCCCGATCCCTGCACGGATGGATCTTTTGCTATGAACACTACTGGCCATCTGTTACCTAAAAAGCATTAGATATATTTTTTCATTTCTTAGTCCTGCTTCTCTCAGGCATCAACAACTTTTGATAGAGGTGGTAGTGCCTACCTTCTATTTCTCCTGCCCTACCCCAGCTCTACCTTCATGCAAGCCAGCAAACTTCTTTCATTTTATTCATTTTCCTTAGGGACAGATGTATAAGCCCAACATGCAAACACAATGCTCAGGCTTTTGCTAAGACCTTGAAGAAGCATCATGAGTCTCCAGGGAGATCTATCTTCATCATCAAGCCATTTAATCTTTGCCAACTTTTCCTCTCTCTCTAGCCTTTCAAATACTGGAAAGTATCAAGACTCAATTCTGGACCATCTTTCCTTTTTTAAGCTCTATTTCTAAATTCATTTTCACTTCTAAATTATCATCTGGTAATCAAGGCCTCTTAAATTTATATGTTTATTCCCAGATTCTCCATATATCCAAGTGTTTGTTGCACATACTTATTTGCTGGTCTCAGGCTTGTATCACTAAGATGGAGCCATATTTCTACTGAAGTCCTGTCATTACACACATTCAGTATCGCAATGAATGGTACCTCCATGACTCCTACAAATTAGGAAGAACTCATTGTGAAATATGCTCATCGGATCCTATAATTTTACCTTATAATATCTATCCTACTTTGTTTGTAGTTACATATTTCTCTGTGATAGTACTTATGCTATGTCACAATATTTCTCTTTCCATTTAAAGCACAAATTCCCTGATGACAGAGACCAAAAATGCTTCATACCTGGTTGGTATTCCAACAGCATAGGATAAATAAATGATTGTAAGAGTGAACAAATCATTCACATGACATTGGTGTCCCAATTGGAGACATTTTCTTATTGCCTAGGTATTCTCCTTTATTGAAATGTAAAACAATCCTGTGGCAAAATTTAAATCTGGTCATTTTCAAATGTAATGAAAATAATTGCACGAAATGTTAGCTACTAGGAAAAGTATTCAAGAAAAAGAACTCCCTGTAGTTACCAGCTATTGAACGTGGGTCACTAAAGGTAAAATGGCACCTTGTGTTAAACCATAGAGAAAGAACTGATAGTACTGCATAACAAGGCAAGTGGAAGGTGATTTATTCTCTGAGTTATCATAAATAAATGAAATTAACACTCTAAATTAACACTCTTGCCTGGCCTTTTTTTTTTCTCAAAATCCACTTCTGGAGTTTTTCTGGTTAACAGGAGATAAGAGTCTCTTTAATTTATTTGTTCAGGTTGGTTTCACACATATCATCCTCCTGAGTAACTAGATTAGATATGAACTACCCATGCCCAGGTTAAAACCCTCTTCACACAATTCACACACACAAAAAAAACATGTGCGCATGCATGCGTGGACACGTACACACGCACTAGTCCTAAGCTTGAACTCAGAGCTTGAACACTGTCCCTGAGCTTTTGTGCTCAAGGCTAGTGCTCTACTACTTTAAACACAGCGCCATTTCAGTTGTTAACTGAAGATATTCTGAGACTTCATAGACTTCTCTGCCAGGGCTGACTATGAACTTCAATCCTCAGATCTCAGCCTCTTGAGTAGCTAA
>NW_012267269.1:98690-112351 GCF_000151885.1 Dipodomys ordii
TGACTATGAACTTCAATCCTCAGATCTCAGCCTCTTGAGTAGCTAAGATGACAGGCATGAGTCACCAATGTCTGAACACAAAAAAAAACACTTTGTTAGGATTAGTTCTTCATAAGTGGATCCACGTTTGGAGTGATTCTAATCGGGAGCTTCTATATTTCAAGTAGAGCACTTCTTGAGCAAGTGCAATGCTCTGAGTTCAAATTCCTACAACCGCCAAAAAGGAAGGGAAGATTAAAGACTATGAAACAAAATCCAACAGAGAAAGCCAAAGTATAAATCAGGCAGAGGTGAGCTCTTCTATTTTGTAGAGTGCGTTGAAGTTCGCCACAGGCAGGTCTGCATATTTGTAATTTGTTCTGTTCCATGCTAATCACAGCATTTGGGATCTGAAGGCAAAAGAGTGAGACCCACGATCGATCCTGCTGGCACTCCAGCTCGAGCCCCAGCAGGATGCTCTCCACAGACATTTGTTTTTCTCCAATTTAGTTCTGTTCAGCTCTTTTTTTAAGAAAGATGTTTCTAGGGACTTTCAAGATTGATTTTGTGTGTTATAACTGAAACTAACTATATGATACTATTTTACATTTGTAAAATGTAAAAATACAGATGAAAGGCTGCCATCGTCTCCTCTGAACCTTTTGTGTCTACAGAATTCAATTTTAGTTGCTTCTAGAATCAGAAGAGCCTTTTCCTTGCCTCTCAGACACTCCCTCTTCATTCTGTTTTCCTAACCATATGTGGCCCACAGGTGAAGAAAGGCAGGCATTTCTGCATGACTCTGAGACAGCATTCTGTAGGACCCAATCCTTTTCCCAAGAACCAAGTGATTGGCACAATTCTAATAGTGGGAGCCTGTTTCCATTACCCTTAAGCAGCCATGACTCTTATTAATAAGGTTTCATTTAAGTGCAAACTAGATGGCAGGAGTCTGCCTACGGGTTTATCTAATATATAACACATGTGCAATTCTTGCTATTATAGTTTGCAGAAATATTTTTATACTCTGACTATTGGCTGACTGATTTTATGGTTTCAATTGGCCTCTAGTTGCTCAATTAAAAGAAAGGCATTTAGATTTTTTTCCCCATTTGTTCATTTAAAAAAAGTTTGGAGTGATCTTTATTTTTTTTAATTCTTCATTAAAAATCAGTAATATTGGAAAAAGAAGAGGAAAGAAAAAATAGTAGTGAAAATATGTATGCTTAGAAGAGAGTCATTAGGAAAAGAAAATGGCTGAGAATCCCAAGCATGAGAAAAACGCAGGAGTGATTTCTCTTTTGAGAGCCTTCAAGCAGTCTTTCTTCATCTAACAACTTGTTTACAGAGGAATAAAAACTATGAAACCAACACTATGTCTGGCTGGGTGTCATTTCTCTGAGGATGGACCGAAAGGCTTTGGCAAGCCATGACCTTCTGATCATGAATTTATTTCCTTTAGGGTTCACACATTCTGGTGCCATACAGACACTCTGAAAGCACTGGAATGAGGTTAATGTGAACACATGCTCAATATTCCAAAATATTTGTCTTGTCTGTCTCAGGTTTACGCAACCTACAAGAACATTTTTACACAGTATTTTTATCCTATTATGCATATTTTGAAGGAGTAAGTCACTTATTTCCTTCTCCTCTCCCCCGAAAAACAATCAAGAAAATAGCAATAATAATGAAAAGAGATTGTTGATATGGCACAATCAATAATAAGTAATGTTCCTCCTTTGTGGTAATAAGTGAGATCTCAAAGTTAGTTTTTGAGAACAATCATTGACTTACTGGATCACATCTCACCTGAAGTACACTCCATCTATTATCTTTTCATTTATGTCTGACACAAATCCTTTTTAGATACTAAACTAGTTTGCATCAAGTGTTGGAACCAAAAGCACCCAAACTGATGAAAGATTCAGATTAAGCGGCCAAAATGAGCTAGATAGGTACTTTAAATTTCAAGGAACATACTGAGTTTGCTTGCGTCAGTTAGAAGTTTATGACAAGATAGCTAGAAAAAAAATGAGGAAGCCAGGAGTTTCTGTCGGCCTCTGGCAACTGAAGGAACACGTAGAGAAAAGTGGAAGGTCAGTTCAGAGGTGGGAACTCTAGAGCCCAGGTTTTCTTCAAACGTGGCAAGACTGTCAGAATTATGATTTTATGAATTCCTTTTCTATGGATCTGCTTTCCTTTGACTAACAATACTTGCTCCTTTCGGTTCCTTGAAAGTCTTGTAGTCCTAGCTAGTGTATTCTTATTCAAGCCATGAGGCAATCAATAAACTCTGCTTTGTAGCACCCTTTCGGCCTGTGGAAAGGCTGATGAATCAATTTTGAAGAAGCACAATCTCACACACACCCTCCAGCCCTTAAATACCAGAATGAGAAGGTCTTCTTCCTGCAAATCCAGGTTGTTCTTAGGGAAGTCATTTCTGGATGTTTGCCTGAGAAGCAAATGCCTGACTGCCAGCAGCTAGTGCTGTATGTGTGAGATGTACGTGTTGTGCACACATGCCTGTGTTTGCATGAGTGATACCTGACATTTTCTTTCCACTCCTCATTGTACCTGGTAACCCACAGTTCCCTGCCCTCCTTCCTCAGCTGAAAGTGCTCAGCTCAGGGCAGGGCTTTGTAATGGCAGAAAAAGGGTAACATGTTTGGACCTTGTGCAAATGGCAAAGAACTGCAAAAGTTTACAAAGGTTTAGCTTTTATTTCTTTGCGGACTGGGCTGTAGACAACATTTCGGGAGCAATAGTCCAAGTGTGGTCTGTAAACCAGAAATATTGGAATTATAGTGGCTACAAATTCACGAATCATAGGCCAGACAGGGTAGTTCACACCTGTAATCCCAGCATTCTAGAGGCTGAGGCAGAAGGATCTAGGACTCAAGGCCACCCTGACCTACATAGCAAGTTCTAGGCCAGCTTAGGCAACATAGGCAACTCTGCTCCTCACCCCCTCCAAATGTATGACCTATACTCTGGTTTCTCTTCAGATCGTATAAATCTTTCACCTTTTACAAAAATGTATGACCTTTGGCATCATCACCCTAGACCTAGAGAATCAGAACCTTTACTTTGTCCAGATCCCAGAGAATTTACTCCCACTCTAAGTTCTTGGGGAGTTTTCAATTTTCCATCTATTTTTTTTTTCTCTTCCAGGTATGTGCTTCTAAATCTCTCTATCTTAAGAAAGCTTTTCCTTCAGAACTTCACACAACTGGAATCTCCTCCTATAGGTCTGGATCAGATGTCACCTCTGTGAAGAAGACTTCTATGGCTTTAGTAAATAAGAAGCTTTTTCCAGTTCACATTGCTCTGTTATCTCTGCAGCACTATCTAAATCCCTAGGGTCTTCCTTCCTTTTCCCACTCCTGACTGGAATGCAAGCTCTCTAGGAGCAGAGATCCTTGACTCATTTCCTGTCCTTCCCTTAGCAGCACTACTTCAGTACCTGGTGGCCCTCTGCTTCTTCCTGATCTGTCTCCTGACTTTACTCTGCTTATTTACTTTTGCTGCCTCACTGTTTTGGTGTATTGCTTTCTCTAGGTGATATAAAGCAGAAGCTAAACTGGCTCAGAATAAATTTAAAAAGATGTTGGTCTTTAAACTAGAAAGGCCCACTCTAAGCCAGGTATGGTGACTCATGCCTGTAACCCTAGCTACCCAGGAATAAGAGTACCAGAGGATCTTGGTTGGAAGCCACCTTAGGAAGAAAAGTCCATGATACTTCATCTCCAAAATAAGAAGCAAAAAGCCAGGCTGGAGGGATGGTTCAAATAATAGAGTGCCAGCTAAGCAAGCAAAACAAATTAGCCCAAGGCCCTGGGTTCAAAATCCCAGTACAAAACAACAACAACAATAATAATCTTAAAAAGGCAGGCTCACAATCAAGTCAAGCAGTGACCAGGCATGGCCCACCCAGAGCTCTGGCCCCTCATATTGTCTGATTCTGTCTAAACTTTACATAGATGGTGTTTGACCAGAGATCATCCCTAGCAATTGCTCCCTCTCTTTTTTTATTTTTATTTTTTTATTTGGGTGCCAATCCTGGGGCTTGAAGTCAGGGCCTGGGCACTGTCTGTTAACTGTCAAGGCAGCCTGATGGGATACCAGGCCGAAGAAAATTAGAAAAGGCAGAAATACAGAGAGAGAGATAAGAGACAAGAAGGAGATGCCTAAGTAAAATAAACTCCAAGATAGGAACACTGTTGCTGTTGTTTTTAATGTACTATGTGATATTTTTTTGTTTCTTTTGTATGTTCTTCCCCCATGGTATAACCCATGTTTTCACTGTAGTTGATTCCTGTGCCCTGTATCTTGTATATACATTTTTCTAATTTGGGGAGGAAAACTGAAATAACAAAATGCTAAAACAAGGATCCAGGTTGACTCACTGTAACAATAAGATGTACAAGACACTATGTTGAAAGCAAACTTTACAACTTGTCAGGGGAGAGGGAGGAGTTGGGGAGGTGGGGAGGGAAGGGATAGTAGGGGAAAACAAAGGAGGAGGTAACAATGCTCAATAAGAAATGTACACATTACTTTACTCATGTAACTGTAACCCCTCTGTACAGTATCTTTACAATAAAAAATAAATAAATAAATAAAGCCAGTTGGCTGGGGGAAAAAAAGAATCAGCTGGGACCAGAGGTCCTAAGGCTCTCTGACATTTGGACTCCAAGTCCCCATAAGTAAGCATATTTATTTGAGTTTACACAGGGAAGAGTACCATGAATACATGTAAAACATAAAGCATCTATATTAACATTACAATCAGAGCTAAAACAGCTTGTGAGAAATGCTATTTCCTTATTATTTTTTTTGAGACAGGAGACTGCTGTCCAGGCAAAGTCCAGAGATGATGTCCACTTATGTAGTCCAAGGTTAAGCTGTGAAGGTCTTTGTCCAGCCTACAAAGTCCCCAGCACAGCCCTGGGCGGCACCCCCAGTCTCTACACTCTGTCCAGAGCTGTCTGTCTGTTTTAGCCCTTGATGACCAGCTCTCAGCATTCCAAGTGCAGTGGAGGCAGCATTCCAACCCCTCAAGCCTTTTCCAGGTTTCACAGCTTAGCTTCAGCATTTCCTACAATGACCCCTTGAGCTTCTTTTATTCAAGGCTAGCACTCTACCACTTGAGCAGCTACTCTATTTCTGGCTTCTTGGTAGCTTATTGGACATAAGAGTCTCAGACTTTCTTGCTCAGCTGACTTTGAACCTTGATCTTCAGATCTCAGCCTCCTGATAGCTAGGATTATGGGGATATAGGCCACTTCTTTTAATTTACATATTGCGTGCTTTGATTTATTTATTTCAAATTCTGTTTTTTTTGGTAGTTAATTGAAGATAAGTCTCACAGACTTTCCTGCCTAGGCTGGCTTCGAACTGTAATCCTCAGATCTTAGTCCCAGTTAGGATTATAGTCATGAGTTACCAACACCTGGCTATTACTATATACTCATTGTACTAAGTAAAGAGTTTCACTGTGCATTTCTGTACACACACACACACACACACACACACACACACACACAAGGTATTTTGGTCATATCCACCCCTGTATTGATCTTTCTTATCCCCCTCTGTTTTCTTAACCTCCTTACAAATTTATTTAAATGAGCTTCATTATATTATGTCCTTTTTCCTCTCCCAACCCCCACTCGTTTATACTCTTCCAATATGGTTATGTTCTTTCATTTTTTTATATTTGAACTCCAAATATGAAAGAAAACATGTATTTGTTTTTTTTCTCAAACTGGCTTCTTTCACTTAACAAGATGAACTCCAGTTTTATCCATTTTTATACAAAAGACATTCTTTGTGTTTGAATAATAATCCAAATCCTTTTTTTTTTGTTTTTTTAACTGCATTTTTTTGTCTTTTCTTTTTTGGTACTGGGGATCGAACCCAGGACGTTGCACTTGCTAGGCAAGAGCTTTGCCACTGAGCTACATCCCAGCCCTCCAAGTCCTTTTGTTTTTATTATTGAGACCCATTAGTAGTATAGGGAGCTTCATTTTAACAAGCCCATTTATGTAAACAATACTTCTTTATCATACACCCCTCTCTTAGTCTTCCTCCCTCCTTTTCCCTTTCCCAAACTAGTCTCATCGAGTTGTCTGCCTCCATTTTCACCCATGCATACATTTTGTCTATATTTAACTTCCCTGTCTGTTTTCATGTGCCTTCCTTCTCCCACAAATTCCAATACCCTCGACAAGAAAGGGCATTAAAGTAGAAGGAAGAAAGTCCAATGTCTTTGTAGAGTAGACAGTGACAGAAATGGAAGGAAAGAGGAGAGGAGGAGATCTGAGGAAAGAATAGATATCATTTCCCAGACTTGAAGATAATGAAAGACCTCTTGCAAGACTATACAGAGAACAAACAGGGGAGAGAAGGAAACACCTGTACCACATGTAAGAAGATACAATGTGTCTGAATAAACAAAAGACAATTCCCTAATTAGAAACAGCAGATGAACACCAAAGGAAAATGAATCACTCAAGTTAGACTTAACAGCAGCACTGGGTGCAAGGCAAAAATGGAAAAAAATGTGATAATATTTTCAAAGCATTTGAGAAAGACAAATTTGGACTTAAGATTTTTAAAAAAATCTGCCAAACTTGCCTCAAAATAAAAGCATAACTCAAAACAATTTTAATCATACAATCTTTAAAGGCTTATACTTAAATTTACATTGAGAACAAACATATTTAGGAGATGAGAAGAACAAAAAACCCAGAAGACATTTCAAGATTACAAAAGTAAGGATAATAAAGTGGCAAATAAGGAGAAACTTTAGTGCTGCCAAAACAAGGCAAAACAAAATGGGGGAAAAATAACAACATGAATAAAAAAACAAGAAGGAAAAAATGTGTACATCAGTAGCATCCAAATGTTATGGATAATATACAAGTTGAAGACACAAAAATGGTTAATATAAACAAATCTGGGCTTTCATGAAGAGACAATACAAAAGTAGGTTGAAATATGTATGTGTGCACGTATGTATGTATACATGCATGAATGTGTATGTATGTTTATATGTATGAATATGTTTATGTATGAATGTGTGTACACATGCACATATTTGCAGTACTGAGGATGGAACCCAGGGTCTTGCTTAAGCTGAACCACAACTTTTTCTGTTTTTTTTTTTGTTTTTTGGTTGGTTGTGGGACTTGAACTCTGGGCCTGCTGAAGGCAAGTGTTCTACCACTTGAGCCACAGCGCCACTTCCGGTTTTCTGGTGGTTTGTTGTAGATAAGAGTCTCATGGACTTTCTTGCATGGATTGGCTTTGAACAGTGAACCTCAGATCTCAGCTCTTGAGTAGCTAGGATTACAGACATGAGCCATCTGGGCCCAGCTCTCTTTTGTTTTTAAGATAGGATTTCACTTTGTCTGGCTGGTCTTAAACTCATGATCTTCCTGCTTCTGGATAAAATGCATTTGAATAAAGACTCTACTTCTATGAGAAACTTTAAAAACTACTGTGATAGAGAAAGTAGTTTACAAAATATCATATGAGTGTGTGAACTTGAAATTAGGAAGCTTGGTCTTAAGTTTACTACTTGGAATTCATCTGATGCTTTTGTAATTGTGTTTGCAAGAATGGAAAATTAGTTTCAGTTGTGATAAACTGTGTTTTGGCAAGCCTAGTGCCTGGATTTCTATTTGTAAGTAATTTTAAAAGGTTATATTCTTCCCTGAGTACACATTTTCTCATACCTATTATTACTATTCTACTTTATGCATTAGTATCTTGGGAAGAATATGCCCCTTAATGTAGAACCAGGGATTACAATGTTATCATCTCTGAGATTCTATTTTTAACAAATACTAGGAGGAGGATGCTATTACAACACATTATAATACTTTTACTATTGTGCAAGAAAGGCTAACAACTGAGTCAGCTTTTACTAGAGTAAATACAGCAGAATTTCTGATAAAATATGGAGAGAGCTAAAGAAACACAAGAGGTATTTTTAAGTTCTTGTTACCTGTCATGAAAAATGGCCTGATTCTACTTTGCAAATAGTCAAATGCTTTATTTGAATAGAGATCTAATATTTAGTAATGAGAAGTATGAAAGGGCAATATTATACGTTAGCTAGTTTTGCATTTAAAGCACCAAGATGTCTTCTGATTAAAAGATGCTGTTCAAAATTATAATGATGTTTAAAAAAAGTTCGACAAAATTCTATTTGCTGTATAGATAGTACCAAAGTAGATGTTTCCCTCCTGAACCACAATCAGCAAACTCAATGAGATTAAGTAGTGGTTTGACTATGGGGCCATTACAATGCTTAACAGCTAGCATAGGCACTGAGCAGAGGTGGGTGAGGGAAGTGTTTATGAGGGAGTGATAAAGTCATATTACATGAAGTAATAGAATATGGAAGGAATATTTAGGACCATCTTTAGAAAAGACTACAAATTCCTTTTTATTTTGATTGCTGCAACAGGCCACATCTTAAAAGGTAGAAGTGTCTCACAGGTAGTTTAAGAGGAGGAAGAAAATAAGCTGAAATTCCTTAACCTTGGTAAGATATCTCAGAAAGGTCCAAGGAGATCCAAGCCACAGTCTGTTATCAGTAAAAATATCAAAGGACCGCAAAACTCTTTAAAAACAAAAACAAGAAAAGAAAAGAAAACATAAACAGGTTATGATCCCCAGGAAATGGAGGCTGAAATGGAGAATAACCTGCAGAAAGAGAGTGCCAGTGATTTGATTCAAAAGGAATCAAAATAGTTCTAAACTAAAGAAAATAAGTCTTAAAATCTCAAATATTTGGTAGAAATGAAAAGAGTTTATAAGGAATCCATTACAAAAAAAAAAAACCGAAAACAACAACAACAACAAAAACTAGACTAAACAAAGGTAATTCCTAGATTCAGAAGACAAAGGAGATTTGCCTTCAAGTTTCAAGGAAATAAGATTTCTAGTTTAGTAGAAATGCTGGCTGTAATTTTAGCTATTCAGAAGGCTGAAATCTAAAGGCTGTGGTTTGGAGCCAGCTTGGGCAGGGAAGTCTGAAACTCTTTAGTTAACCAACAAAAAGTGAAGTGGAGCTGTGGCTCAAAATGATAGGGCCTCAGTCTTAGTGGAAAACCTAAGGGACAGTGCTCAGGCCCTGAATTCAAACCCCAGTACCCGCATTCACAAAAAATAAGATTTCTAATTTATAAGTTTGGGCTCAGTTATATTTTTTCAAGTGTGCAGTATCTTAAAATGTTATCTTCCTTTTACTAAAATAAGGGAAATAATTAAGAAAGAAGAAACTGCAATCCCCAAGAGTTTAAGTAGGAGAGAAAAAAAGGAATTTTCAGGATGATAGCTGTAATAGAAGGAAAAAAGTACAGATGAAATTTGTTAAAGATTTAATATAGTTTAGTAAATCGGGAAGATTAATATGTCTAAGAGGGAGCTTGCATTTGAAGTTTTGAGTGGATATTTATGTGGCTCTTCTATCAATGATTGTTACAGAATGGTAGAAATATAATCCTGAATATGGGTCAATATTGGAAAGAATGGGCAGAGCACACAGACGGAGTTGTGGTTTGAAGGTGCATCTCTTTGTTCCTGTGCTGGAAACTGTTGAGAAGTAAAACCCTTTAAGGGAAGGTTATATCTTGAGAGCACCCACAAGAGAGATTATCAAGGAAATGAGCCAGTTATCTATTCTTGACAAAGGGATAAGATACCCCCTCCCATTCATATTCTGTGGCCTTCCACCATGGCAGACAACACAGCCATAAACCCAGGTTACTACCCCCCTCCACCCCAATTCAAGCTTCGGGGTCTTGCACTTCCAACCTCCAAAACTGTAAGAAGTAAGTCTCCATTTGTGTGTGTGTGTGTGTGTGTGTGTGTGTGTGTGTGTTGTATACCTGTGATCCTGAGGCTTGAACTCAGGATCTGCGTGCTGTCCCTTAGCTCTTTAGCTTGCATTCTACCACTTGAGCCTCACCACCACTTCCTACTTTTTTTTTTTTAATGCATGTAGGGCTGTTTTTGTGATTCGATTGGAGATAAGAATTTCAAGGATTTTCTTGCCCAGGCTGAGTCCCAACTCTGATCCTCAAGCTAGGATTGCCCATGTGCATTTCCAGTGCCTGCAATTCTCTAATCATTATTACTCGATGTCTGGCAACACAAAATAAACTAAGGTGGGAAGGAGATAACTGAATGGTTTGCTTGAGTGGCTTTTACCTTTCTGTTGCTTTGTTTTGAGGGGTTTTATTTTGTTTTGGTTTGTTTACACTGAAACTTATTCTATCTATCTATCTATTTATCTATATTGTGTGTGTGTGTGTGTGTGTATATATATATATATATATATATATATATATATATATATATAGTCTCAGATCTTACACCAGAGTTTTTGGAAAAAAGTATTTAAAAATATTTCCTTTTTTTCTTTTTTTTGGTTAGCTGGGCGTTCATTGGTGGCTCACCCCTGTAACTTTCATTACTCAGGAGGCTGAGATCTGAGGATCACTGTTAGAAACCCAGGCAGAAAAGTCCCCATTGGGACTCTTATCACCAATAAACTACTCAAAAAAGCCGAGAGTGGGGCTGTATCTCCAGTGGTGGAGCACTAGCCTTGAGCACAAAGAGGCTCCCAGTCAGGGCTCAGGCCCAGAGTTCAAGCACCAGCACAAGCATAAACAAACAAACAAACAAACAATTGCCTGTGTGATTGAAATACATAAATTGATTTGAGAATTACCATTCAAAAGAACTGTGATCTTATAATGAGCTATGTTTTTCCACAAGGTTTCTCCTGAGTTCATTTTCAGACTCAGCATGAGATGCACAGTATGTGGTTCTTTTAAACTCTTCAGTTTAAGAGGCAAGGTTTGTATCTTTCAATTAGTACCCTGCATCTTGTATATACATTTGTCTAATTTGGGGAGGGGAAGGGTAATAACAAAACGCTGAATAAAGGACACAGGATGACCCATTGCAACAATGATACACACAAGACACTATATTGGAAATCAATGTTACAACTTGGGGCAGGGGAGGAGTAAGGGAGGTAGGGTGGGAGGGAAGGGATAGTGGGAGAACAACAAGGGAAGGGGTAACAATACTTAACAAGAAATGTACTCATTGCCTTACTCATGTAACTGTAACCCCTTTGTACAGCATCTTTACAATAAAATAAAATTAAAAAAGAAACAGTGATGACAGAGCAAGAACATATACATTGCTAGCTTACAAAAAAAAAAAACAAGAAAAGAAAAACCTGAAAACTGAAAACAAAAGCCTTGAAGAACTTGGTTTTGTTATCTGATAAACAAATGTGCATTGAATTTTTTCTGTCTCCCTTCTATTTTTTCACCTCCTCTCACCTTACCCGAGAACAATGCTTCAGTATTTTATCCTTTATAAATGCTATTGAACAAGGTAGAACTTTAGTTCAAAAAAAGCTCATTTCTTCCTCCAGGACATATTTTTTTTCCAGCTGGATTAGCTTTGTAAACTCACTTGATACAGTGCTCAATGGGATATTCTTTAATATTACTTCTTGCACAGAAGTGAAGGGACAAAGGGAGAACAAATGCAGCAATGATACTCACTAGACACTATTCTGAAAATGAACTATACAACTTGGGGGTGGGGACTGGAGGGAAAAACTGGGCAGAACAAAGGAAGAGGCAACGTTGTCCCAAAAGAAATGTACTCACCTGACTTGTGAAACAGTAACTACCCTGTATATCACCTTTATAATAACAATATAAATTACTTAAGAAATATAGTTTCTCCTGGTGAACTTTCCTGTATCTCTCTTTATTCTATAGAAAGCAAAATTTTGATAATCTCATCTTTATTGGTGTTACCTGAGATAAAGAGGGGTGTAAAATTTTTAATGAATAAAATCACCAAACTTCTGCAGCCTACAAAGAAAATTCCAGTTATCACCTGTTTCATAACAAAATGTCCCAGCACTTAGTGGTTTAAACAACCACCAGTTTTATAATAATGCATGATTTTTTAATTTTTAAAAATTTTTTGCCAGCCTTGGAGCTTGAACTCTGGGCCTGAGTTCTACACACACACACACACACACACACACACACACACACACACGTGCATGCCAGTACTGTGCTTGAACTTAAGTCTTCATGTAGTTGCTTAGCATTTTTGCTCAGGACTATCACTCTACCTCTTGAACAGCACCTCCAGTTCCATATTTTTTCTGGCTAATCTGGCTAATTGTAGAAAAGGTTCTCTCAGATTTATCAGCTCGGGCTGGCTTTGGGCATCCATTCTCAAATCTTAGCCTCTTGAGTAGTTAGAATTGCAGATATAAGCCATCAACAACCAGTTGATATTTTGTCTTTAATTTAGAGATATTTACCCAAAAGAAGTCCTGGAATGTGGGTGGAAATATAGGAATTCCCTTTTTCTCTCATAAACTATAAAATAATAGTCTTGCTATTTATACTTAGATTTCTGGAATTAAACTATCAGGACCATTAGAAAATTTATTCTCCCAAGGAATTGAACTGCAGTCCTCAGATCTCAGCCTCTTGAGTGACTAGTAGAATTACGGACATAAGCCACTAGCACCTCGCCCAATGTATTTTTTATGTAGGTTTGTGTGTATACTTAATATCTCAGAAATCAAGATAACAATGGTTGTTAAGTGTGTATTCTGGAGCCAATTTTGAACCACAGCTTACTATGTAACCCAGAGAAAACCAGATTTTGAACCATAGCTTACTATATAACCCAGAGAAAACCAGAGAGCAAATTACTGGAGTATGATATAAATAATTCAAGACAAGTAGATTTGAAAGCTATAAAAGAGAGGCAACATAACATAATTTGACAGTGGGAAATAATGTCCATAGTTTAGCTTCCTGAAACTTAATTTAAATATGCTGTGCACTGTTGCTAATATTAGCTGTAAAGTCTAGGGAATGGTATAGGCTATAGAGCCAAGGTCCAACTCATAATAAATGCTTTTTATTGGTGTAAGATTGTAATTGTGCAAATTAAAATGTAGCTGCGGTTAATTTCAGCTTCAGTGCTGAATGGATTAAAAACACAGCTCTGAGAACTAACATTTTGGAATCATACCCTCAGCGATGCACATGCACCTGTGTATATCAGGAGTAGGCTGGAAGTGGACATGACAGACAGGGGAAGTGGCTTGGAAGACTTGAAACTTTATTGAAATGGTGGTGTGCTTCGTAAAGACATTGTCCAGCGAGGACTCCATAGAGGTTTTTTTTTTTGTTAAAGATGTATGTGGTTCTGATGATAGTGAATGGTTACTCATGAAAATAAATTTGGAAATTTTACAGCAGTTAACATAAGACATGTGTAAAATTTATTTATTTAGGTATTAGAGTGAACACTTTTCACTCTTGATGGGCAAGTGTTATATGAGCTATACCCTCAGACTAAGAATTTTGACCACATTGTGGTTGCTACCATTTACATGTACCTGTTTTTACTTTCAATTTTGTTTTTAATTTCTTTTGTGGGGTGGTGCTGTTTTGTTTAGTTTTTTTTTTTTTTTTGTCGGCCGTGGGGCTTGAACTTGAGCTGTCCCTCAGCTCTTCAGCTCAAGGCAAGCGCTCTACCACTTGAGCTACAGCGCCACTTCCAGTTTTCTGGTGGTTTATTGGAGATAGGAGTCTCAC
>NW_012267269.1:115326-120262 GCF_000151885.1 Dipodomys ordii
GGCTTGAACTCTGGGCTTGGGCACTGTCCCTGTGCTCTTCAGCTCAAGGGAGCACTCTATCACTTGAGCCATAGTGCCACTTCTGGTATTCTGGTGGTTTATTGGAGTTAAGAGTCTCATGGACTTTCCTACCTAGGGTGGCACTGAACTGTGATCCTCAGATCTCAGACTTGTGAGTAGCTAGGATTACAGGCATGAGCCACCAGCACCTGGCTTTGCATTTCTTTTACAGCCAGGGATGATGAACATTTCCTCATGTGTTTCTTTGCCATTATTATCTCTTTTTCTGAGAAGTCTCTCTTTAGCTCCCTTGCCCATTCCATGATCGGTTTATTAGTTTCTTAAGTTTCCTGTATATAATGGGTATTAGGCCCTTGTCTTATATATTGCTGGTAATTTTTTTCCCAATTAGTTGGCTTTCTTTCTAGTTTGCCTACTATTTCTTTATCTGTGCAGAAACTTTTTATTTTAAGGTAGTCCCATTTGTCGAGTCTTTCTCCAATTTGCTGTGACCCTGGGACTCTGTTCAGGAAGTTCCTGCCTGTGTCTATAAAGTTCAAATGTCTCTCCTACTCTTCCCTGCAGTAGTTTCAGAATATCAGGTTTGATGTGAAGGTATTTCATCCATTTTGAGTTGATGTTAGTGCATGGTGACGGTCTAGGGTCCATTTGTAGTTTTCTAAATGTGGCCACCCAGTTTTCCCAGCACCAGTAGTTGAAGAGGCTATGATTCTTCCACTGTTTGTCTTTGGCTACTTTGTCAAATATCATCTGACTGTATACATGTTTTTTTCAATTTTTATTTTATTTTATTGTGAAAATTCCATATAGAGGGGTTACAATTACATGGGCAAGATAATGAGTACATTTCTTTTTTTGGGGGGAGGGGGGTCCAGTTGTGGGCCTGAACTCTGGGCCTGGGCGCTGTTCCTCAGCTCTTCAGCTCAAGGCTAGCGCTCTACCACTTGAGCCACAGTGCCACTTCCGGCTTTTTTCTTTTTGCTTATGGATGCTGAGGGATCGAACCCAGGGTCTTAAGCATGCAAGTCAAGCGCTCTACCACTGAGCCACTTTCCCAGCCCAATGAGTACATTTCTTATCAAGCATTGTTGCCTCCTCCTTTGTTTCCCCTTCCCATCCCTTCCCATCTCCCCTAAACCCCCCCCACCCACCAAAGTTGTAAAGTTCATTTTCGACCTAATGTCTTGTACATCTCATTGTTGCAATGGGTCCACCTGCATGTGGTTTTATTTCTGGGTCCTCTAATCTGTTCCATTGGTCTCTGGATCTCTTTTTGTGCCAGTACCTAACTGTCTTTGTTATTATGGCTCTATAGTAGAGCTTGAAATCCAGTATCGTGATCCCTCCTGCATTCTTTCTTTTGCCTAGAATTGCTTTGGCTATTCTAGGTCTTTTGTTGTTTCATATGAATTTTTGGACCATTTTCTCTATTTCAGTAAAGTATGTCATTGGGATTTTAATGGGAATTGCATTGAATGTGTATATCAATTTTGGCAGTATGGCCATTTTCACTATATTAATTCTGCCTATCCAGGAACATGGGAGGTCTTTCCATTTCTTGGAAATGGATTCTTTTTTGATTATGGTTCTTTTTTTTAGGCTTTTATAGTTTTCATGAAATAGACCCTTTACATCTTTGGTTAGGTTAATTCCTAGATACTTTTTTGTTGAAGTTATTGTGAATGGGGTTGTTTCCTTGATTTCCCTTTCTGTTTGTAAATTGTTGGTGTACAGAAAGGCAAATGATTTTTGTGGGTTAATTTTGTATCCTGCTACTTTGCTGAGGTGGTTTATAAGCTCTAAGACTTTGGGGATGGACTTTTGGGATCTTTAAGATATAAAATCATGTCATCTGTAAAAAGAGATAGTTTACCTTCTTCCTCCCTTATGCAGATCCCTTTAATGTCTTTTCCTGCCTTATTGCTCTGTCTAAGGATTACAGAACTATATTGAAGAGGAGGGGAGAGAGTGGGCATCCTTGCCTTGTTCCCATTTTTAGGGGAATTGGTTGTAGTTTTTCCCAATTAAGTATAATATTGGCTGTTGATCTGTCATGAGGCTTTTATTGTTTTAAGGAATATTCCTTCTATTCCTATTTTTTTCCAGAGCTTTTAACACAAATGAATGCTGTATTTTATCAAAACCCTTTTCCGCATCAATGGAGATAATCATGTGGTTCTTGACCTTAGATATATTGATGTGATTGATTATATTTTTTGATTTATGTATGCTACACCATCCCTGCATTGCTGGGATGAAGCCTATTTGGTCATAGTGTATTATGATTTTTTAAATATGTTTCTGAATTCTGTTGGCTAGAATTTTATTGAGGAGCTCTGCATCTGTGTTCATCAAAGAAATTGGTCTGTAGTTCTCTTTTTTAGTTGGGTCTTTGCCTGGTTTGGGGATGAGTGTGATATTGGCTTCATAGAATGAGTTTGGGATTACTCCCTCTGTTTCTATTTCTCTGAAGAGCTTGAGGAATATGTGTATTAGTTCCTCTTTAAAGGTCTTATAGAATCCTGTAGTGAAGCCATCTAGTCCTGGGCTTTTCCTTTTTGGATGGCTTCTGATTGCTTCTCTATCTCATTGTAAGATATTGGCTTATTTAATTGATTTATTTCTTCTTGGTTCAATTTGGGCAATTTGTATTTCTCTAGAAATTTGTCCATTTCTGCTAGGTTTTCCTTCCTTAGTGAGTATAGAGTCTGGAAATATTTCTTTATATTGTTTATATGTCTTGGATGTTTGTTGCAATTTTTCCTATGGCTCCCTGATCTTATTGATTTGGGTCTCCTCTCATCTTTTTTCAGTTAATCTTGGCAATGGTCCATCAATTTTATTGATTTTTTCAAAAAAACAACCTTTTGTTTTATTAATTTTATTTATAGTTTTCATAGTCTCTATCTTATTAATTTCAGCTCTTATTTTAGTTATCTCACTCCATCTAGCAACTTTACGTTCAACTTTTTCTTGTTTCTCTAGCAGTTTTAGTTGCATCATGAGATTGTTTACTTGGTCTGTTTTCTTGATGTGCACACTGAGAGCAATAAATTTACCCATCAGTACTGCTTTTGCCGTGTACCACAGGCTTCTTTGTGATGTATCTACATTTTCATTGAATTGTGGGAACTTTTTAATTTCTTCTTTATTTTCTTCTGTGAACCAGGCTTTGCTCAGCAGTGTGCTGTTTAATTTCCATGTGTTTGAGTTTTTTCTACTGTATACCTTGTTATTGAGAACTAGTTTGATTCCACTATAGTCAGATAGAATACAGGGAATTATGTCGATCCTCTTGTATTTGCTTAAATTCCTTGTAGGAACTAAGATATGATATATTTTAGAAAAAGTTCCATGGGCTGCTGAGAAGACTGTGTCCTGGGTTGTTGTTGGGTGGAAAACTCAGTATATGTCAGTTAAGTCCTTTTGAGATACGGCATCACTTAATTCAGAGATGTCTTTGTCAATTTGTTGGCTGGTAGACCTGTCCTTTGGTGAGAGTGGAGTATTAACGTCTCCTAGTATTATTGTATTTGGATTCATGTTTTCCTGTAAATCAGAGTATTTCCTTAACATATTTGGGTGCACCGACATTTGGAGCATATAGATTAATGACAGTGATATCCTCTTCTTGGATTATTCCCCGTATTAATATGTAGTGACCTTCTTTGTCTTTTCATAATGATTTTAATGTAAGGTTTCTTTTATCAGATATCAGGATGGCAACTACTGCCTTCTTGCTGGGGGCATTTGCATGGTAGATCTTCCTCCATTCTTTCACTCAGAGTTTGCTTTTATCTCTGGCTGTGAGGTGGGTCTCTTGAAGACAGCAAATTGATGGATCTTGTTTTCTGATCCAATCTGCAGTTCTTTTTCTTTTGATAGGTGAATTGAGTCTGTTAATGTTTATGGTTATTATACAGAGGTAGATTGTGTTTCCAGTCATTTTCCTACTTTCCTAATTTTTTCTTCTTTCCTTTCCTTCTGTGTAATTGATATAGCTTTTAAAAACACTAACAACACTACTCGTCTTGCAGTAAGAAGTGATAGCTTATTGGCACTACTTACTTCAGTCTCATGTGCCCACTGATGTGTAAAAATGGGGCAACTTTGTATACATATTTCACACCCTAAATTTTAACTTAATGTATCATGACTGCTTTCATTAAAGTTCTTTGTATAATTTGTTTATTTTTATGTCAATATAATGTTTCAATATATGGAAATACCATAATATACTCATTGTTACACTATTCTGCATATTATAGATTGTGCCTTCTAATTTTCTAAGCCTAAACATTCATATTTTCCATAAATTCCTATGATTCATTTTATGGTTTAAAGTCAACTTAGGCAGAAGGCTTGTGAGACTCTTCAATAAACTATCAAAAATCTGGAAGTAGCTCAAGTGGTAGAATACCAACTTTGAGTACAAAAGCTCAGAGACAGAGCTGAGGGCCTCCCACAAAAAAAAAAAAAGGAAAAGTAATACATATTTAGCTGGAAGAAAAGAAATTAAATGAGAAATGAAAACTAACTTCAAGCATATGTAACGATACAAAACAGACCTAAAATGATACAATGTAGCAAAATTAGTTTTAAAAGGAAGATCAAGTAATAAGCACATCAAAAAAGAAGAAAGATCACCAATAAATAGCTCAACTCTATACTTTAAGGAACTAGAAAAAGAATTATAAGTAAAGTCAAACATTAATAGGAGGAAGGAAATAAAAGCAATAGTAGAGCTTAATGAATGAAATAGAGACCAGAAAAGCTATAGAAGAAATTAATGGAGGGGGGACCAAGATGGCGACGGGGCAGTAGGGAAACGCCACAGCTCTCTCCAACCAAAAGGAGAGTTTGAGTTCCAACGCTTAATCTCCCCAAGAGACCAACAACAACAAAAAGACGAACA
>NW_012267269.1:126733-168105 GCF_000151885.1 Dipodomys ordii
TATTATCTTGCCCATGTAATTGTAACCCCTCTGTACAGTATTTTCACAATAAAAAAGAATAAAAAAACAAAAAGCAAACTGTGCAACTATCAAAAAAAGAAATTAATGAAAAAGCGTTTTGTTTGTTTTTTTGTTTTTTTTGACAAGGAAATGGACATATTTTCAGTGAGCCTAAAAAATAGCAGAGAAAAATTGAAAGACAAGGTATAACCACTGGTACTACCATAAAAGCACCTTGAGATTACTAAGAATAATTACATTAAAAATTTTGCAAGCCTGGAGCCAGTGATTTACACCTATGATCTTAACTACTCAGGAAGCTAGAATTAAGGATTGCAGTTTGAAGCCAGACCAGCCAGGAATGTCCATGAGACGCTTATCTCTAATTACGCACCAAAAAAGCCATAAATGGAGCTGTGGCTCAAATGGTAGAGTGCTAGCTTTGTGTAAAACAAGCAAGCGAGCAAACAAACAAAATCCTCAAGACAGTGCCCAGACCCTGAATTCAAACCCCAGAACTGGGACAGACAATAACAACAACAACAACCACACATAACCTAGTAGATACATTCCTACAGGCAGTTGAACTGCCAAGATTGAATTAAAGAAATAGAAAATCTGACCATAAATAGATTAAATCAATAATTTTAAAAGTACAGGACTTGAATGCTTCCATAATGAAGTCTATCAGGATTAAAGAACTAATTCCACTTCTTCTCATTCTCTTCTGAAGAATTGAAGAGGAAAAATTACTGCTAAATCCATTGTATGAGTATAATTGTATTTTGATTTCAAAGCCAGGAAAGATACTACAAAAATATAGGTAAGTATCCCTAGTAAGCATAGATGTATGTAAACCCAAGAAGAGTTGGGGATGTAGCTTGGTGATACATCTTGGAAATGAGAAGCTAAATAACAAATTTAATTTTGCTGGGAGCTGTTGGCTCATGACTGTAATCCTAGCTACACAGGAGGCTAAGATTGGAGGATCACAGTTCAAAGCATGTGCAGGAAAATCTGTAGGATTCTCCAATTAACTGGAAGTGATGCTGTGGTTCAAAATGGTAGAGTGCTTTCCCTGAGCAAAAGAGCTCAGGGACATTGCCCAGGCCCTGAGTTCAATTCCCATGATCAACTAAAATTAAAAAAAAAAATTGAGTTGAAAGGATCAATGATAGATTGGATCAAGCAGAAGGCAGAATGTCATATCAGATAGTGTTAAAGAAATAATAAGAGGGTAAACAAAGGAGAAGGCTACAATGCTTGATAAGAAATTTATTCATTATCTTGTCCATGTAATAGTAACCTCTCTGTACAGTATTTTCACAATAAAAAAAGAATAAGGAATTATGGAAAAAATAGGTAAGACATTTAGGATATGATTAAAGACCAAGTTTAATATATTTTCAACATAGATGAGGGCACCAATGTGTAGGGACTAAAATGATAGAAATTCATTTGGCGAAATGGAAGAAAGTTGATCAAATCTTGGTTAAAAAAATGGACGTCTATATAGGTTTTTAAAGTTGAAATTTCTCTTATAGCAATGAAAGAAAATTAGCAAAAAGACGTCTATAATTTTATTTACTTAGTCATTAATTTATTTGTTCACTTATTTGGGGGTATTTTTAGCTCTGGTACCAGACAATACAGGCATTGTAGAATCTGCTTCCAAAATGGTTCTTATCTGTCTAGTGTATACAATAGTAGAAAGAATACTAAAGTTAGTTCTTCTTTAAAGGCCTAGAAAATTCATCAGTGAACCATTTACTCTTGGACTATTTTTTTAATGGGAGAATTTTCATTACTCTGTGTGTGTGTGTGTGTGTGTGTGCGTTTGCATGCCAGTCCTGGATCTTAAAGTCAGGGCCTGGGCACTGTCCCTGAACTTTTTTGTTCAAGGCTAATAATCTACCACTGGAGCTCTACTTCCAGCTTTTTTGGTACTTAATTTGAGGTAAAGAGTCTCATAGGCTTTCCTGTCCAGGCTGGCTTGAAATCATAACCTTCAGATTTCAGCCTTCTGAATAGTTAGGATTACAGACATGAGCCACCAGTGCCCAGATCATATCTAGTTTTGATGTGAAAAATTTAAACTTCTTGATTCAAATTTTGAAAGCCATCCTTTTTTTCTAGATACTTTTTACTTATTAAAATATAAATTTTCATCATTTTCTCTAGAATCAGAATCAAGACAAAGATGACCACTCTCCCCACCCCATGCTGTAATTCTTAGCCAAAGCAACAAGGCAAGAGAAAGCATTAAAGGGATCTAAATAGGAAAGGAAGAAATAACATTATTCCTATGAAGAATCTAAAAAGCATAAGGTCATGTTTAAAATGTGTTTGGGTAGAGTTGACATCTCCAGAACACTTCATCTTTTCACTGAGAGAAATGGTATCCTGGGCCATTTGTTCCAATAGTGTGAACTTTTTTCTTTATCTTTTAGTACTGAGATTTGAACTTAGGGCTTCATGCTTGCTAGATAGGTTTTCTACTGTTTGAGCCATGTCTCCCACCCTTTTTGCTCTTGTTATTTTTGAGCTTAGATCTCTCCCCTTTTTATTTTTGCTTGGATTGGCATCATTTGCTACTCCTCTACTTATGCTTCTTATCCTATCTTGGATGGCAGGCATATACAACAATATGAACTTTTTTCTGTAGAGATAAGGATCTAACAATCCTGGAACCATGACCCACTTGATCTCAGCCTCCTACATCGCTGTGATGACAGATGTGCACCACTGTGTCCAGCTGACTTAGGTTGTTTTATGTAATAGAGATTCTTTTTTTGGGGTCTGGTCGTGGGGCCTGAACTCTGGGCCTGGGCACTGTCCCTCAGCTCTTCAGCTCAAGGCTAGTGCTCTACCACTTGAGTCACAGCGCCACTTCCGGCTTTTTTCTTTTTGCTTATGTGGTGCTGAGAAATAGAACCCAGGGCTTCATGCATGCAAGGCAAGCGCTCTACCACTGAGCCACCCTCCCAGCCCATGTCATAGGGATTCTATGACATATTTTCTGCCACTGAGATTGAAATCCTTGTTCCCTTTGGATAATATTAACAGTAATTTCAAGATTAGAAAGGAGTGGTATAATATAATATAATAAGCTCAAGTTTGTGGACAGATTTATCTAGCTGTGTCTGGATTCACCTATAAGTACATATCTTGAACAAGATGATTTTTCTTAGCTTGTTCATCACTCAGAACTCTACTTGTCCCCTTCTCTCTTCAGCCAAAAGGGCATTGATGGAAAATGAAAGGAGAGGAGAGTGAGGTAGAGAAATTTATTTTCAGAACTCCGTCTCTACTCAGTTGGTGCTGGGGGCTATGTCCTGACAAAGGCTGTTCCATGAGGGGCCTTTTCCTCAGGCTATGTGGTCTTTTGCTCTTGGTACTCTAAGAAGCCGCAGAATCCTTTGGGATTCCTCCAGTTCATTTCGATGTCTATTATCTAGCTTGTGTGACATCAAATCCCATAGAATTTTAATTAATTAATTTATTTATTTATTTTTGTTGATTATCGGGCTTGAACTCAGGACCTGGGCACTGCCCCAATATCTTTTGCTCACGGCTAGTGCTGTACCACTTTGAGCCACAGCTCCACTTCTGTTTTCTTCTGGTGGCTAAAAGGAGATAATAGTCCACAGACTTTTCTGGCCAGGCTGGCTTTGAACCGCGATCCTCAGATCTCAGCCTCCTGAGTAGCTAGGATTATAGGTGTGAGCCACCAGCACCCCGGTCCCACCAGAATTTGTACTGAACGTAAATAGTACTCAGGGACATCATATTGCCTGATTATTTTCTCATAGTATTGAGAAGGCCTCTTGGGTTTCATTGTAGTTATGAATTTGGCAATTAAGGCAAGGTAGGCATTTTACACTTTGCTCAGGGACTACTTACTATTCTCTATCATTTCCTGAGTTTTATTAAAAAAAAGTATTGTTAATTTTTTCCTCTGCACAGTATACATATTTGCTCTGCTTTAAAATTGGACTTAGCAATGTGCTATTTTATCTGTTAAAATTTTGCTCAGTAAATCACCCTGGAATAATCCAAATGAAATTTACCTTGCTAATATTTCATTTTAAATGTTTAAAAGTGCTCTTGCCTGTAATCCTAGCTACTCAGGAGGCTGAAATCTGAGGATTGTGGTTCAGAGCTAGCCTGAGCAGGAAAATCTGTGAGACTCTTGTCTCTAATTAACCACTAGAAAACTGGAAGTAGTGATGTGGCTCAAAGTGGTAGAGTGCTATCCTTGAGCAAAAAGAGCTCAGCAACAATGCCCAGGCCCTGAATTCAAGCCCTATGACCTATAACAACAACAAAGTTTTAAAGTCACTTTGAACCAAATGGCAGACACTCAAGGCCATCCAAAACAACAGACAAATACAAAAAGAAGTGCATTTAAACTGACATTGTATAACCATGAACTTTTCTGGACAATTGGAAGTTTTGGTAGACCTGTATCACCCAAAGTTCTCTTTTCATCCCATTTTCTACAATTTGTCATTGAGAAGGCACTGGTTCAGTCAAGCTTTCAAGAAGTGTTTTTTCAGCAAGATAGCATGACTGTGGAGGAACAGAAAGCAAGTAGAAAAGTGAACTATAGAATAATATCTAGGAATATCTCCCATACTCAGACAGAGTACAGAAGGTAGAAGAAGATTGAAGTATTACATATCCTATTTTTTTAAAAAACCCTTTTCTTTAGGTTTCTTATTCCAATTCAATCAACATTGGAATTAGAATCTGACAATAGCTTAAAAATCCATACAGAAAAAATATTTCCTAGAAAATTATATATGTATATTAGATCTTAAAATCTAAGACATTGTTTTATAGCAATTGGGAAACTAATGTTTTATCCCCACTATACCAGCAATACTATGCCATATGAAGCCTGGTCTTTCATTTTGTTTCCCATGAATCAATTCTACCACATTCTAAACACAGTATCTCTGATGGATAAGAGTAATGTCATTTAATATTTTTATGAGTGCTTCTATATGTATTACAAAGTGCTACTACAAACATTTGAATTGTAACATACAATTTGCTAAGCCACTGACAAAAAAAACACTGGATATTGAGCTCTGTCACAGACTCACTTGGTATTTTTATTGTTATTGTAAAGGTTATGAACAGAATGGTTACAGTTACATAAGTCAGGTAAACAGTGCATTTTTTTCCCTTGGGCAATTCTGCCCCTTCTCTTGGCCTGGTATTTTAAAAATATGAAAGAAAGAAGACTGCAAAGGTTGTACTAAAACTTTTGAATAAGATCCAGCTTGATTTGATGCTATTTAATGACAGATCTAAAAATATTAAAGTTTTCATTTTCACATAAAGTTTTGACCAACAATATTTAGCAAAGAGAAATTTTTTTTTTTTGGTGAGCTAGTTACAAATGTTGAAAGAGATTTCCCATTTCTTTGAGAAAAGGCAAGTTGCTAATTCCAGGGTAGAGAGTTTATTTTTGAAGTGCATTCTTGTTTATCATCCCACCTCCCACCCCCAACTAAGGACATTCCCTCACTCTAAACTTACTGGCATGTGAGAATTCCATTCCCACAGCAAGCTTGCTTTACAGGCTCTCTTTTCTAGTATCCTTTTGTGGTTTAGAGCCGAGAAGCAAGCGTGAGAAACTACAGTATATAGGAAAAGCCAGCATTATTGAATGAACTGATTAAAGCCCAGGGGGAATTACAGACTCCTAAAATTAAAACATCTGAACATCTGTGAAAACTCAGTCTGTGTTTCTGCTTTGAAAATACTAATAATAAATCAGATCGACTCCTAGTGTATATCTCAAAAGAATAAACAAAGGAGATTGATAAGTAAAATTAATTTGGTAGGACAGTTCTTGGAACATTTCCTGAATGTCTTTTCAAAGTGACTGTGAATCAAGAAGATTACCAAGTAATCATATAGTAAAAGAGATTACATTTACCAGGAATGTAAAACAGGGAAAATAAATAAAAACAAATAATTGGTTTGTGAAGAAAATTAATAGAAGTTATCCTGCAAGTATTAGGTCAGCAAATACTTTAAGTTATCAGGAAGTTAATTTTTTTAACTTTATTTAAAGTTGTTTATTTACTTAAGCTTTGCTCAAAACAAAGGGCTTTCTCTGATTCTCAAAACAGGCCTTAAAATACTGCTTTATAATTCTCTATTTTTGTCTGTGTGCTTTTGCAATTGGATTTTTTCTTACAATAGCAAAATTGTTTGTTGGATTTTTCAAAATGTTAGATTTCTGTAGAGCATGTGCGATACACATACAAATTGATCATGTATTCCAGGATTGCTGTAAATAATACATTTAATTTTTAATTGTCTAGGAAGAGATAAAATTTCTAACTCTTGTTATGATTTGTCATAACAAAATGATTTATTGTTTAATTATATAGATCTCTAAATGAAATGTGATTTCTTTGCCTTTCCACTCACAAAACTTTTTAAAACAATTAAAAAAATAGGAAAATGAATCTGTCAATAATGAATATGGTTTCTTTGTTGAAGCCACACCAGCCTAGGTGTTAAATGGCATCTAGAACACCTGTATGATTGGTCCTGGAGCATCAGCTACATGCCCACCCATCCTGGCAATTCTATCTCCAGCAGAACACTCAATGATCTCCTTGATCTTCAGTTTTATTTTGCATGATATAAGGTATTGCAAAGTAAGCTGTTTGATGTCCAGTTTTAAGCCATCTGTTTGTTGACCTTCCAGATGCAGATTTATCAGGTATATCTTGTATGTTTTAATGGAAACGATCTAGAAATCTGAATAGAAAGACCTTCAGAAAGCTGTGAGAGGCAGTTTTCTGTGTGGATATCCCTCTGCTCTGTTGGCTTTTACACAAGCACTTGTTTCATGGCTGCTGTTTTTCCTTTCCAGTTCCAAGTTCTAATGTTGTCATCTAGGCTGCCATTTCGTAGATACTTCAAATCTGGGCAACAGTTGAGATCAAATGTTGAGGAGCCTTCACAGTTCTTCCCATTCCTAATATCTCTTTTATCTTTTGTTCCCCTTTGTTCTTCTCCCCTAGCCAACCCTCCCACCCTCTGCTCTTACTCTCTGGATCCTCCAGCTCCAGGTGTCTCAGTCTTCTCTACTTGCAAGGATTTCTCAGTGTTTATCTTATTTTGTGAAGGGAAGTAATAAAGCAAAAAACTAACCCAATATTTCCATGTATCATTTAAACAGGCGTGACTCTGTGTAATTATTCTTTCAACTTGTTTTAAAATTTTACAAAGTTAAACATACATATGGTACAAAAGTAGTACAAAAAGATGCTGAGTTCAAATTGCATTTAACTCATTAACATCAGCTAATTAACACTTGATTTGTATTCATGTATATGTCATCTCAGAAGAAACATTTACTCTTTGCTATCAGTTCACCTTGCTAGAGCAACAAGAAGATATGGATACCCAAGCCTACATATTTTTGATTGTTTTTACCCAAAGGCTGCAATGCTATATATACTGGTCTACATCTTAAAATTTTTAATCAGGCTAAGTGCAAGCAATGATATTTCTGCTTTTATTAATTTTAAAGCCCCCTTATTCATTTCAAGTCCAAGGAATGTAACTAATACATTTCTTTTTCATTGGCAGGCACTTGAAGTCACTTCCATGTACATTCTATGGCAGTGAACACGTGTCTTTGGAAAGTGTCAGAACTTCAGTGGTAAATGAAAAAAGGCTTTCATTCCTTCCTTTCTAGGAAAAATGTAACACTGAAAACTGAGGTCAACTTTTCCACACCTCCAAAGACCTAGTCAACTATCCGAAATTAAGGCTATCAGAAAGTCTCTGAGACTCTTGTCTCCAATTAACCACCCCAAAACTGGAAGTAGCACTGTGGCTCAAAGTGGTAAAGTGCTAGCCTTGAGTGAAAGAGCTCAGGCACAGTACCCCGTCACTTAGTTCAAGTCCTACAACTAACAAAATATAGTGGTGACATTCATCAGACACTATGTTGTAAATGAACTGTACAACTCGTGAGGGAGAGGGTCAGGAGCAAAAAAACTGGGAGAAAACAAGGGAAGAGACGACACTAGTCAAAAAGAAATGTACTCATTACCTGACTTATTAACCCCTCTGTAATCACCTTTGCAATAAAAATAAATTATAAAATTATTAATACCATAGGACGCTGGATGGTAACTTATATAGGGATGCCTATTTAAATATATTATATTAAATGTCTATTAAATAGGATGCCTATTAAATGCATTATTTACTATATATTATATACATATTATATATGTGCATTGTATATAATATATGGCTATATAATTCATGTAAATATGTAGTTATGTATATTGGATGACTTTGGACAAATCACTTTATATTCTTAAATATAGGGATTTGTGATTATGAAATGGACCTTACAATAACACCTGCAAGAATTCTGACAATTTAATGAAATCACTTGTGCAAACTGCGTGTATTTAAATAATGGTATTGTGGGGCTGGGAAGTTGGCTCATTGGTAGAGCGCTTGCTTTGCATGCATGAGGCCCTGGGTTTGATTCCTCAGCATCACATAAACAAAAAAGAAAAAAGCCGGAAGTGGTGCTGTGGCTCAAGTGGTAGAGCGCTAGCCTTGAGCTGAAGAGCTGAGAGACAGCTCCCAGGCCCAGAGTTCAGGCCCCACAACCGGACCCCAAAAAAAATAATGGTATAGCCTGAAAGACAACAAATACTCATTATTTATATTGTTATTATTATTATTATCTTAATAGTAGTAATTCATTTCTTAAGTTTTAAATTTTGGTGTTTATCTAGAGGATCAGTAATTGACCCAGTTTAGATTTGAAACAAGATGGATATAGAATGAAAAAAACTTTAATTGACAGGAATGTGGTTCTCCAGCTTTAGACCATAGTTATAACTGTGCTCAATTAGCTTCTTGACTGTTGTTAAAGTTCTAAATATAAAATATAAGTATGACTTATATGTGTCCACTTGATAGAAAATGAAAATAAAGCGTCTACATAGTAGATGGTCAACGTATGGACTCTTAAAGCACTTCAGACAACAAGAGGATCATAGCCTTATGACCACACACTGTCTTACTTAACTTTGTTTCTCCTCAAGCACCAGCTCCAGGCAAGACCACAGCTTTAAGTTATGCATACAGTGGGCGGGAGAAAGCAGGAGTAGGTGGGGAAGACTGATCTGGGTAGGAGGTAGGCTGATTGCCAGATTCCCCAGGGTGATAGAGAAAGCTTTTTATTATAATTTAGTAGAAAGTCTTATGCCAAAAATGTTTCCATAAATACATACAAATGTTGGTTCTTGTTGGAAAATGCAAATCAGATGGTTTCAATGTTTTAAGCCTTACTTGGAATACCTTAAATAACAAGCACAAACATTTATGTGTGTACATATACACATTTAAATGTATAGCAAATTAGGCACATAGAAAATGTATTATAAAATGGCATTAATAGGCTTCCACCAGCACTGTGACACCAGGCTGAAATGCAAATCAACAAATGCAACTTTGGAAGCTCTGCAGGAATTTTCATCTCTACAGCAAGTACTCATTAGATCTTTCTTTAGGTTGTATTTAAACAATCACAGCCAAAAACAGACAGCAACAAACATCTGGTCTGTCTGGCTACAACATTCCTATTCCAAAATATTAATCTTCTACTTAGAGGGCATCAAAACAATCTTAGGCAGATTAAATATTTCAGTATCTGATTCAAAGTCTGACTGTTCTATGACAAGAAGAGCTGGCCTGAATCTTCTCCATTGAGGAGGCAAGCGCTAGCATGTTAGTGTAACTTACAGAGACTGAGGGACTAAGCTAAACTCAGATTGTCCATTCCTCATAAAATAGCTGTAAGACATGTGGGTATCAATTGCCTTAGACGAGATTATATATATATATATATATATATATAAATAAAATGTATACAATTTGCCTTATTCAAACTTCTCTGGCACAGACAAAATATTATCTGAGCTGTGGTGGCTAATTATATGTATTTTTGGGGATGAAAGGCTGCATTTTAAGACTATTGGCTAATCTAGCTAATTGAAAACTTTTCCAAGTACAATGTAGATTGGTAACAGATTTTATATTTAAATCATAAGGTCAATCCTCATTTAAATTTTTCATGGAGAAGTAAGGAACATGTCAGCAGTAATAATAACAATAATGGTTAACCATATTTTGTGCTATATATCTGGCACAAAAGTCTTACTTCCAAAAAAACTATAAGTCCCACAACTAGTTTTCATTATTCAGAAATTTGAAGGTAGAGTCATGAACAGTGGCAAGACTAAATAGCAAATCCCATGCTTTGTCTTAAGAAATGCTTTTCTTCCTGGGTAACTTACCATTATTCCAAAATGAAAGGACTCAATAAAGAGGTATTTCACTTTTTGATTTCTTAGAAGAAGTTACCAATAATCCCAAGGTTACCAGTTTTATAATGGTCTCAGAATTTGTATTTCTATCAAAAGCCTTCCAATGACGCATGAAAAAGAGTTCAAGTGCCTATTTTTTTGTATTGTGAAAATACCATATAGAGGGGTTACAATTACATGGGCAAGATAAATGAGAAGATTTCTTATCAAGCATTGTTGCCTCCTCCTTTGTTTCCCCTTCCCATCCCGTCCCATCTCCCCCATCACTCAAAGTTGTAAAGTTCGTTTTTCGACATATGACTTGTACATCTCATTGTTGCAATGGGCCCACCTGTATCCCTATTTAAACGATTCGTTTTTTCCCTTCCCTTCCCTAAATTATACCAACATCAAATACAGTGAGAGCAGGGGTTATACCGTGGGGGAGGGACATACAAAGCAACTCAAAAATCATCTTATAAATATGTTAGAAACAATCACATGAAAGAAAAACCATTTGGATCCTTACCTTGGGGTTCATTTCACCTAACATCAACTTATCTGACCTTTTCTGCTTGTCTCAGACATATACTAGTTATTGAAAATAAGGGAAACCATGGGACCTGTGTTTCTTTGGGCCTGGCTTCCTTCTCCAGTGCATATTTTAATAAGGATATTGGATTATGAAAGCTCTGTGTGACCTCGAGACGGAAGTGGAAGATTAATTTATTCATTTACAATATTACAACATTATCTATTGATGATGCTAGCTGGAAAAGGTGAATAAGGTATATTTCCTTCCTTCAAAGACCTTGTGCTCTGGTAAGGTGCAGTGTGGCTGAACATGTTCACTCAAGCCTATGAACCATGTGTACATGTATGGAAGATGCACTTAAAGATCCTGAGATAGCTTTTTAAAAAAAATCTATGAAATATTTGTAAAAGCTAAAACTGGGTATAACACTTAACCAGAATTACAGAGAAGCAGACTGCCACTGCTTTCCATGGTTTGAAGACTAACTGTGGGCAATGTTCATATCTCCAATAAACATATCTGGTTTAGACTTGGTAAAAGATGATGGCCAAATGAAAAAGAAAACTATGGGAATTCAGGGCCAAATCTGGGGGCAGAAATCAAAGTCACAATAGAGCTGTTAGACATTCTATTCTCTTATCAGATATAGAAATATGTCAGATGTTGGGGGACATGGAATAAAAACTCAGAAACAATGTAGTGCTATGTTGGATGCCATTACAGTAACATTGTATATGTCCATATATAATAAAGTATAATATATTATGATCATTATTATAATAAGGGAGAATGAAACTGAGGAATTGCCATAGTGTTTTCAGGAGCGATCTCTGAACACAGTTTCTAATTATGTCCCCTCCCATCTCCAGGCAATTTGAAGATGAGAAGGATTCCAGATCCACAGATGGCACTAAAACAGCCATTTTCAACCAACGCTGTACTTTGAAGTCACCTGGGGAAACCAGTTGCATGTTAATACACGTGTTTGACCTACAGATTTTAAATTAATTGAGTGGGGCTCAGGTGTGGGCAGCCTTTACAGTTGTAAAGGTGATATACAGAGGGGCTACAGTTACGTAAGTAAGGAAATGAGTACAATTCTTGTCGAACATTGTTACCCATTCCCTGATTTTCTTTCACTTTCCCTCTCCGCAACTCCCCTCCCCCCTCAAGTTGTGAAGTTTATTTCCAACATAGTTTCTTTTGTGTATCACTGCTGTATTGGTTCACCCTTTATGGGCAGACTTTTAAAAATGAAAATTAGGGGTTGGGAAGGTGACTCACTGGTAGAGTGCTTGCCTTGCATGCATGAAGCCCTGGATTCAATTCCCCAGCACCACACAAGCAGAAAAAAGCCAGAAGTAGACCTATGGCTCAAGTGGCAGAGCGCTAGCCTTGAACTGAAGAGCTGAGGGACAGCGCCCAGGCCCAGAGTTCAAGCCCCATGACTGACAAGAGAAAATTCACTTTATTTGTTAGAGTAGTTAGAGATTTATAGCAAAACTGATGGATGGAGAATTCCCATATGCTCCAGGATACACACATATACAAGCTCCCCTGTGTCAGAGTGGCACATTTGCTGCCACAGATGTACCCATACTGAGAGGTCACTATCATGGTAAGTCCAAAGTTTAGATCAGGGTGTGCTCTTGGTCATACAGTCTACAAATGTGGAGAAGCGCATAATGACATGTATCCATCACTGCAGAATTATGCTGGTGGCAGGTTGTCTTTCGAAGGCTCCTTGGTAAACACTGCACTAGCACAGAGAAGCCAAACACTGGCATCGTATCTGGAACCTTTTATATATTTCTTTCCACAAGGCTACCATAGAAGCCTTACCTTCCAGGAACTTGAACATTTAGGAAAACCCAGAAGAATGTTCTGAAACTCTGCTATCTAGAAAAGGATGTATAACTTCATTAGAGGGGAAGAGATGGAAGTTGCATTCACTGGATGGACTTCTCCCAAGAGATGCCAGGGCTGGAAGTTGGATGGGAAAAATCATTACAATAAACGAAGTATCTGACTTTTCCTGTGTCAGCTTCTTTATCTGAAAACTGTAGATTGGTAGTACATAACATGAATTGTCATTATGAGAATTGAAGCCATCATATTGAGCTTAGTGTATTTCCAGCATTTTATGGACAATACATGGTTATTCGTGGCAGTTACTACAGTAGAGCAGAGAAATAGTTTTTAGTGACGTGGATTATAAACCAATTAATAGTAAAAATTCAAAATCAGGGAAAGCACTGTTAGTAGAGTGGCCAGGAAAGGCTTCTCAGGATTCTTTTTTTTTTTGTCATCAGGGCCATCGTTTCTCATGGTATTTTGACTAGGAAGAATTTGCTTTTACATAAGTGCAATGATTTTTGACAATCTGTTACTCAAAGAGCTGTGTGTGTGTGTGTGTGTGTGTGTGTGCGCGCGCGCGCGCGCGTGCGTACTGGTCCTGGGATTTGATCTCAGAGCCTGGGCACTGTCTATAAACTTCTTTTGCTTAAGGCTAGTGCTCTACCACTAAAGCCACAGCTTCATTTCAGTTTCTTTTTGGTAATTAAGTTGAGATAAGTGTCACAGCCTCCTGAATCCCTAGGATGATAGGTGTGAGCCACCAGTACTTGCCAAAAGGCATTTCTTTATCATACCCAGCAAAGAGAAGAGAAACAAACTACTATAGGACAAGTCCTTATTCTATAAAATGCAATGTGCCAACATGTTATTACCAAAAATCTACTTCAATGAGTCAGCTAAAAAAAAAAAGAAGAAAGAAAAAAGAATTTGTGGTAGATGGTGAATTCAGGACCTGAGAATAGGGCAAGGCCATAAGATACTGTTATTTTCAAGTATCTTCAAGATATAGGTGTATTTCCTTACCAGTAGGTGTCACTGCAGCCATTAAACACAGTCTTTTAAGGGAACTTGGTCCCATAAATGTTGTAGTTTAATTGGTAGAACATAGTTATGATAGGCATAAAGGATATTTATTCTGAAAAGCAATATATTTTATCATGGTCACGAACTTGTAAAAACATTGGCTTAAGGAAGCTAAAGTGCATGCTTTAAATGGGCTTACTTAATACAATACACAGCCTAAGTAATAGAATCTTATGAGTTTTAAATATATACAGTGGGCTTTCCTGGATAAGATATGGTTTGTGTTTCAGAGTTATTCCATAGAATCTGATTTATAGGAAAAATTTAATGAGAATTCACAGACCCAATTGCTGACCTCTAAATCTTTGCATAGCCGGGCGCTGGTGGCTCACGCCTGTAATCCTAGCTACTCAGGAGGCTGAGATCTGAGGATCGCGGTTCAAAGCCAGCCCGGGCAGGAGAGACCGTGAGATTCCTATCTCCAATAAACCACCAGAAAACCGGAAGTGGCGCTGCAGCTCAAGTGGTAGAGTGCTCGCCTTGAGCTGAAGAGCTGAGGGACAGCGCCCAGGCCCAGAGTTCAAGCCCCACGACCGACAAAAAATAAAAAAAAAATAAATCTTTGCATAATTGACACCTTTTCCTTATAATGTTCTTGCAAGTATTGCCAGAGAAGAGAAGGGAAGAATGTACTTTAGCTGGAATTCTATTAGCTATCTTCTATCCTGTTTTTGTTATCTCTGGCCTTTTCACCATGTAGTATCTAGAATAAAATTGTTAAATTCTCCACATCTTTTAGAAAAGCAAACCTTAGTGACATCTGGGCATCTTACACAGAGAAATACTGGTCATTGCAAAAAAACAGTGATCCATGTTAGATTTCTATTGTGATCTCACAGTTGACTTCTTACAGCAGTTCTGTGCTGACATTGCTGAGTTGAACTTTTATTCTACACAGAAACTTCTGCATCTTGAAACTGGTTTGCCCACGCAAGGTGTTGGTTGTTCTTATGTATGCATAATTTAAGTTCGAGGAGTGTGAATGTACCCCTAGTGACTCTTTCATTGGTTCCATTTTACAAATTGAAACTGATGGTGGTGGTTATGGAGCACTTCAAGGGTGACTTAGGGGCAATCTAATTTACCAAAGTTGTGCAAAGGTGAACTCAATCTTGTCAATCAAAAATTAAAAGTCTATTGTAGTTTTCAAACTAGAAAGAGCACACATCACCTATCTGGAGATCACAGGGGTTCTGTCTTAGCCTACCTCTGTTGATCTCATCAGAAAAGGTAAGGCAATGGCGGACTCTGGTATGCTAACATGTCCCTGTAACATTTAAAGTAGTTTAGGAACATCACATTGCCTTTTGTCTCGCGCTTGCTAACTTTGTAAGATATCTTGTAATGCTTGTGTACAGAGAATTTTGATTTTGTATTCCTGAGCCATCAATGTAAATGTGGTTTCCACAGAAAGCATAATATTATAGGTGAAAAATTCAGATAATTTAAAAGGAGTGGCAACAAACCAGGTGCCAATGGTTCATGTCTATAATCCTAGCTACTCAGGAGGCTAAGATCTGAAAATCATGGTTCACAACCAACCTAGGCAGGGAACTCTGTCAGACTTTTATCCCCAATTAACCTGTAAAATGCTGGAAGTAGAGCTGTGGCTGAAGTGGTAGAGTAATAGCCTTGAGTACAAACATAAGGGATAGTACCCAGGCCCTGAGTTTAAACCATCATATTGGCACACACACAGAAAAATAGCAGTATCAAATACATGTATCTTCTTAGCATAAAACAATATATCTGTGTTGCTTACAAGACCTAGACACTATTTACAAAGACTATATTGTAGATCTCATAATAGAGACAAAAATAAACAAAAATGTGTATTAGTCAACTGCATGCCATGTCTTATGTGCATTCTGAGGCATACTAATTGTCTTCCACATATTCTAACTTTCACACCTTCACAAAATGAACTTCAGTTTTCTTCATATCAATCTACTTCAATTACATTATTGTGGTACCTAGCGCTGTTCTATTGACTTTAATTCAGTCTGTTGAATGTCTTTGGCTTTTGTTGAAGACCAGTATAGGGAAGGAGTTTTGGGAACTCAATGCGAAGAGAGATTGTTACTTTTCATTGGGCTCCATATTTCAATTTTCCAATCATTTATAAAATACTTTTCTCCCAGATCTTGATAGTTCTTTAAATTTTGCATGACAAATTGTTTAATGATAAGAATTTCTCTCTTTCCCAAAGCACTCCAACTTTAGAACCTACAGCAAATAATTCCCATAGCAAATGTTTTTTTTTTATGCTTCACATTTTTCTAATGATCTTGTTCTAAACACTCTTGGTTTGTTTCATTCTGCCTCATTTCTTTTTACTAATGTTACCTGCTACACAAACATTTTTTTGTAGGCACTTGGAGTTTTGAGGCAAAAATTATGAGGATTACACTTAAAATTCACATAGAAAACCACAACTTAATCCCTACAGGTTACAACAAAGTGAGAAGATACTGCCTTGATTGTTAAAAGGAAGAATAAACAGCACCCAGATCTCACCACTGACAAACATTTTATAACGTTTCATGTTCTGGTAAGGTTTTGGTATGTTGGTATGCTAAGATAATGAAACACACAGAAATTCCTCTTTTCCTTTGTAATTTGAAAGTCACAATATTAGAACAATCTTAATTCAAAACAAAAATATAAGTTAAATTACTAAGCCCCTCCTCCTCCTCCTCCTCTTCCTCCTTTCTCTTCCTCCTTCCTCCTCCTCCCCTTCTTTTCCTTCTTCCCCTTCTTCCTTTTATCCTCCTCCTCCTCCTCTTCATTTTTTTTTTGAGGTACCAGATATGTGGATTTGAACTCAGAGCTTGCTAGGCAGGTACCCAACCATTTGAATTATTCTGTCCATTAGCACATTTTAAACTTGAATTTTTTTTAAAAACTCAGACCTACCCTCAGACAACAATTTGCCTATCCATGCTTCTTGTTTACCTATAATAATTAGAACTCACCAAGGTGCCTAGTTTATTGATTGATAAACAGGATGTCACTAACTTTCTGCCCTTGCTGGCCTTGAACCATGATTCCCTTGAGATGTTTTCCACATACAAGCACGAATCACCTCTCCAGGCTATTAAGGATTCTTGTGCTAGTGAAATAGTCATCCACTGTTGGCATTGATGAATTAGAAATAGATATGTTAAGTTTCCAGAGATTAATAACAGAAATAATGATTGATATTGAAATTTGAAATATCTTCTAAATAAGCAATAAACATGAATGAACTGGAAAGGTAGGCTCAGAACATGGTTTGCTGGTGGGCTGGAAAAATCAGCTAAACAGGAAATTGAGGCTTGTCTGTGTGGAGAAAAATGACTAGACATAAGTTTAGGGAAAGAAAGTGACTCATAGGTCCCTTACAGAATCATAGTTCTGCTATTTGATTTTGGACTCAGTGTATTTTGGTGAAATATAATGAAGTTGAGGCAGGAAATGAGTCTTGATTTATAAAGCAATAATAGTTTGGAAAATAGGAAAGCTAGTGTTAAAATAAAAGCAATAGATTCCTTTAATTTTAAATAATGGAATGAATGGTAAGAATATTTGGTAGGAAAGTTCTTACAATTGAATCCTCTTTAGTATATTTTGCTCATGATTGATTGATAGGAATCTTCATTCCGAAGTAGTTATATATTGCTTTGAATCACAATAGTATTTACACAACCAGTTTCTATTCTCTTGTCTTTATTTAAAAATCCCCTGAAAAATTTAATCCAGCCTATACTTATTTGTTTAGAAAATATGACCTTTAAAAGTGTATTTTAGAATAACAGTAAGAAATGTATTATATGTGAAGATTTTGAAATTCCTACTGAGTTAATATGTCCCTATTTTAATTTTCTAGGTGCAACAGTGTCAAATATGATCAAAACCATATATTTGTTATTCAGACTTAGTTATCTAATAGTTCCAGAAGAAATGTATTATTTTAAATTTGAGTTTTGGCTTGAAGTATGTTTATCCCTTTGGCATATAGATGAGTTGAGTCATTACAATTTGTCATTTCAGAAGAGAGGCAAAGATTCATTTCATTTGGAAGCTATGTATTTCCCAAAAGATCAACTTAAAATTTTTCTTTTATTAATGATTAAGTGGATCCACACTGCTTAAGTGACCAAGACACAAGTGTTTGCTGAATCTATGGCAAAGTTACGTTTGTCTTTATCTCATCTCTTTTGGTCTCACAAGGACATTTTGACTATGGAATGTTTCAAAATGTTTTATGTCTATAGCAAGAAAATTAATGAGTTAACTACAATAAAACACTAGATCTGGAATTGGACAGAACTATACTTAGAATTTGTTTCTCCATTCACATCAAATGTAACCTTAGGAAAATTACTTTATTTCTCTGGATTTTAATTATCTCTTCATAAGGTTCATCTGGGAATTAAGCAAGAAAATGTATGGAAAATTACTGACAATTTTAACTGCTAAGCAAATAGTCATTTTTCCCTGTTACTTCATCAACGATAATTAACACTGTGACCTCACTTTATTTTTCTTTTGGCAGTAATGGAGCTTGAAACCTTGCTCTTGTTAGGTAGGTCTTAAGCCATACCTCTACCTTTATTTAGTCCTGGTTATTTTGGAGAATCATACTTCATGCCTGGGCTGTGCTCCTTCTACTTATGCTTCCCTGTGTAGCTGGGGATGACAGGTGTGAGCTACTTTGTCCAGCCCCTGATTAAGATAGAGACTAGGCTGGGAAGGTGGCTCAGGGGTAGTGTGCTTGCCTTGCATGCATGAGGCCCTGGGTTCGATTCCTCAGCACCACGTAAGCAGAAAAAGCCAGAAGTGATGCCGTGGTTCAAGTGGTAGAGCATTAGCCCTGAGCTGAGGGACAGCACCCAGGCCCAGAGTTCAGGCCCCATGACCAACTATGAAAAAAAAAAAGATGGAGTCTAATGAGTTTTTGCACAGGCTGGCCTCAGATGCCCCAACCTCTGCCTCCCCAAATAACTAGAATTGCAGGTGTTAGCCACTATCTGGTAAGACTATACATTATAAATTGAGATTCGTCATTTCTGTGAGATTTCATTAACATAAGTAGAGATGTCTGAAGTCAAACCTGCTTTCTCATTCTCCACACCATGTGAACATTTAGCAGTAACTGTTTAGAGAATCACATGCAGGCTAAGAATCCAAACATTCACCCCAACTTGTTTTTATTGACTTCCAAAATTAAATTTTTCTGGGCTCAAAACTTATAATTTAGAACTTTAGGCTTTTATTGTTCTCTGATTTTATTTGAATCTAGTCTCTCTAGCTGGACTTCAATGTCAGAGAAAGAAAAAATTAGCACATTTACTTCACATCCTTCACTCCTACATTTGTAACTATATTAATTTTCTTTCTTTAAAAAATTTTATTGTAAAGATACTATACAGAGGGGTTACAGTTACATGAGTAAGGTAATTAATGAGTACATTTCCTATTGATCATTGTTACATCCTCCTTTGTTTTTCCCTACCATCTCTTCCCTGTAGCTATATTTATTGTCGATAAATACCTACTGACTGGTTATATGAAAATGTAAGTATTGCCCTCTTGATATTGAAAGAAGAGCATTAAAAGAAAGTATTTTTTAAAAGAAACAGGCATATCTTTTTCTAGATTATTTGTTTTCATTTTGGAGATTTTATTTTTCTTTTCTGTTTTCTTTTCCTTTTTTGGTTGTGGGGCTTGAACTTTGGGCCTAGGCACTGACTCTGAGCTCTTCAGATCAAGGCCAGTACTCTACCATTTTGAGCCACAGCACCATTTCTGATTTTTTGGTGGTTAATTTGAGTAAGAGTCTCACAGACTTTCCTGCCCTGGCTGGCTTTGAACTGTGATCCTCAGATCTCAGCCTCCTGAGTAGCTAGGATTACAGGCGTGAGCCAACAGCACCCTGATATTTTGGAGGCTTTCTAACTTCCATAAAGTTCACATTATTACCTTTTAAGAGTAACGGGATTAAATCTTGTTTGGTTTGTAAGGCACAGTGGGTAAGGATCCTTCTTCAGTTTATATTTCATAGCCTTCACCAATCACAAAATCATTTTAAGGGATGATACAATAGATCCACAGCAGCACGTTGTATTTTAAGTGTGTAAAAACAGGCTAAATGAAAGCAATGATATTTCTGCTTTTATTAATTTTAAAGCCCCTCTATTCATTTCAAGTCCAAGGAATGTAACTAATACATTTCATTGGCAGGCACTTGAAGTCACTTTCATGTACATTCTATGGCAGTGGACATGTGTCCTTAGAAAGTGTCAGAACTTTAGTGATAAATGAAAAAAGGCTTTCATTGCTTCCTTTCTAGGCAAAATGTGACACTGAAAACTGAGGTCAACTTTTCCACACCTCCAAAGACCTAGTCAATTTTCAGAAATCAAGACTATCAGAAATATAAATACCTGGCAAGACATATGGTTAAAGTGAGCACGTTTTCAGTAACGTGTGCTTCTCGGAGCCCTCACCACCTCTCTCTTCCTCACCCCCTTCCCAGTCCAACCCCACTTCTTCCTTCTTCCACCACAGGACAACGCTCTCTTCACTCCTCTGTCAGCTCTGAAATGGAGAAACGAGATGATCTCTAGGCCTCCTGCCAGGCCCGCTATTCTTTATAAGTGGATTCATCTATACATAATTTTTCAAACATTTCATCAAAAGCTTGTTGAATCAATGTAAAATGAATATGCAGATGTTTGGCACCATATGTCCAAACATCTGGATAGTTGAACTAGTGTAGTTTTTGAGGGTGTTTAATTCTGTGAAGATGAAGTTTATCTGAACTTCCGGTTTAATTCTAGAAAGGGAAATGTCAACGTTAATGATCGTCTAAACAATACCATTAACCCGAGCCACCTAGACATAGCAAATCAGAAAAGATTGCAGACACCTTTCATTATCTTTTTAATAGTAAACTTCTAACACTGGTCCTGAGGATCTGTATCATTGTTTGTTATTGAATTGCACATCTGCTCTCTCCATTTCTTACTTATCTTTGTCATGACGTTAACTATACACACCAGAGTCTGGCTTTTATTAAGAAAATTAGAGAAACCTGTGCAGTAATAAGGAGGTAGCCCACCTCACACTTAACGGTAGTTGTATAGACTCACATACCTTAAAGGCTTTTTCCTTTATGCTGAAATTCTTTTTCTGGTACACATAAACAGGCCTGCATACCAAAAACATGCAGTCACTGACTACGTTCACTAGATGAGAATTGGGCCTACAGCCATACCACCAACAGACTAAGAACTTGCCAAGGCTCACATAGGAGAGGCAGACCAGCTTTTCTGTGGATAAAGTAACTCTGAAATATCAAGTCAGGAGAGTAACAAGATGTTAGAATGGATCGCAGAGAGGTGAAGCTTCTAAGATACAGCAGTCCGAAGGAGTCCCATAGCGGCCTTCACCAAACTGATTTTTCACACAATGATTGAGTTCATATGACCTCCTTTTAACAGAGGAAATCTTTATTTTGGGTTCTTTTTCTCTGCTTGTATATTGTTTCCAAGAGGCTTTCTTCAATCTTAAGAATGGGACTTGGTTAGCATATCTGGTCTACCAATTGCTTATCTCCTTTTCTTGCTATCATATTCATTTTATATCATGCTATAGACCATGCTCTTACCCCCAAAGATCTCTTGATTCTCCTTCCAGACAAATTTCCACATTGATACAGCTCCCACATAGAAAGATTTCCCCAGGACTTAGTTTCTTACCGGAAGTTATTTCTTCAGTCACTAACACATTATTCCAAAATGAAATTATCCAGGAATGAGTAAGCCTAATACTTAAAAAAAGTCTAGATTATTTTTCAAGTATATTACATGTATCCAAAAATTACGTTGTAATGTGAGGTGTCAGTATTAATGTCATAGTATTGGCCATCACTGCAGTGCAGAGTTCCTATCTAAAACCCAACTGAAGAGAACATTAAGTTTTATTGATTTATCAGTCATCCCATTCCTGCCATTTCTACCATCACTGCCCCACATAGGGTCTCTTTCCCACAAGGCAATTGTCTTTGTATTGTTGTTTACTTCCAATATTTTCTTTTCAATGTCCTTACAACAATTATCTCTGTCTTTCTGTAAATGATTTGTGTATATACATTTACAAATTTCTAGAAATCTTGGTGTGGGTAGACAGAATAAGAACCCCTCAGTGGTGTGACCTTGTTATCTTGTGTAGCAAAAGAGACTTTGCAGATGTGATAAGGAATTGAGAAGGAGAAATTATGTTGACTTGTTTGAGTTAGCCCTGTCTAATGACAAGAGTTCTTACAAGAGAAGAAGAGTCTTTCCCAGCTCAGTCAGAGACATGCAACAATAGAAGGCCAGAGCTACTAAATACCTATTACCAACCAGTTCTAAATAATTCATGGAAGGTCCAGAACTCTAAGTCCGCTGTCAAAGAAACATAAGGAAATAGAATTTTAGGCACCACAGCTTTGAGAAAGTCAGATGAAGGTCTGAAATGAAAAACAAGGACAAAAGCCAAAATAAATCCAGAAGTTTTATAGATGAGAAAATCTAGAAATACATCACTGAATATGGTTTTATATAATGAACGGATCATGTTTTAGCTGACTTTTGGAGAGTCAACTAACCAATGGGAAATATTAATTCAACAAGAGCTACATGCCAGGCATAGTCTAGATTATGTCACTTGCAATTTTTTCTTTACTGGACCTCCTGATTACACTGCTTAGCAAGGAACCTAGACATTTAAAATCATTATAAATTAAATGAGGGTAAAGGACATGTGCAAATGCAGCTTCAATTAAGAATCTGAGATTTTGGGAAGAAGTGCTCTTTATGATGAGAGCCAATGAGTAAGATAAAGAAAATAAGAAAGTAATATGTGTTTTAGAGAATATTTCCTTAAATATATTTTCATCTCTGAGGGCTGACCTTAATGATTTAGCAAGCCTACTTTCATTGCTTGAAATGTTTTAAACACAATTGTCAGAATTAATTCAAGTGAATGTGGCTTTTATTCTTTTAAGAAGCACAGAAAGAAAGCCTCAGATTTGATTATTTTAATAATTTAACAAAGTTATCAAGTATCAAGGACTTTATTATTATTATTATTATAGTTATTTTATTTTTTTTATTTTTGCTGATCCTGGGAATTGAATTCAGAGCCTGGGGGTTGTCTCTGAGATTCTTTCACTCAAGACTAACATTCTACCACTTGAGTCACAGCACCACTTCCGGCTTTTTCTGCTTATGTGGTGATAAGGAATCAAACCCAGGGCCTCATACATGTAAGGCAAGCACTCTACCACTGAGCCACCTTCCCAGTCCAAGGATTTCTTTTTTTAATCCTCAACTATCCTCAGATATTGGCCTTCCTTAGATCTGAACAGTCCTAAGATACCTGTTTGAATTTAAGATTCACAGTCTACTCCAAAGGCAAGAAGAAAATGGAGCATGCAGTCCATTTAACCTTCATCTCTTTTTTTATTAGATGGAAAAACAGCATTCCCAGAAGCAATTCATTCTCTACCTCTTCCTTAAGAACATTTTGTCATTTATGAAATATAAGATCCAGTCTTTTATAGAACACATAAGTGAAATTAAAAATAGAACGTGGAGCCAAGGACCTATAATACAGCAGGGAATTGCATTACACAGTAATAAGTAGACCTTCTAGAGTCAATGTTGTCTTTCTTTGTCTAGCCATATAATGAACCTGAGCCTACAGTTTTGTAGTTCCTAAGAACTAAGGGGTTTTTCTTTTGGGTAGATTACACTGAGCACTAATGTTCAAATTCCAGAAAGTTGTCTACATCACTGTTTTGTATACTCATTTGATGATATCATTTATACCAGTTGTTTGACAATGCATTAATAAGAGTAAAAGCAAATATAAAGAAAATCTTTTCTCATCTGAATAAGTGTTCCCCAGTGCCTTATAAACCTCTTTTCTCATGTGGTAGAAGCCTTAGGAGGAGGAAGGAATTTAGGTCATTGGGAGAATGTCCTTGAAGGGGTTATTGGGACCTCAGATCTTCCTTTTTGTCTTTCTATGAGGTGAGCAATTACTCTCTCAGATGTTCCCACCATAATGTACTGTGCTACCCTAGACCAAAGGCAACGATGCCAAACAACGGGGGCAGGGGAGGGGCAGAAACCTCTGAAGCTATGCTTTTCCTCCTATAAACTGGTCTTCATCAGGTATTTTGCCATCATCACAGAAGGCTGCTTAACACAAAATTCAAATTATTATCACTCTTTAAACAGGAATAGTCCTTAGTCTTCTGGTCTAATATTATTACTTATATAACTAAGTTCTAGATGCAACAAGATCAGGAAAGTGACTATCTGGCACTTTCATCTCTATTTTACATCTGTGTGAAAATTGAACATTGTTTAGGTAATATTAAGTGCCTTGGACCCCAATTAAGAAATAGTAGCCCTTGAAAAATTGAGACCATCATAATGATATGATGAAAAAGTCTAATTTATCCTGTAAGTTATTTAAGAATTCCTTTAGTTCCATGAATATTAATATGACTAAACATTTAGTAGGTAGCTTCTAGATAGTAAAAGTTCTTTCTGGTATTTTCCTCTTGCCAAGGCTGTCATGTCACTCTCTGGACGTGGAGAAACTTTCATTGCTCTTTTGTATCAAACACAATGAAATTTTAAAAACAATTGACATTGAATCTATGTTCCAATTATCAGCTCAAGAATTACATGACTATGTTATTTACCATAGCTAAGATATGGAACCAACCCAGATGCCCCTCAGTAGATGAATGGATCAAGAATATGTGGTATATATACACACAATGGAATTCTATGCCTCCATCAGAAAGAATGACATTGCCCCATTTGCTAGGAAATGGAAATACTTGGAAAAAATTATATTAAGTGAAGCCAGGCCCAAAGAAACTTAGGTACCATGGTTTCCTTTATTTGCAATAACTAGTATATGTCTAGGACAAGCAGAAAAGGTCAAAAGCTATGTATATATGACCATATAAGATGACGCTAAGTGAAATGAACCCCAAGATAGGGACACAAGAGGTTTTATCTTCATTGCTGTTGTTTTTAAAGTATTTATAATGTACTAAGTGATTTTTTTGTTTCTTTTTTATGTTCTCCCCCCCATGGTACAACCCCTGTTGTCACTGTATTTGATTCCAGTGCCCTGCATCTTGTATACACATTTTTATAATTTGGGGAGGGGAAGGGAAATAAAATTCTGAAATAAGGATGCAGGTTGATCCATTGTAACAATGAGATGTACAAGACACTATGTTTAAAACAAACTTTACAACTTGTGGGGGGACGGAAGGAGGAATTGGGGAGGTGGGAAGGGAAGAGATGGTAAGGGAAAAACAAATGCTCGGTAAGAAATGTACTCATTATCTTACTTATGTAACTGTAACCCCTCTGTACAGTATCTTTGCAATAAAAAAATCTATACTAAAGAAAGAATTACATTGCTGTGTCAGACCCTACAACAAAGTAATTTGCATGTATGTGTTAAGTGTTGTAGTTGTTTACAGGGCATTGAGAAATACTGTGTTCAGGATTGATGAAATTAAAGATATAAGTGAAGTCTATATTCATTAGAAAAACTTCATTAGAAGGAAAATCATTCTTATCTTCTCCCAGTGTGTTTCTCCTGAAGCAGGTCCTAAACCTGGGAAGGACTTCGTTAACTTTCTCTGGAAGCTCATTATAATATTCTCATGTGTTCCTGACTTACACAAAGTAACATCCTCATCACTTAAAATATAGAGACAAAGAGAACTGGGCTGCAGAACTTGCTAAGTTCTCACTATATTACTATTAGGTTAGGCATGTGTATGGTCTTTTGCCTAATCCTATTTCTCCACATCTACCTATTTTCTTCAAAGACCTAACCTGAATTCCTTCCACTAGGCTACATCTAAGAATGGGTAAATTTGTTTTTTTGGGTCTCCATTCCTTTGTGAAGGCTCTCAGGTCACATAAACTGGAAATTGTTTGTCTCCTGTTAATCTGTCTTTGGAAGATTCTGTCATAAATTAGGGATCAGGAAAAATGCATTTTTCTTTTCCTATAGGTACATTCCCAATCCTAGGTCAGAGTAAGAGATGGAGGTAGTATTATATAACTTATGTGGTAATTACATGTAAGCATGTCTTAGTGTTGTTGTTATTGTTTTTGTACCAGTACTGGAGCTTAAACTCAGAGCCTGGGAGCTGTCTCTGAGTGTTTGTCCTCAAAGCTAGTGCTCAACCACTCCCCCCCCCCTTTTTGGTGGTGAATTGCAGATAAGAGTCTCAGATTTTCCTGCCTGTGCTAGCTTTGAACTGCAATCCTCAGATCTCAGCCTCCTAAGTAGCTAGGTTTACAGGGGTGAGACACTACCATACAGCGAGTGTTGTTTTATTTTACCCTAGACTACCCTTGGAGGAATGTTGCCAGCTTTATTGTATCTTTCATAAGACTTAGATTCAAATCCTTTCTCTACTCTTCAGGACTGTTTTTACCTTGCTAAGTTACTTGATTTGAGTTTCATTTGTTCAGGAAGACTTAAACTGATAAATGCCTTGAGGATTATGAGAGACTGTTAGTGTTTATGTAAATAAGGTGTGGGTATTTCTGTAAGGAATGAAACTCAGTGCCACTTAAAATGTACAATTAATGTGAGTTACTAATAACTGAATATATTGCTCAATTGAAAATCAAGGTCTGCTTTTTCCACTAGCTGACCTGTGGGTTTTGGCTAAGACATTGAACTTTCTGAATCTCACTTTCAAGCTGTGTTGAAAAAGGGAAAGTTGAATTTGTAAATCGTCTTGCAGCTTTAAAGTTTAGTAATTCCCAACTTTACTTATCAATCACTGCAATGGTTTGGAGAATTTTTTTTAAAGCTTCAAACACTGTGGAAACTTTACCATATGATTTCATGATTCAATGTGCCTATTGGACAATTTGTTACAATGGGATGAAGACAAAGTGCTGGTAGTAATGGGTAGAATATCTAATAAGTGGAAGGTTCTTTTAAGAAACAGAATTTTTTTCTCCCTCATGTCATGGGGAGAAATGGATCCTTCCATGGTGTTTTGTAAATGAGCTCTTGGCTATTGCTGGGTTTAAGTTCCCAAGTTTAAGTTTTACCATTTATTGGCATCCAACAGAGAAGCAGAGTACTTTTATTTGGAAATACATTTGGAAAGGATTCCAGAGAGCCTAGGCAGCATTAATTGTACTGTAGTTGGGGAGATTTTCACCTTTCTGTGCTCTGTAACTAGCTGGCCCTCTTCCAACTGTAATTTAGACTTAGCATGAACTGTAGGGTTTTTTTTCCTTCTTTTTCTTTAAACATGGACAATGATCTTTTTTCAAGCTAATAATTTCCTTTATTGTTGTTCTAAATTTTAATTTTGGATTTGCTTTCATTATTTTCAAGAACTCTCTAGTCCCTATATATTTATTCTTGGGGGAAAAGTACATTTTAAACCCATGATATGTAGTGACATTTAAACACTTGGATGGTTGGAGAATTTGGGTTCACTCATGAAGCCCTTACTAATCCCATTATAAGCTTCATCAGGAATGTCAGCCACCCCAAGACTGCTTTATTTAAATTACAATAGAAAATGCCTCTGAACCCTCAAGCACCCCAATTTATGTCCTTTTAATCAAACAACTTCAGGCCAAAGTGACTCTCATAGGGAGCTCATTAAGAAAACTGAGATTCAATTGGTAAGAGATTTTATTTTATAGATAACAAGAAGGTAAAAGAATTCTATGTGCAGTCTCATAACTGTCTTTTATGTTATGACCAAATAACCTGTGTTGTAATTGGCCAAGTATTTGCATGAGCATCATTTGTATAAACAAGTGAACGGCCACATGCAGTCCGTGGTCTTCTGGTTCAAATTATTATGACAGACAATTATTTTGTGGTTGTGAGAATGTCATTCTCTGCTGGAAACAAAGATGAGTAAGACTGATAATGTCTCAGAAAATCAGATAAGTCTTCAAATTCTTATTTTGTTTATATGTACTAATGATAGTGATGACGCATGTTTGATGACCTTTTTTAAAATCTAAGAAAGGCCTGGCGCTGGTGGCTCATGACTATAATACTTACTCTCCAGGAGGCTGAGATTGGACAATCACAGTTTGAAGCCAGCCCAGGCAGGCAAGTCCAAGAGACTCTTATCTCCAATTAACTACTTTATAAAGGCTGGAAGTGGAGTTGTGGCTCAAAGTGGTAGAGCACTACCCTTGAGCAAAAAGCTCAGAGACAATAAGTAGGTCTTGAGTTCAAGCTTCAGGACTCATAAACAATTCAATCAATCAATCAATCAATCAAAGAACTTACCTTGAAAGAATGGGAGAATAACTATATAATATCAAGCACAACAAAGTTAAAATAGAAATTACTTGTTGGCGAGCACAGAAGGATCAATATTTACTGTGAAAATAATCAAACTAAAGGATGAATCAAGGATGAACAACTTTCATTTCTTCTCTGCTACAGTCATGATTAGCTCAGGAACTGATGGGAAGGAGTTGAGAGCCTACAGTATCCATTATTGATGTCCTCTGGTCTACAGGTACTGTTGAGACACTGGTGGGATGGTCTGGAGGCTGAGATTGTGAGGAAGAACAGTCTCTTCCCTTTTCATAAATCTTCAAGAGGCCATGATGCTTCATTCCTATACCAAACTTATTGGTGCTTGTCTGTTATTGCTGATTGCCTTGTTCTTATTTCTATCTTGTTTTTGCCTTTGATGTATCAGAAGTATATATTAAATGTAGGGTGTCTTACATTACTTTTGGACCCAGTTGAATTATATGCATTTTTCTTAATTGGATTGAGATGCTTCCTTTTATATTCAAAATTTCTTTATGTATTTCTGGATTTCCTATTATATCCTTTAGTTTTGTATGTTCAATCATGTATTAGCAACACACTGAATCACTGAGAATTTAAATGAGATATATGAAGTCCGTATTGAAAATCCCTGGACCAATACCATCCTTCTGTACTTTCAGAAAGAAAATTCTTTATTATTTCCAGTGTTTCTACCTAGGGCTGATCAGATAACAATATAGACAGGTTTATCCTCATTATATCTTCCCTATGTTAACATTTACCTAGAACATATTACTGTAAAAAGTTGGAGTTTCGACATGAATTTAGCAGACTACTTAACAGATATGGAAAAAAGCAGATCTGTCATGGAGAAACAAGTAAAACAAAAACCAAATCAATCTTAACTCTAATACAGGAGAGAGTATATACAGAAATGTATCCAGAAGCTTACTATATAAGAAGTACTGTGTTGCTTACTAGCATAGTTTACTTAAGGAAGAAAATAATGGTAGACAGAAATGAAATGAAAAGGAAAACAATTTTCATGCTTTCTAGTTTGTTCATAATTAAACTATGTCATATATGTATTTCAGATCACAGGACCTCTTGCCAGCTTGGCTAAGATTCTAACATTTGAACCACACATCCAGTCCCAGTTCTTGTTGATTATTACAGAGATGGAATCTCTGTTGGCCTTGAACTGTGATCCTTTGGATCTCAGCCTACTGAGTAGCTAGGGTCTTTATACGCCATCAAAGTCCAAACTATTTAAAACTACTTTTTGAAACAAACTACAGATTACAAAATGGTTTTCACACTCTTATCTTTCTTATACATTCTTGTCATGATAGTACATTTTTATAAAACACTTTTAGTAAAAAAAAAACAAAAACAAAAATCTTTGATCAATTTTTTTACGTATCAAGGAGTTTACATTAAAGAAACAAATTTGGTAAGATTGTTCAAAAATGAATTACTACCATTTTGCATTTAATGGGTTTAGATTCCTATTTTACTAAAGGCAGGGTACTTTTGTAAGATCATAGCTGTAGCAAATGCTCTTTTCTATCTATTGCACATTTTTGGCACTTCTAGAAAGAAAAAAAAACAAATGGATCAAGTAATAATGCAAGAGAGATCAAAGCAATTCCTTCTGTCAATGGTAGCAATTCATGCAAATCTCTAAATACCAAAGGCTTCCTTTAGTTGAAGAGAAGTTTGCAAGAGAGGATCCTTTTGAAAAACACATCCTAGAAAATGGAATCAATTTCCTTTTTTTTTTTTTTTTGGTAATATGTAGCATGGGTTTAAAGACAAATACCCTGGTGCAAGAGAAGAAAAGTGGAATTAAGATTTATATTGAGTTCCTAATAATGATATTTTGCATATGTGACAGCAAGATCTATGTAATAATAGGGTACAGAGGTTCAGTGTGGACAACTGAACTAAACTTCATGAGCTCTGAATTCCCTCTTGCCCTCTCACATGCATTTACCATAGTGCATGGTATATAAACCAAATTAACTATTGTCATTTCCACTTTTTAATGATGAGGAAACAGAAGCTCAGGTATGAAGATACCTTAGTTCATGAGCTTATTATATTGTAGAGGCCGGTTTCTAAGACTGGTTTGTTTGTCTGAGGCCCTAGTTAGTGCTTTTTTTCTACATCTTTGATATTCAAAGTGTACCCAGTGTATCACTGGGGCCAGAATCATTTGGAAACTGGTTAGAAATGTGGACTCTTGGGCCCAATCCAGATCCAGAAAGCCACAATCACATTTCAACAGGATCCTCTGGTAATTCCATGCACACTGGATTTGGGAAGCTCTGCAGAACCCATGATTGCCTCCCCAAGCCGCTACTAAGAGGAAGGGCAGACAATCATTATAACATAGTTCTGTTTTAGAGACCACTAGCTCTCCAGGGTGGGGCTGGCCTTCAAAATTCTCTCTTCTTTGTGAAGTGTACTACCTGCAGGAGAATTCTCAGGCTTGGTTTTAGCTCTCTCTAGCTTTTGTTCTCAATTTTATCTTAAGGATTTTTTTTGATGGGTGGGGCTGTTGAATGATATGTGCCAGTGGTTCCCAACAAAGTACCACCATTGAAGCATACCTTGATAAAAAGAGATGGAAAGAAAATGCCAATGGACAATCCGAACCAGCATTCTTGCTTCACAATCTGTGAAAACATGACAGATGATGGCACCTGATAAAACTCAGTTCAAATACTGACCCTTTGATTTTTGTACCTAAAAGTGGTATTAATACATGTATTTCAAGGTTGAAAGGATCAAGTGGATGGAAAGTAGGAAAAAGTACCTGATAGGTAGTGTTTTTTTTTGTTTTTTTTTTTTTTCAGTCATGGGACCTGAACTCTGGGCCTAGGTGCTGACCCTCAGCTCTTCAGCTCAAGGCTAGTGCTTGAGCCACAGTGTCACTTCCAGCTTTTTTCTGTTTATGTGGTGCTGAAGAATTGAACCCAGAGCCTCTTGCATGCAAGGCAAGCACTTTACCACTGAGCCACCTTCCCAATCCCTGTAGTGTTTAATAAACAGAAGACAAACATAAGCCAATTTGACTTGTAACAGAAATTTCCCCTTTGTGTGAAGGGATCTTTGAGAGAAGAAGCAATCCATTTGAAGGAGTGGTAGACAATGTCTGCCCTCATGGAATGCAACCGGTTTACAAACTGTATTTAAAAGAATATCTTCTCTATTTAAAGACCAAAGCAATTGCTTTTATGTGGAACAAGCCCCAGGAGGGCTCTGTTTCTTAGTAAGAATCATCAGCTTCATTTTAGTCTGCGCAAATATCTCTTAGGAGGATTACTATTAGGGAATTCCAAGAAATCTTTTTCTTTTTATCATGTGATTACCAAAAACAAAGAAAAAAAAGTTCCACCCATAGGATGGGGACTTTTTTATTTTATCTCAGAGCTAAGATTTTTTTTTTTTATATGGGAACATAGCATGGATTTATGACTGCAAAATGGAAGGCAATGAAGAGAAATTTGCTTTTCGTGAAGAAGCTACTTCCATTAAGGAAGGTGCACCGCATAGCAATAAAGGCAGAGAGCAGCCTTGGTAAACCTCCCTCAGTTCCGGTTCTCAGGACTACAGTGAGCAATGCACAATAGAAATCCTTTCAAGTTGTTGCAGCTGTTCTGCTCAGTGGAGCTCCTACTGAGCTAAAGGATAGGCATTCCATAGACCTGGGAAATCCTCAGAACCTAAGGCCTAATTAATTTCCTGAAATACATAAAAAACTTGTGGAATCATGCGTAGAAAGCACACATATCTCTTGGAATTAAAAATAGCTTCAAATGCACTGAGAAAGGACAGGGCCCACAACTTAATTTTGTCTTTTCCTTACATTCCCACATATCCTTGAGATCAAACTCAAATGTACCCTAAACTACTTCTCTCTCACAGTTTGGCTTCTGTTATTTCACAATTTTGTGTAGTTTGGCACACGTGCAGTCGAGTTTCATTGTAATGTGCTGTTTATGTAGGTTGTCATGTACACAAGCCATTCCTGTACATTGGTTCTCAATGTCTATTCCTTTTCAAAAAGAGAGAGCAATGTTTAGTGAGACTAAGAAAAATAAATAGAAAAGAATGTTGCACAATTTGTGGCAACTTTTTGATTTTCTTGCTATAATAGGTTTACAGAGAGTTGGCAGACAATGTAAATAGAAGAACAGATTTCATTTTAAAGTCTTTTTTCATTCCTTAATTGAAGTATCCAGATATGAAAATATCTAAGCATAGACAGAATGTCTTTAACATCTATAAAATTTAGAATGGTTTTCTTTTTATTTTCTTCTGGGACACTCTGGAGAGACAATTCTCCTAGTATTTCTTTCCCTTGGGAAACCGTAGTGGATAACCAAGGTTATTATTGGGAGAAAAAGAGGGATCATCAAAAATCATAATGTGATTGTTTTCTGTCAGAGGACTCATTCACCTCAAACATGATAGAAATATGTAAAAAGGCAGTGATATGTTTCTATTTCATCTCTCAAATTCACTTAATCAAATCGAATTTACTTCTGTCCTTTCATGCTGCCTTTCCTATTTTGCTTCTCTCTGTCTTTGTCTCTGTATCTGTCTCTGTCTCTCCTCTTTCCAATGTAACTTTTGACTATTGATACTTATTACCCTGATTTAACCTCAAACAGTCTAGATTATGGCTTCTAGTACATGAATTCATCTCCATTTCATAGTGTACATCATACTTATCATAATGTGGCTCAGTGAATGGAGATATAATATGAAGCATAGGCCTCATGGAAGAATAAACTTATATCATCTCACAATATGAGAACCTATAGGTCATCATGCTTTGCCCATTTCTTATTTCCCCAGCACCACCCCTTCTCCCACTGCAATGACTTCATTAGCAAATTAATCTTGATTGAGAATTTGGATTCCTGTTTTTGAATCTCTCTTTTGACAGATTGTCCAGGAACAATCAACTACTTTGCAAGCTTGTGAGTGTTTGCTTTGCTTAAAGCATTTACATTAGATGGTTAGAAAGAAGTGGTTAGAGGAGATATCTTGAATTTGTAGATTAGAGAATTAAGATCAATTCTATTCTCCATCTGGAGAAACATGAATACACCATTATGCCTCCTCTACTTAGCAAGTTTCTTGATTCCTATCTAGATTCCTGTCTAGAATGATATATGATATGGCTACATATCATCTCAAAGATATGGCTATATTTTGTAATCTATACAATGAATTCTTGAATGCATTCTTTCCCTTTCCCTCTTTCATTTATCTAAACCCCTCCCCTATTCAATTCCCTTATCTTGCAAGTATTAAAAAAAAGTATACTTTTAAAAAAATTTTTATTTTGACTTAGTCTTTCTAAAGAATTATACTATTTGAGCTCTCTATAGAGTCTATTATACTTCAGTGAATTCATTTGTAAGGGAAGAGGTGGGTCTAAGAGGGGAGAAAATGCTGAAAGAATGACACAGATTGAGATGCATTCATTGTAGATGTAAACTGCTTTGTTAAATGACAAAAACATTCAAGGCATATTCTAAAAAATTATGAAAAGTAAGAAGGGGCTGGGAAGGTGGCTCAGTGGTAGAGCGCTTGCCTTGCATGCCTGAGGCCCTGGGTTTGATTCCTCAGCATCACATAAGCAAAAAAAAAAAAAAAAGCTGGAAGTGGCCCTGTGGCTCAGGTGGTAGAGTGCTAGCCTTGAGCTGAAGAGCTGAGGGATTGTGCCCAGGCCCAGAGTTCAGGCCCCATGACCGGACCCCACCCCCCCCAAAAAAAAAGAAAAGTAAGAGAAGGAGTGAGCCGAGAAAGGTGGGTGAAAATGTTGAAAAAGGTGACATTGATCAAGTTTCACTGCATTCATAAATTGCCTTGTTGAATGGCAACTCCTTTGTACAATTACTTTAAATCTGTTTTGAGAGGATATCATTAAGAAAACATTGTGTATAGTCTCTATTTCTCAAAAATACTTTAAAATATCTAATTGACATCAAGAGCTGTGGATGAAGGGGTGCAAAATGTAAGAAAGAAAGTAAACTTAAGGCCTCATACTGTAAAAAAAAGATAATAAAAATACTCAAAAAGAAAGATATGGCTACATTTAGCCTGGAAATCATATTTTATCAATGCTAACTTACAGTATTTTTACATTTTAACATTTCTCAGACTGGGATGCATCTTATCATTAATGATGCATTAGTTTGATTGCCAGTAGATTTCCTGTTTTTAGTAGACCATCCAATGAACATTCCACTTTATAAACAAAGTCATTCTAAATTTAAAGGGTTGTAGTATACCTTTGTAAGTATAACTTCAAAAATGCCTAATTGTAAAATCTAGAATTCAATAGGAATCACAGCTCCAGCCATTTCTCCATTCTGTGCTACAGAGCAAGAACAATTGGAAGTGAAATAACTTAAAGTATATTAGGGAAGTGTTTCAATTTATTATCATTTACTATGAGTGATTGGACTGAGAGCTCTTGCATTTTAAACTCATTGCAAATAGATATATAATAGTCTCTATTTGCAAATAGTAAAATATAGTCATCAAATGGCCAGTGAAATATTAATCTTCATTTTGAAGGAAAAAGCATTCCTCTGTATTGGATTGATTCAGTCAGTCTATTCAGTAACCACAGTAGTGAACATGCCTGAAATTTGAGTCAACTGTGCCATGACTTAGTTTTACTAGAGTCATCATATCATAAAGCAAAGTCAGTGATCCAAATAGAGTTTATACATTAGATTATCTTTAAACATGAACAGAGATCTTAGCAGAGCTCTCTACTGATCCTACAGGGCTTTCTGCATACTTAATTTTTGTGCTTGGTTTTGAATAAAATTGGAAGAGAAGGATATGAGACCTGAGAAGTTTATAGAGCATAAACCACCCTGAATCTTTCAGGCCTATTGACCTGGTAGTAATGGAAAATGGGAACTAAGAAATAAAAAATCTCATCAACACCAATGAAATCTGTTCTTTTCTCTATAAACCTCATGTGTTGACTTTGGCAGCAGATTGAACTTTGTCATTCCAAAAGAGTCCCTGAAATTCACTGAATATCACCTTTTACAGGAAAACATCTGCAACTGTATTTATCTGGCTATAAGCAAAAATAGTTATTTTTCCAAATGACCTATTGGAAGTATTTATTTGTATTTGTAATGTATATTATTAGCTCATCACAAAAATCTGTGAATCATGCACATAATTAAAGCAATCTTCCTAAGTTTAAAAATACTCTAACTGGAAAAGCACATACATCTCTCTACCTCAGAACATTTTCATTGGACTGTTGAAAGACTCTTACTTAGTTGAATAGCAAACTACTCTTAAACTTTGGGGAAATTTAGCTAAAACTTTCCACTTTAAACTTGATTCAGCAGACTTTGCAGCTCAAATCTAGAAACACACATGCACACACACACACACACACACATACACACACTCTCTCTCTCTCTCTCATATTGTAGCATCTAAATTGAAACTTCTTTCACATTTCCTACACTATTGAAATGTATAGTAAATTGATAGTAAAACATATTTGAATTATAAGTATTTTTGTTTGTGGTTCAAACAATGTGGAGTCCTATTATAGAAGAAATATAGTAGAATTATGATCATTACCAGTGTGATCATTTACTACTGTCTCAAATAGTTAAGCATCTTGTAAACCATATTTAATATCTTCAAGTATTTAATATTTCAACCATATTTAATATAATCAACTATTAAATATTATTAGATAATTATTGCTAGTGAGGAAAGCAGTGCTAAGAGAGTTGGATTATAATTTGTCCATATCATTGTTTATAAATATTAGGATTTGGATTAGAATCTTCTGATACTGAAGCTTGATATGCTAAGGGTTGAACAATAAATCAATTTAAATGTTCATATCTACTTTTGTCCAAGATCCTGCATTTGGAAAGTGTAATTTCTGCAGGGTACTCTCTAGATCACAATAAAATTATATGAATGATACCATCATCAAATGGGAAATCTCATCTAAATATCTGTAATGCATCTATCAGCCCTTTTAGCAAAATATAACTTGTCTTTCTTCAATATATATTTGTCACAGTTTTTTGAGGTGCCGAGCACAGAGAGGAGGCTGTATTAGAGGCATATTATGAGGCAAATGGACATCATATAAATGAAACTGAAAATCAAGTGCTGAATCAACAATAGGAAATTTGGGTCTGGTGCTAGGACCTGCTGTCCCTGTCTTAGGATAGAATATGAGCAAATTATTTTCAATCCTTGTGACTAGATTTCTGTATAGGAATCTCTGTGCTACATCTTATAATAAAAATGATGTCAAACAAAAAGAGTACCTTACAAAGCACCGATAACAATGGATATATTTGACATCATTTTTTTCTAGTAGGACTGTGACAAGTGTAATCAATGACCAAGGACCCTTTTATGCAGAGCTTGAGCCTTACAACTGAACATATGTACTGTAGATGGTGTTATGTTCTCGGATCTTCAGATGAAATTATTTCAAAGCTCTTGAGTATCTTTTAATTCATATAAATGAAATACACATAGACATAATTTTAAAATCTCCTCTTAGCCTCTCTTTTTGTCTATCTCTGTCTCTATTGACATCTCTGTTTCTGTCTGTCTCGCTGTCTCTGTCTCTCCCTTGCTCTCCTCTCTCTATTTTTCTCCCTCTTTTTCTCTCACTGTAGATAAAAATGATCACCACCTAATTATGGTATGTTGAGCTACACTTTTTTCATTTGAAAATGAGAATAGCTCCTTTCATATTTTTTTTCCTTGAGAACTAACTAGCATAAAGCACTTAGAATTGAGCACACAGTAAGGGCTTAAATATTGTTAATTATTATTTTCCTAACCAGGTACAATTACCTACATTTTTTACTTCTTCTGCTGATGAGCAATTATGAACAGAACTTCTGGTATTAAAAATGTGAAAATGGTATTTTGGCACTGTAAGTGATATAAAAATAATTGAATACTACCTATGTTCTTAAAGAAATTACATGTGGATTAATTTCTGCCAATTCAATTATTTTATCCATTTACTTCATTCCATTTGCCTTATTATAGAGAGCAATGTACAGCATTCTCAATTTTTAAGATGTATAAGCTGTCATTAGGTTTTAATCTATAGAAATCAACTTGGTCTAAGTAATTTATCTGGACTAGCCCCAAACATTATCCTTTTCGATGCTTAATCTTGCCTTTTCTATTCTTTACTTGAAGGTGGCAATTTACAAACCCTTGGAATTGCCTTCATTTGATCTATCTACCATTTTCTTCCAGATGACTTTGTTAGAAAATGCTATTCCTTCTATATTGTCACCTATCCCTGAAAATCCCTTCAGAATTTCCCTAAAATTTCATCTCAAACACCTGAAATTTGTCCCCCAACTATATTTTGTACCCAAACTGTTTTCACATTTGGGTATAAGTTAAGATCAAGTACTGTGGATCAAATTCCCTGAATTTACCTCCTAATAGACTATAGGCCTTAGGCAAGTTACTTCTTTGGTTTCCTCATCTATAAGAGACTGAGGTGATGAAATGATTGAGTATGCATAAAATGCTTAAAATGTTGCTTAACCTATTTGACAAGCTATATAAATTTTGTCATTATTATTGTTGTCTGATTATAACCTTTCTATTTGGATTACTGATACTATCAGATATATTGACAATTTTGGTATTCCAATAAATTAGATGTTTTGAAGTAAAACCAAACAGCAGAGAGAACAAATACGCAGACCTAGAAGAAAACATGAAAGATCTACAATCATATAGAAAGTTATAGAAGGATATAAGGAACAATATTTCCATTAGATAGAATTCAAAAGTTTCAGAAATCTAGAGATAGGGAGCTAAAAAGATATACTAAAAAGGTATCTGGGTAGAATCAGTGATCAGAATGGTGATGAACAAATTCATGGAATGGTAAATTGGAAGAGAGAGTTCAAGGCACCAAGGGAAGACAGATTTAGGAAGAAAGCAGCAGACATAGCCAACAGCAAAGAACAAAGTATGGTTTTGAAAGAAGGGAGCAAATAGTCAATAAAAAGAGACTGAGCCACTCTGGAGATGTAAGGAGCTTTAGAAATTTCTCAGAAGCTTATAAACAGAAAAGAGTTCTTTGATGGTTTTTGTAAGAAAGGTAGGGCTGATGAATGAGATGAAATGAGAGAAGCAATTAATAAGTACTCATCAATAATAATGGGCAGGGGGCCATGATATCAAGAGCTTCTCTGTTCCATGTTCTTCCAAGGACTCATGGTGTTCACACCTTGAACATTACTGAACTAGCTGATTTCAAAGGTCCTAAGGTCTTTTTTTGTCTTTAAATTCTGCTAATGATATATACCTAGATTAAGCCTGAGTAGGTAAAGAGTATATATGTTAAACAATTTATGAAGTAAGAAAAGAAGCAGCTCAGGTCATCCCACCACATTTTTGAAAATGCCCATATGAATATTATATACATGCACACAGATGAATCTCATATGCTGAGTTCATAAACCATGCAAGAAGTTTATATGATGTAATCCAGCTTAAATCAGGTGCAAAAAAACAGGCAAAACTTCTGTGCTGATGGTCAAAAGAATCACTACTTACTCAGATGGCATTGGCACAGAAGGAACATTTTGCGGAGCTCATCTGAGCTCTTGACCTAGATGTATACACAGGTCCAAGTAATGGAAACTGGCACATTCAAGAGTTGTATACTTTTCTATGATAAGTTACATATCCTTTACTAAAAATAGCTTCAGGTTACAATTTTATAAGATAAATTTTTCTTCTCATAGTGAAGAGTAAATTGAGAAATTGAAAGCCTTGGAACAAGGCAATCTCTATGAGTTCTATTGGTATGGTATTCAGGTTAGTGAGAAAGGGAAAATATGTTAATGCATTTATGTGGAAAGTAGTTGGTATCATTGGAATGTTCCATCTGTATTATTTTATCTATTTCCTTCATCTTCATTCATGACTCATAAGTTTTGTTTTTGTTTTTGTAATACTGAGGTTTGAACTCAAGTACTTGCTAAGTTTGTTCTCTACCAGTTGAGCCACTCCTTAAGCCCTGCTTTTTTTTAAATCTTGGTTATTTTTGGAGATGGACATTTTGGCCTGATTTAATCTCAAACTCTCCTTGTCCTCCTTCTCCTCTTCCTCCTCCTCCAGATCTCAGCTTCCTGAGTAGCTAGGTCTACAGAATTGAGCCACTTTCACCTGGCTGATAGATAACATTATGTGTAGTAGACAAATGATCATTAGTGTGTTCCACTAAGTGTCCCAGTGGTTCATGGCAGATGCTCTACTTTACTCTGTACTCTGTGTTCCCTATTCTTTCCCACCTCTGAGCCACCCAGTGCAGCTCTAGTTTAATCTGTTTATATAAATTATGGTCATTAGAAATAGTACATAAACAAGTTCACTATTAGAAGTTGAGAATGTCTAGGAAGATATACAGTTATCTTCAGACTATGTATGATCTAAAACATTATTTAAAAAACCCAATGAAACAGTGCTATTGGGATTATTTTTACTTGTCTTTGTTTGCTTATTTATAATAAAAATATAATAGCTATAAGTATCTGTGTTATACAATGTACATTGTACATGAGTCTTACTAGGAACTTTCCTTGTGCTACAACAGAACATTTGAAGTACATTTTATCTTCATAATTAATTTCGAACTACAGGTCTTATCCTTGCTGCTGGAATGCGAGGGCATGGTCCTTCTCCTTTAGTAGTTTAAAAACTTTAATGAAATGTCTCTCAAGTCAGGCCACAGTGTTTCAGATCTTCTAACACTAAAAGTTCATGATGAAGAAGGTGGTATGTTTTGAACTTTGTCAGTTGGTTCTGACTTCTTGTTCTCTCCTTTAAAGGAAAAATCTTGCTTGAACTCTCTTCTCTGCCAGGATAAATTTTTCCCTCTGTGTTGAGTTTCTAGAGCAAGAGTACATAAAAAGAGAACTGGAATGACAATGTGATTTTATGAGTGTTTTATGGCATGCTTGTCTTAGTTTAATTCCTTATTTATACAGTTGGGCTGAGGGGAGGAAAGGGGGTGCCTATGATGATTGCTGTTATTATTATCATTCTAACCGCGAATCCCACCCACCAGAGCTTCCTGTTTTCACCACCTTTGACAGCCACCTCTGCCTTCACACCCTGCAGGTTCATTCTTCTCTCCATCTGTTCAATTGACATTTATGACACTCATCAGGCATTTGTTTTCATACCTTCTCAAATTTAAACATTATCCATTGTTTTGTGCTTACTCAGAACTTACATCCATCACCAGCATGGTAACTCATAGGCTCTATCCTTAGGAAGATTTCCTTTTCCAGTGGCCTAGTAGATATTTGAAAGTTCCCAATTAGCAGTATTAGGGAAATCGCTGTGTGTGTGTGTCTCTGTGTGTGTGTGTCTGTGTCTGTGTGTGCCTGTGTCTGTGTGTGTGCAAGAGAGAGAGGGAAAAGAGAAAATTTACCCTGATTTGTAAACATTCCAAATTGGTATTTCTTTCTTCTTATGCACCTTGGGTGTTTTTATATTTTTAAACTATGCCAATTAAAAGAAACACATATAAAATAGGTAAATTCTAACATGCCTCCTGTTGTTGTGTGAGTTTTCATGAAAAGATTTGACATGGTCGGTCTAGATGTCTTTCCCCTCTCTGGCCACCTTGTTATTTTTAAACATCACTGTGTTTCTCTTTCCTTCCTTCCTTCCTTCCTTCCATCCTTCTTTCCTTCCTTCCTTCCTTCTTTCCCTTTTCTCTCTCTTTCTTCCTTTCTCTCTTTCTCTTTCTTCCCTTCTTTCTTTCTTTCCTTCCTTCCTTCCTTCTTTTTTCCTTCCTTCTTTCTCTCTCTCTCCTTCCTTCCTTCCTTTCTTTCTTTCTTTTTCTTTCTTTCTTTCCTTCTTCCCTTTTCTCTCTCTTTCTTCCTTTCTCTCTTTCTCTTTCTTTCCTTCTTTCTTCTTTCTTTCCTTCCTCCCTTCTTTCCTTCCTTCCTTCTTTCTTTCTCTCTCTCCTTCCTTCCTTCTATTCTTTTCTTTCTTCCTTTCCTTTCTCTTTCTTTTCTTTCTTTCTCTCTCCTTCCTTCCTTCCTTCCTTCCTTCCTTCCTTC
>NW_012267269.1:168220-170419 GCF_000151885.1 Dipodomys ordii
TCTTTCTTTCTTTCTTTCTTTCTTTCTTTCTTTCTTTCTTTCTTTCTTTCTTTCTTTCTTTCTTTCTTTCTTTCTTTCTTTCTCTCCTTCTTTCTCTCCTTCTTTCTTTCTTTTGTGATAATCCTTGGCTTGAATTCAGGGCCTGGGCAATATCTCCAAGTTTTGTACTCAAGGAGAGTACTCTACCACTTGTGCCACAATTCCACTTCTGGCATTTTTTTAAAAAAAGTAATGGAGATAAGAGTCTCACAGACTTTCCTGCTTAGGCTGGCTTCCGTTGCCCAGCCTCAGATCTCAGCCTCCTGAGTAGGTAGCATCCAGCTTCATATTTTTTGACTCAGAGATTAGATGCTTGCTAATCATAATTGAACAGAGACAAAACAATATCCTCCCCCTAAAATAACTCTACTTTCTCCTTCTGTATGATGGGTTACTTCTCAAAAGGTGAAGTTGTTTCTTTTTTTTTTATTTTTTTATTGTGAAAGTACTGTACAGAGGGGTTACAATTACACGAACAAGATAATGAGTACATTTCTTATCAAGCATTGTAGCCTCCTCCTTTGTTTCCCCTTCCCATCCTTTCCCATCCTCACCCCCCACCCCCCCAACTCTCCCCCCACACACAAAATTGTAAAGTTCGTTTTTGACATAACGACTTGTACATCTCATTGTTGCAATGGGCCCATCTGTATCCCTAGTTAAACAATTTGTTTGTTCCCTTCCCCTCCACAAATTATACCAACATCAACTACAGTGAAAGCAGGGGTTATACTGTGGGGTAGGGACATACAAAGCAACAAAGAAATAATCTTATAAATATGTTAGAAACAATTGTATGAAAGAATAAAACACTTGAATACATATCTTAGGGTTCATTTCCCTAACATCAACTTATCTGACCTTTTCTGCTTGACTCAGACATTACTAGTTATTGCAAATAAGGGAAACCATGGGACCTATGTTTCTTTGGGCTTGGCTTACTTCACTTAATATAATTTTTTCCAAGTCTTTTCATTTCCTAACAAATGGGCCAATATCATTCATTCTGATGGAGGCATAGAATTCCATTGTATATATATACCACATTTCTTGATTCATTCATCTACTGAGGGGCATCTGGGTTGGTTCCATATCTTCGCTATGGTAAATAATGCTGCAATAAACATAGTCGTGCTGGTAGCTTTGGTGTGGTCTTGTTTGTGAACATTTGGGTAAACGCCCAACAGTGGGATTGCTGGGTCACACGAGAGCTCTATGTGGAGTCTTTTGAGGAACGTCCATACTACTTTCTAAAGTGGTTGAACAAGTTTACACTCTACCAACCAGAAGTTGTTTCTTATCCATGATAGTGTAATACATGCTCCAATGAGCCAGTAGTTTTATAGGAACCATCCACTAAGCACTGAGTGGCTGGAACAACAAGCCATATTCCTGAACTACCCACACACATATTTTGATGCATTTCAGTCCATTCCCAAGCTTCCAATTTCTAATCACCTCACCAGGAGCCTCCTACTGCTATTCTTTCCTGATAAGCTCCAGACATATTTATTTTCCTGTCACACCTTTCTCAAGGAATTAGAAGAAAATGAAAGGGCTCTTGGTTTGTTTTTGTTTTTATTTTTAAATATATTATCCTTCTGAGAACTAATTTTTGCACTTGTAAGCCACAGAAACATTTGTTCAAACAAAATGTCATGCTGCAGCCAAAGGTGGGAACTAGATAAGTGTACAAATGCTCTGGAGGAATTATGGCTGAGGCTGCGGCGCTGGATCCAAGCTCCCTGGCCGCAGCCCAGTGCGTGAAATCCACTGATGGATTGCGGTGGAACCCAGTCCTGGCTGCCCTTTTAGAATCATCCGAGGAGTAGCTAAAACTATCCCTCTCCAGAATTTTGTGATTTAATTGATAATGGGTTACAGGCCCAAACAATTGTTGTTTTGTTTGCTTAGGCCTTCTGATGTTTTAATAGGTAAGCCGTAATTAAGAATTAGCAGTTGAGAACCGAGCATCTCTCCTCCCAGCATGCTTTCAAATGACCCAGGAGCTTGTTAAACCACTCCTGTCTGGAGGCCACTCCCCGAGGTTGTGGTTTTATGTGTGTCTGGACAGTGGTCTATTGCACCTCTGGGTCTTTTTTTTTAATTAATTAATTAATTTTTTATTTGTGAACATACTGTACAGAGGGGTTACAATTA
>NW_012267269.1:171499-205579 GCF_000151885.1 Dipodomys ordii
ACAAATCCTCAAAGAAACAACTGCCCAATAAACAAGTGGACGAAAGACTTAAAGAGAAACTTCTCTGAAGAAGAAAGAAGGATGGCCAATAGACACCTCTGGGTCTTATTGCATTTCTAACAAGGTGATGCCGATGTTGTTGCTCTAGCAAATTCACTCAGAGAACCACTGCTTTGAAGAAATGCTGAAGATAGAGTTGTGTCACATCTCCTAGAATTGAGAAGAAATCGGCTTCCATATGGTTTTCTTTCTTTTTTATTTTTAATTGTGAAAATACCGTATAGAGGGGTTACAATTACATGGCCAAGATAATGAGTACATTTCTTATCAAGCATTGTAGCCTCCTCCTTTGTTTCCCCTTCCCATCCTTTCCCATCACCATTCCCCTGCCCCCCTCCCGACCCGCCCCCATTTCCCCTGCCAAAGTTCTAAAGTTCGTTTTTTAACATAACGATTTGTACATCTCATTGTTGCAATGGGTTCACCTGTATCCCTATTTAAACGATTTGTTTTTTTCCCTTCCCCTCCTCAAATTATACCAACATCAAATACAGTGAAAACAGGGGTTATACTGTGGGAGAGGGAGATACAAAGCAACAAAGAAATAATCTTATAAATGTGTTAGAAACAATCGCATGAAAGGAAAAACATTTTAATACTTATCTTGGGCTTCATTTCACCTAACATCAACTTATCTGACCTATTCTGCTTGTCTCAGACATATACTAGTTACTGTAAATAAGGAAAACCATGGGACCTATGTTTCTTTGGGCCTGGAGAAGGATGGCCAATAGACACATGAAGAAATGCTCAATCTCTCTAGCCATAAAAGAAATGCAAATCAAAACAACAAAATGCAAATCAAAACCCCAGTTAGAATGGTTAGAATCAAGAACTTTAAAAACAACAGATGCTGGAGGGGACGTGGATAGAAGGGAACCTTACTGCATTGTTGGAGGGAGTGTAAACTTGTTCAACCACTTTGGAAAGTAGTATGGAGGTTCCTCAAAAGACTCCACATAGAGCTCCCGTGTGACCCAGCAATCCCACTTTTGGGCATTTACCCAAATGATTACAAACAAGACCATGCTAAAGCTACGAGCACGACTATGTTTATTGAAGCATTATATACCATAGCTAAGATATGGAACCAACCCAGATGCCCTTCAGTAGATGAATGGATCAAGAAAATGTGATATATATATATACACTCACACACAATGGAATTCTATGCCTCCATCAGAAAGAATGACATTGGCCCATTTGTTAGGAAATGAAAAGACTTGGAAAAAATTTTATTAAGTGAGGTTTGCTTTTCTGTATCATCATCCAGGGTTGTCTGTTTGTTTTGCCATTATTGGGCTCTGTATTCTTTCTTAGATTGCTTGCTCCCACCTGATGTTCTACCATCCGAGCCACACTTCAGTCCAATATTATGCTGTAGTCTCTTAGATTTTTCTCCTTAGGCTGGCTTTGAACTGCACTCCTCCAGTCTCAGCCTCTTGAGTAGCTAGTATTACAGACCTGAGCCACTGGTGCCCAGCTATATCCATTTTTTTAATTTGAAAAATATGTGGTTCTTATGTTATTAAGCTCTGTCCCCAAATCTATCATGGTGTTTTACTATCCAACCAATTATGTGGGATCCAGTTTCCCAAATTATATGAACATTGAGGCAATATATTAGCAGAAGTCTAATTTAAAATGGATTAAAACAAGGTTAACAATCCTAGTTAGGATCCAGTTTGTATGAAATCTTTGGGAGCCCTGCTCACAAGGAAGCCCACAGGCACCACACTAGCCCAAGGTGCCAAACATTTATCCTTCAACCAGAGAAATAGGGAAACCAAGACCAAGCCTTATATTATCCTATCATCCTTTTACATCATAAGGCAAGGAATGTTTAAGAACTATTCCTCACCAGTGATTTTGGTCTTCTAACAAAACTCCTGTCCTTAAATGGAAAGTCATTAATGAAACACACAAAATTCTTAATTTAATGGAAACTGTAAATAGAATCAGGCACTGTTTATCCTGGTTTATTTCATCTAGCATCCTGTCCTCAAAGTTCATTCATGCTATAAAATAAAATGTCATTCTTTATTAAGAATGAATAATACTAATATTATATATCATATTATACATTTATATTATATTAATTTAACATATTTATGTGTTATGTAAGATATACATGTATAATATAATTTTTATTTATTTATTTTTGTACCAGTCCTGAGACTGGAATTCTGGATCTGAGAGCTGTCCCTGAGCTTTTATAGTCAAGGCTAGTGCTTTACCCCTTGATCCACAACTCCACTTCTGGTTTTTTGGTCGACTAATTGGAGGTTAAGAGCCTCATGGACTTCCTGCCCATGCTGGCTTCAAATCATCATCCTCAGATCTCAGCCTTCTTGGGTATCTAGGATTATAAGCATGAGCCACCAGAGTCTGGACACACACACCCACACACACACACACACACAATTTTTGTATAATCCATGGGCCATGTAGGATAACTCTGAGCAGAAATGCTCTTATTCACTCCTGAGGAAATTACCCAAAATACCACCAAGCTGCTGCTGTTTGTCTTAAAACATTTTCACATGCATTTCTACTCTTTTTCCAGATATAGGAGATGTGGAGAAAGAATGTAAGAAATCACTGGGCAAACAAATGTTGGAAAAAGGAGTTACTAAATATGAAATGCTAAACTGATTGTTGGGACTTGAGGAGAACTTCCTAATGTCTTTCTAAAATCAGTGTCTAGAACTGGTACATGAACAGTGGCTGCAAGTCACACAGGACCTGAGTTTAAGCTGCATTAGCACAATACCTCTCTTATTTAAAGTCAGAGGCCTGGGAATGGATTACTTACAGTTTTCTTTTGACAAACATGAGTGTAAGCAGGGAAAAGAATAAATCGGAAGTATGCCCTCATTGTCTGAAATAGGTGCACTTATAGAGCCAAGAGCCCAGAAAAGGGCTAGTTGAACTGGGAATGGTTGCTATTTACTTCTAGGAGTTGATTTGTGTCCCTCCAAATTCAAACTATGACCTTATTTGGGAATAGAGTTGTTGCCTATGTAATTCAATAAGAAAAAGTTATGAGAGTGGGTATTCATCCAATGATTGCTGAGCTAATAAAGCAGAGTAATTGAGGTACTGAAGAAACACATGCATATTGAGGAACATCCCATGAACATGATGAAAAGGCTGAAGTACTGCTTTTTCAGGCCAGGTGTTAATCATAGTGATACATTCATCTCGGACATCCAGTCCCTAGAATGGTGAGGAAAAAAATACCCATTGTTTCACCTACCCAATTTATGATGCTTTGCTATGGCACTCCTAGGTAATGCACTGATCTTAATTACTGTTATATAACTGAGCTGTAGGAGAAGCCACAAAGTGACCCTTCTATGAGAATTCAAGTCTGTGTCTCCTAAGGATAGTAACCCATTGCAGCTCTGGCTAGAAGCAGCAACAATAAAAGTCTAACATGGGCAGCCAACAAAAGAACAAGACAATAATAAACATGTGTCCCTTTGTGGCCCCCTGCATATCCGATCAATTGCTGAGACTTGAAGGGGAAACAGAAAAGTGTTAGAGCTAGACCACATCACTTACTCTCCAATCCAGTCATTAAGAGACCAGTTCAGGATGTTAGGAGTAAGGAGAATGGGGATAAAAGAAATTAGATTTAAATTTCTTGAGAGGAATTTTAAATAGGATATAAATTGAACATTTGAAGGGACCACATTTTATAGAATTTGCTCAAGATATTGTTAAGAGATGAGAAAAGAAGAAAAAAAAGTGATCAAAATTACTGACCAGAGAAAAATTAAGTAGGATGTTATCTCTCTCTCTCTCTCTCTCATACACACACACACACACACACACACACACACACACACACAGTGAAGCTTGTCAAAAGTTAGTAATAATTTTTAATGACAGTAATAATATATTCTGTGTACATTGCAAACTTAAAAGAATATTTGGGATAAATCATTTTCATGCCTTATACTAATTAATTCCCAGAGTCCTAGTGAAATATGGGACTAACTTAATTAAAGATGAAGAGCCTAAATTCCAAATTGGGAATGCTGCTATAATCTTACCACTCAGGAAACGGAGTCAGGAGTAGTATGAGTTTGAGACCATCTTGAGCTACAGAGTGAGATACAGAAAAAGACAGAAAGAAGGAAGGAAAGGAAGGAAGAAAAAGAAAGTGAGGAAGGGAAAAAGGAAGGAAAGAAGGCATAAAGAAAGGAAGGAAAAGAAAAGAAGAAAGAACTGGAGTTCAATTCAGGGCAAATTGTAGTAGGTCACTCAGCTAACAAGATGTAAACACCTAAGATTTGAATTAACAAGACCTCTAGATTCCTGAGTTTACCATGGCATTGTGCTGCCACTAGTTACCTTATTTTTGAATAGACCTGGGAGGTATGGACACTATAAATGAAATCAGCCTTCAAATATTGAGATAATCTTTAGTCTCCTTCAGGATTTCTGAAAATAAGAGGCAAACCTCATCATTTCATCTGAAAATGAAATCCTAACTCTAATTCTAGGGCCTAGTCATCATCCCATCCTGATTCTGATTAATGTGGCCTTAGTCATGACTAAACACTTCATTAAAACAAACAGATATGAGAAATACAGTATCATCTGTGTTAATAAAAATAAGGCAGAATGCAAAATTATTGCTTTAATTGAACTCCAACAGAGCGAAATAAATACAAATATTAATAATTCCTGGTTGATAATATAGTGATATTTGTTTTGCTTTAGTCTCTTCTTGAATATTTCCATTTCCTTACAATTAGCATATATTTCTTTTTTAACCAGAAAAACACGCTACAAGGTGCTGCAGGCATTTCCAAGTACTACTTAACAAACTAGTTAACTTCCAAAATTTCAGTGTCTGGATACAAAAACATCTCCTGGTCTCATCAATGTTATTATAGCATATTTTATTCTTAGCAGTTACTTTTTCACCCTTCTCTATCATTCTCAAAGCATTTTTATCTCTTTGTCTCTGTTTTTATTGCTGTGGTCATATAGTACCCCATGATCGGAAATAGTGAAGGAGACATTGTGGCTTTTGTTTCATTTTTTGGTGAAGCAGCAAAAACAAAATTGATGATTTTTCCATATGCACAAAGTGTCTTTCATCTTGCAATTGGCTTTGAAATATTCTCAAGTTCCACTCCAAACCCCACCCTGTGTGCGAAAATTGGAGAGAAAATGAATTATCTGAAAGCTTTGAATAGACTAAAATTGCTGAGAGAAAAAAAGGAGGTTGTTGGCTAGCTAATCCTCTTTTAGTATTTTATATTTAAAGAATATCAGAATGACCTGTCAAAATGACGGTCATTCGTCACCCAGCAAGCATCAGAACACAGACCATGCATCTGCATATGAGAGGTAGCCTGGAGAATTTAGCATATAAAAATCACAGGTGAAAACTTATTTCAACATCTGGTATCAATGGTCTTTCTAAGGAAGAAACTAAGTTTCCTATGGTTTAGCCTGAGAACTGGAGCCCATGAGGCTCAGTGGTCAGGTGGATTTTAAGAACAATAATATTTAACTTTCAATTTTATTCTGTCCATGAATGGAATGTCTACAAGGTATAAAGTGAAAGAGAAACGTTTACTAAAATTAGGAATCAGAGAAGACTAGTAACCAATAATTCATAATATAAACATTGAGGAGGACATTTTATTTCCTGTGCAACAAATAATAGAGATTTTGTTTACAGTTGCCTCCACATTTTAAAAATTTTAATTTTTAAATTGTTATTATAAAGGTGATGCATAGAGGGGTTATAGTGACATACATCAGCTAACGAGTACATTTTGTGTGTGTGTGTGTGTGCACGTGTGTGGGCTCATGCTTATATAACTATCCTGGGGCTTGAACTCAGGGCCTGAGCGCTGCCCGCTAGCTTCTTTGGCTCTAGGCTACCACTCTACCACTTGAGCTGCAGTGCCATTTCTGATTTTTTCTAAGTAGTTTACTGGAGATAACAGTCTCACAGACTTCTGCCTAGGTTGGCTTTCAACTGCAATCCTCAGGTTTCAGCCTCCTGAGTAGCTAGGATTACAAGTGTGAGCCACCAGCGCCTGGCATATGAGTACATTTCTTTGTGGACAATGTCACCCCTCCCTCTACCTCCAGATTTTTAAGGTACAAAAGTATCACTAAGGAGCTCTCTGGGCTTATAGTTCTTACAGAGTAATGCAAGGTTCATAATCTTTAGAGCTAGGATTTGAAAAAAATAATCTTTAGAGCTAAGATTTGAAATCTCTGAAATTAAGGAGTTTGTGTGTTCACTGATGTCCATCTAGGGTTCAAGGCAGTACTTGATTATAAAAAGATGCCATAGAATATTCATGCAATGAACGAACAATTTAAATATTCAATTAACTGATCTTTTAGCATCATAATGTCATTATTACTCGTAATAATTGTGATTTTGAGAGAGTTTCTTGGTGGCGGGGTTCATAAGTGGTTTGGATGGTGGGGTATCTTGGTACTCCTCCATAGAACTAGGGGTAGAAAGAAAGGAATTGTCACCTTAAGCTTTGATTCCAAACATAGGCAGTAGACACCACAATCTGTAAGGATTTTATGTTTGATGTCCACTCTATTTCCTAGATGAGGAAACCTAGGGATAGAAAAGAGAGTACAAGAAACTCTTACAACATGAGTGGTTTTCTGGCTAGTTGAGCACAAGACCTCTATGTTTAACTTTTTCCAAACAACTGCTTGAACTGTTAGATAGTCAATAACCTAACTATGTTCTTTGTAAGCAGGAAAGATAATCCATAGGCTTGACATGCTCAATTGCCTCCCCTCCCTTCTATTTTCCTCCCTCCTACCCAACCTTCCCTTATCCCCTCCTCCCCTCTTCCCCTCCTCTCCTATCATACTCCTTTCCAGTGGATGTACTGTTCTGTTTCTGTTTTTTTTTTTCTTTAGTGAACTGAACTGTTAATTTCCCCCTGAGACTAATTTAATTTAATGTTTTTCTAAACTAGAAAGGTTTTGCTGAAGAATTCCTCTCAAGTCTGTGCAAGCTAATTGTAGTATATTGCCAACAATAATTTGAGTTTGGTGTAATTCTCTAGGAATGTTTAAGAACTTGGCGTTCCTAATATCTCTGTTGTCTGCTGTGTTACTTTGTGTGTGTGTGTGTGTGTGTGTGTGTGTGTGTATGTATGTGTGTGTTTCAGTTCTGGGGTTTGAACTTGAGGCCTGGGTGCTTTCCCAGAGCATTTTTGCTCTAACATTTGAGTCACAGCTCCACTTCTTGGTTTTGTCTTGGTAGTTAGTCGAAGATTAGTCTCATGGACTCTGTGCTGGCTTTGAACTGTAATCATCAGAATAGCTAGGATTACAGGCAAGAACCACTGGCACTCAGCTGCTTTGTTAAAGTTTAAAGAACTCTCTGTTGCTTACTTACTCTTACACTGAAACCTTGACCTCTCACTTTCTACTTCCAGTGCTCACTTATGGAAGGAAATGTACATACAAAGCAACAAAAAATATCACATGGTACCTTATAGAAACAATGGTAAGAAAAAAACACATTTGTTTCCTTAACTTGGGGTTCATTTCGCTTAACATCATCTTATCTGACCTTTTCTGCTTGTCTCAGACATATACTAGTTATTGCAAATAAGGGAAACCACTGGGACCTATGTTTCTTCGGGCCTGGCTTACTTCATTTAATATAATTTTTTCCAAGTCTTTCAATTTCCTAACAAATGGGGCGATGTCATTCTTTCTGATGGAGGCATAGAATTCCATGTGTATAAATACCATATTTTCTTAATCCATTCGTCTACTGAGGGACATCTGGGTTGGTTCTATAACTTAGCTATGGTAAATAATGCTGCAATGAACATAGTTGTGCTGGTAGCTTTAGTATGGTCTTGTTTGTGATCATTCGGGTAAGGGAATGGAAGGGAAAAAGCAAATTGTTTAAATATGGATAGAGGTTGACCCATTGCAACAATGACATATACAAGATGCTATGTCAAAAAACGAACTTTACAATTTAGGTGTGGGGGAGTGAAGTTGTGGATGGTAGGGGAAAAATAAGGGATGAGGCAATAATGCTAGATAAGAAATGTACTCATTACCTTGCTCATGTGATTGTAACCCTTCTGTACAGTATTTTCACAATAAAAACTTATTTAAAAAAAGAAATTCTGGGTTTCTCAGAGAAGGCAATTAACCCAACACACCTTTGTTGGAATATATTATTCCATATAGTATAATAATCCCATCTAGATGGTCATAAAAAAAGTGACAGAATCTAGAAATCTCTGCCCTAGAAAATGTCCTGACAAAGAGCACCTAAGGCTATTGTTTAGAGACATAACAAGGATTGGGCACATGGCACCAATAATAGAAAAATTGAGGTCCTTAGTTCAAACCTTGTACTGCCAAAATAAAATAAAATAAGATTAAATTGAAAATTAAAAAAGAGGAAGTACAGCAAGGATGGTGTGAGTCCATAGTGAACCAGTGAAGCACCAGCTACCACCCAATCACAAGATCTCTGAGGGATTAGAGCCCTAGATTCAGCTAGTCAGCTTCTAGAGGACCTATGGGGGCTAGTGAGCTGAAAGTACATCCCCAAAAAATGATGTGTGGAATGTTACAAGAATATCTGAAATGCTTGCCATACGTACATCTGTGAGATTAATAATGAATGCTAGAAATTAGACACCTACAGATAGGATTACAAGGATTTGTAGGTAAGAAAGAATGCAAAACAACTTTGAAGTAAAATCTCTACCCAATCATGTTTTTTTTCTCTTTTCACTTCTCTGTTTTTCATCAACCCATTGAGGTCACACAGCTGTGATTTAGGCTGTGGTGACAGAGATGAATCAGAGATGGCACACAGGTCCAAAATACTTGGCCACTGTGACAGCAAATTGTTCATCTATCAACCAGAAATGATTCAGTATTCTGATTTAGTTATGGTGGCCCAAAAATTACTTAAGCAGGCCTGCCTTCTGTTTTCTTTCTGGTTCTTACTGGAAAAAAATACTTATTGGGAGAAAAAATAAATAATAGGAAACGTAGCTGTAGTTACCCCCTAACTACTGCCTGAGTGCTAGTCTGTTATTTTCTATTATTTAGCCTTCTTATGAAATAGTCCAAACTGAAATTATACTACCTGATATATCCAAGTGTAAAATAAATGATGGAGTAAATTATTAATTTGGCCCTGAACACTGACTTCAGGCATAGTTCTTCTGGCTTGATAAGTGTTAGGTCTCTCAAATATGTTTATCAAGCAGGCCCCACATTAAATTAATTCTAATTTACTTCTACTTAAAAATTAATGCTTAAGTTGGGCACCAGTAACTCATGCCTGAAATCCTCGCTGATCAGGAGGCTGAAATCTGAGGATCGCAGTTCGAAGCCAGCCTGGGCAGGAAAATTTGTGAGACCGTTATCTTCTATTAACCACCAAAAAAGCTGGAAAGAGAACTGTGGCTCAAGTGTGAGGTCAAGAGACAAAAAAAAAAAAAAGCAGCTCAGTGACAGTGCTCAGACCCTGAGTTCAAGCCCTAAACCCAGAAAAGAATTAGTGGTTAAGATCTTAGACTTCAGAGTCTTTCCATTCTAGTTTCCATTAGTATCTTAATCAGTTATGTGTTAGCCTTAGCCAAGATATTTAACTTTGGAGATTTAACTTTGGAGGTTTCCAGGATTAGGAAAGAGGGAGTCCATCTGCATCCCTGGAATGGGAGTGAGGCACTCATGTGTCAAATGACAATTGCAGCCAGTGGTGCTGAGGAGATTTGTGAAGAACTGGGGTCTACTGGAAGAAATGAGGGAGTTTCTCAAGGGATCAACAATACTAGAATAGAAGATGACTCTGAATAGAATATGTGAGTGAAGCTTGAAATGAATAGCTGAATCCTGAGAACAATGTAACAACTAGGTGCTGGTAGCTTATGCCTATAATCCTAACTACTCAAGAAGCTGAGATCTCAGGATACTAGTTTGAAGCCAATGGGGTAAGGAATGTGTGTGAGAATCTTATCTCCAATTAACCAGCTTGAAGTGGAGGTGTGCTAAAACTATGATATCTCTCTCTGCTTTCATTTGTCTATTTTCTTCCAGTTCATGAAAAACTTAGTCTGATGTTTCTCAGCCTTTTTCCTTCATTATTGTCTCTATAGGAGTCTTCATAGATACTCTTTCTGATGATTACATCTACCATAAAATGTGACTGCCTCAGTTATATCACACATTTCTTTATGTACTTTTAAATACAGCTAACTCTCCTTTATGCAGAAAAAAGAACAAGATTTTTTTGACTCCTAAGAACTAATTTTCACCCCCTTTGGAGCAGGATTGTCTTATTGAGAATGTATAGGTTAGTCCAAATAAAAGATAAACTTTGAACCAATTTGAGCCTCAGTCTCTTCATCTCTAAAATAAGTTCAATAAAGACTTCTAGTTTAAGCTGGGCACTGGTGGCTCATGCCTGTAATCCTAGCTACTAAGGAGGCTGAGATCTGAGAATCCCAGTTCAAAGCTAGCCTGGGCAGGAATGTCCAAGAGACTCGTATCTCCAATTAACCACCAGAAAACTGGAAGTGGCGCTGTGGCTCAAGTGGTAGAGTGCTTACCTTGAGCTGAAGAGTTCAGGGATGGTGCCTAGGCCCAGAGTTCAAGACCCATGACTGACAAAAAAAAAAAAGATTGTAGTTTAGTTCAAATCAGTTCAATAAATAATCCTAGTTTAATAAATAAATAATAAATCCTAGTTTAATAAATAATCCTAGTTTAGTGCAAATCAGTTCAATAAATAATCCTGGCTACCATCAGATGGCTGAGATCTTAAGATCATAGTTCAAAGCCAGACTGGGCAGGAAAGTCTGTGCGACTCTTATTTCTAATTAACCATGAAAAAGCCAAAAGTGGAGTAATGGCTCAAGAGCTAGCAATAGCTCAAGAGGTAGAGCACTAACCAGCCTTGAGCAAAAAAACTCAGGGAGAGTGTCCAGGCTGAGGTCAAGCTCCAGGACTAACACCTTTCACTTTGCCCCACACCCTAAAAAGTAGCATATTATTTCAGAAACAAGTACATATTTGCTCAAGAAATAAGGACTAGAATAAGTCAGACTGTATATTAGACAGTGAAGTTGATTCTTCGTTATTTTTCATGCACTTATCACCAAATCAGCTGACATTGATTGACATTTTAGCTCCTTCAGCTTTTATAATAGCTTTCTTCTTCTTTATTCTTTTACTTTAAAAAATGAAGTTTTACCTGAAACAATTTTTTGATCATATTTGAAAGTTGATCATGGATTTTCTGCCTAATGTTTTAATTTTAATTCTTAGTTTAATGATCAGCAGTGTATACTATTAACTAACATTATATTGAACTCCCATTATGAGAAGATTATTGGCAATAACCTGCTTTGCTACCTTCTGGGTCCCATTTACCCCCATGGTATTCATTAACATCTTTCTGTCTACAGGACTTGGGCCAAGACTGGCTAATCTTCCATTGTGATTTAGCACTGAATCATTTTGATTGTTCTCTGATGTGTGTTCCTAGACTTAGAAATCTCCTCCTATAGCAATCTATGCAGAACTGCACATAGCACCATTCCCTAGTGAAATTTCATCAGCTCTTTATGTGATGCCAAAAGAACATCAGCACCATGAAATATGCTTCATAATAATCATACTTGCTTTTCTTTCTCAGTTGTCAAAGATCATACAGATGGTTTGGTGAAATTCCACATTTACTCCCACTGAGCACCCTCCAGATTTCTACTTGATAATAATTTTTTAACTTTCATTCTTAATCATTTTATACATTATTAAAACAGCTTTCTTTGAAGAAGGGGAACAGAAACAATTTTGTCCAGATGAGAGAATGGTAGCCCCTTCATGGTGAATAAGAAGAAAAGATCCATGACAATCTCTGTGGACATCATTTTAGTTTGGGAGACTATGGGTGGGAAGAGGAAGGCCGGCCTCATCTATGGGATGAAGCGGATGGTGCCTCTGCGAAGTCATCTGTGACAGCGAACTGTCCATGCCATGGCCCAGGGTAACCACGGAACACTTAACATGTGGCCTTTGTGGTGAAAGAAATATATTTTTAATTACAGTCAATTAAATTAATTAGGTAATTCATTAGCTAATTTATTAAATTAAACTGAAATAGCTACAGGTGACTAGTGACCACTATATTCACAGCATACACCCAGAAATTAATGGGATTAGACCTAGGGGCCAGTGACAGGTTAAAAGTTGAACATATGTTATTTATTATTATCTACTATTTCCTAATGTGTTCCTGGAGAATAGCCCACATTTTATCTCATTTTAATAACATAGAGACCAACATCATGTCTGCTTCTTAGAGCTGAGGTAACAAGTAAGCTATCATCCATGCAAAACACATGACACTGATTTTTACATGATACATGTTACATTTGTTAGGTAATTCTTCTCCTCCTCCTCCTCCTCTTCCTCCTCCTCCTCCTCCTCCTCCTCCTCCTCCTCCTCTTCTTCTTCTTCTTTTGTGGATCGTAGGGCCTGAACTCTGGGCCTTGGTGCTGTCCCAAGAGATATAATTTGGACAGTTGACTGTTGTATGAGAAAGTTGAAATAATGTATCTAGAAACTAAGGCTGAATTTCCCTTTCATGTTTTCTTCCAAGGAACACAGATGTAGAAGAGTTGAAGAAGTAGAAAATTGTTAAGTGCCAGGTGCTGGTGGCTCACGCCTGTAATCATAGCTACTCTGGTAGCTGAGATCTGAGGATCACAATTAGAAGCCTGTGAGACTCTTATCTCCCATTAATTACCAAGAAAGCCAGAAGTGGAGCTATGGCTCAAATGGTAGAGTGTTAGCCTTAAGCAAAAAAAAAAAAGCAAAGAAGTTCAAGCCCCAGGACACTCTCTCTCTCTCTCTCTCTCTCTCTCACACACACACACACACACACACACACACACACACACATGTGCACATGGGATGCACACAGACTTTTCCAAGTGAACTTTGTGAATCAGGGACTTCTGTTCCTAAAGTTAGTATGTATTCCTTCTCAATATTACTTTTTCTCAACAGTTTTATTTTCCTCTTCCTATTTCATTAAAAAATGTTCACATTTAGGTATGTGAAAGTTCTTCATAGAACACTTAAGCTGACAATGATTGAATCATTTCTAGATTTCACTTCATGTTCCTAGTAAGGTACTTGTGGAAACAAATAGACACAGACTTGTGTGAAGAAAACATCAAATGCCAGTGTCCTGAACAGCAGCCACTTTTGCAGGAGGTTTGGAGAAATGTTGTATTCATTTTTCCTGATTTCTGTTTCCAATACCTTCCCTCCAACCCATCCATGGGAATAGAGCTGCCCTATTTCGTGATGTTATTAGGGATGGCCTTAGAATGTTGTAACAATTGGTATGGGAAAGCTTTATTTACAAGTTAGTTCTGTCTATCATCTTATTCCTTCAAACACACACTAAAACTAGATTTTAAAAAAACCCTTCACTTTAGAAAGGAGCATAAGAACTTAAGGGACACTTACGGAATAGGGGGTTCTTATCAAAGTGCTTCAAGCATCTTTGTTAATGGAAATTAAATTCATAATCAGTGATATGACAATCAAAACCTCATGTCAGCCCAATCTGTGCTACTTTTTCCTCTGAAGAGTCAAAACAATGAGAAACAGATTTTGACTTTTATGCTTGTTTTCTTCCTTTTTTTTTCTTTTCACTTCTGCACGCTGTCAATATAAATGGAAAAGAATGTTGAGGCTTTTCTCCACCTTTCCTGGAGAATTAAAGCTGACCTCTTTATTCTGCATCTTGCTGAAAATTGCACAATGACTTCTGCAATGGTACTTGTCTCCTTTAAGGAGTGTCAGAATATATGTGTCTAACTCCTTATTCGAAGAGAAGCATTCCCTCAGACCAGGTATGCAGTTGATAAACCTAAGTTCTTAGGCCAGGGTGTTGGAGTTTAATGAGTAATGAGGAAATAAAAAAGCTTGTAATGTCTGGCTGAACAAGTTGTATCGAAGACAATAATTTATATTTTATTTTCTTTCTTTTGCTGAACTGCCACATGCTACCTTTTGACTTCCTTCCTTCTTTCCATCCTTCCTTCCTTCCTTCCTTGATCCCTTCCTCCCTCCCTCCCTTCCTTCCCTCCCTCCTCCCTCCCTCCCTTCCTTCCCTCCCTCCTTCCTCCTTCCTTCCTTCCTTCCCTCCTTCCCTCCTTCCTTCTTTATTTTCTTCCTTCTTTCCCTCCTTCCTTCCTTCTTTGTTTCTTTCCTTCTTTCTTTCTAAATGGGAATGTGGGCAATTCAAACCATGCTCTCTATTTTTCTAATGATTTTCACTGATAATGACAAAATGTAATCCCATATGCATTAATTAAAGATTTTCATTAAGCTTAAATTCCAGCACATTTTGATAGATGGCTTCAGTTGTTTTGTTTGAATTTGTGAAACATGAAGCTTCTTGAATCCCAAGTCCTAATATTTTCCTAATGAGACCATAGCAAAATTTTAATTAGTCCCTTAAGCTTTAGTGATATTATTTTACTTTTATATCTGAGACCAGTGTAGCACACAGTACCTTTGCAGTAACTTTCCTTTGGAATTCTGCTTCTGATTTTTGAGGCTGGATTTTGAGATTCACAGAGAACGTGTGCAGGGAGGGCCAGGGTTACCTCCATCACATTTAATCAGTTTCCTACTGGCATACTACAACTGGGAGGAAATATAACTATTGCTACTTAAAAAATCCCTTATACACAAGTGTACTATGGTACACTATGGTAGATTCAGGGAAGAATTCAAAGGGTTTAATTCTTTTGAAAAGCTAACTCACAGTCCAACAAATAAACACCAGGAAGAGTGTGCTTGAAAGGATGAGGGTTATGAACAAGATGAGAAGTAGGCAAAGGAAACAAGGAAGGAGGCGAGAACGCAGTCATAATATCCAATGCATGCTTTGAAACAAAGAAACTTGAGGGAAAGGATTAGGTTGGGAGAGGCAGGGAAGAATGATGAAAAGGGGGGCATTGATCAAGATGCATTGTATTTAAAAAAGAAAACAGCGTTGTTGCATGACAGCGATTTCCCACAACTACTTAAAGATAATAAGATATATTGAAATAATACAGCAAAATCCTTATGAATACTTAATTGTAAAATTTATCAAAGAGTATTCATTGCTGAAAGAATACTGTTCACTTTGCTACTATTCAATGTTTGGCTTTCAACCAGAAAGTGATAGGCTATCATTAAGCAATATAGACCAATTCATTCTATCTTAATTTAGAAATTGTTATGATACATGGTAATAAAGAAGACTTTGTGTGATAAATATGATTTTTTCATCCTTTTCAAGAAAATTGAGATTTGTTCCATCTCCTTGAGGCTGCCCTCGCTGATATCTATATATCGCTTTCTATATATCAGTTTGACTCTATTAATATACTGTATTGATCTACAATTCATCTAATTGGTGAGAGGATATTAATGGATTCCATTAGTCCCTTTTTAATTTCCACATGTTGTAAGGACTATAAATCTTTATTTCATCTACTTGTAAGGGAAGGCCAGTTCCATTAGATCCAGCTGAAAACGGACAAATTCATAAGCCCAAGTAGAAGTCCTTCAAATATTCTGAAATGCTGTTTAAGTACAATAAAATACGAATGCTTAAAACAGATACGGGAATAAATAAAATGATAAAGTATAAATATAAAATTGTAAACACATAGGTGTGCGAAATTCTTCTATAACACCTAAGAATGATCATCTAAAGAAGTCCTGTACTTCCGGAATCCTCAGTCTTAATTGAGCAGGCTTCCTAGTGTTGCTTAGGAGAGATAGCTATGTGGCTAAAACAAAGAGACTTGCTCATTGGGGTTATTACAAGCAAAAAATAAAATGATGGTTAAATGAGTAGCACAGGTCCTTGAACATACCATAAGTTCAGGGCTATTTTTACTATGGGCCTAATATGTTACCTCAAGTTATTAGATAATGGTAGCAGGAATTGTAAACAAGTACTTCCTATTACCCTTCTTTGAGAGTACTTTCATCTGTTTGTCTCAAGCCAACAACAGTAGAAAACCAAACAGAATCTTAAACCCAGGAATTTTGGCTGAATGGCACTTAATCCATTAATGGCAAATAAAATCACCTAGGAACTTGTCAGATGAAAGGATTAGACTTAGAATTTTTGGAAAAGCACTGAGAGATGACTCTGTCTCTCAAAGGAGGGAATCTGATAGGCAGAGAAGGGAAGAGACTTATTGATTCCAAAGCTACTGACTGTAACAGCCAGGAACACAACTGAGACTTTACAAGTCACCTAGATCCTTATTCCTCTTTCCAATATTTTACAATATTTTCACTTCAATAAATACTAATTTGGGAACCATGCTTTTCATTTGGCTTAAATGAAGACTGAGTGCCTTCTGTATGCAAAGTGCTATGCTGTACCTGGAGTTGTAGAAAGGTGTGAAGATAAACAAGAGCTTAGCCTTCAAAGAAACCTATGTATGTATACATAGCTGGTGTGTGTGTGTGTGTGTGTGTGTGTGTGTGTGTGTGTGTGTATTTTTTTTCCCCTGGCTTACATGTAAATTTACATCAAGTATAACACCTGAGGCTCCATATGGTCCAATCTCCATGTGGTGTAACACATAAAGAAACAAGTATTTAATGGTTCTGAGGGAAACTTAAATCTTGAAGATTCCTCGAAGAGAGTTTCAATAATATAAATGTTCATTAGAAGTATTTGCTCTGTCTTAAACTTCCCACTCAAAGTAGGCACTAAATCCCCCCTACTTGTGCTCAGTTCCAACAACACTTCTATTCTCTTCCCTATGATACACATTTTTTTTGTTAATTTTTAAAAAAATCTTAGTACCAATGGTTTTGGGAGGAGAACAGCAAAAATTGATTTTCTGTCTCCCTAAATCTTTGCTAAAATCTTGTGAAATTTTTCCATTTATAAGGAACAAATAATACTTAGTAAAAAAATGAATGCATGTGTGGTAAGAGATAATAAAAGTATTTTTTTTGAAAAGCCTGGTTAATTTAATGAACTATTCCCCACATCATTAACAAGGAGGCTATTACTCAACACTATTTTTAAAATTTTATTTTTTAAATATAATTTTACAGTTATTATTAAGGTATTATACAGAAGGATTATCGTTTCATAAACCAGGCAATGAGTATAATTCTTTTTGGACAATGTTACCTCTTCCTTCCCCCAGTTTTCCCCTCTCTCCCAGCTCCATCCACAAGCTGCATAGTTCATTTTCTACATAGTATACTGAATACCATGACTGTATTTACTCTCCCTCCCTCCCTCTATTTCTGTGCCTCCCTCCTTTGCCCCCTAAAAGGACAACAACAGCAAAAAAGACCCAAAGGAAAAACATGCTACCATCACAAAAATAACACCATGACTACCAACAACAATTAAAAAAATGTTTCCATTCTGAAATTTGTCTTGATAAACAATATTTTATATGTTCAGAGGAGTTATTAAACACTGTTTTTCATCACGCCTTTGATGAACAAATTTCCTACACTTTGTAAGTATGGAAGCAGAGAGGAAGGCCTGGGACCCACAAAAGTTTCTCATATTTTGTGTTAAAAAAGAGAATAATATTATATAGAGAGTCCAATATTTCCCTAACCGTTTGGACAAGGATTCCTTTTATGTGATAGAAAACCACCTTCTCTCCCTCCATTGTTAATATACGTCTTTGGATTAGAGATATACTTTTAGTTTCTGAATTATCACAAAAATGAAAGATCATCTGTTTAAATGAGATAAGAGGAAAAGCTGGTGATGGGGGGAGGGGGCGGTTAGGATGAAGGAAGGTCTTTCTGGAAGGCGTGTGAGACTCTGTCCTGGCAGCTGTAATGGAAGTGCCCTGTAGATATTCTGGCAGCCAAGAGGCCCAGGCTTGGAAAACAATCTGGGGAAGAAAAGTGTTCATTCTGGCAATTCCTATGTAAGAAAAGACCTTACAAAGATCTTATTTAATAAGACCTGGGATATTATAAAATTGGTTCGGTTATTGCAGTTTTGATGGAGCTCTTGTAGTCACCAGATATGACTGACTCTATTCAACGAATCAGAAGGGTATGTTGCTCTACTTGAGCCATTAAGTTTTCCCTACTGTCCAATACTCCCACACATGCAAGAGTGTATCAGACCCTTTTTATTGTGAATCATAGGACCTATTTTTCTCCTGATTATGTGTCATTTCTTTGTATTGAGCATGAGGAAGATGAAATGGCTTAATAAAAAATCAGTGTAATCCTGTATTCTTCATATATATTATTATTTTTTCCTGTGTAGATGAGTATTACTAATGGATTCTTCTGAGGGTGCTACTCTTTAATGAAAAGGAAAAAATATAGTTTATGATTTTTCTTTCCCCTCTGCTTTGTATAACCAGCTACTCTTTTAATGATTGATTTTTTTAAACAAATAAAATTTAAAATTTCATCCAGAAATAATTATATGTTCTTTTTCTTAAATTTTTTTATTGTGAAAATACCATACAGAGGGGTTACAATTACATGGGCAAGGTAATGAGTACATTTCTTATCAAGCATTTTTGCCTCCTCCTTTGTTTCCCCTTCCCATCCCTTCCTACCCTCCCACCCAAAGTTGTAAAGTTCGGTTTTTGACATAACGACTTGTACATCTCATTGTTGCAATGGGTCCACCTGTATTCCTATTTAAACGGTTTGTTTTTGCCCTTCCCTTCCACAAATTATACCAACTTCAAATACAATGGAAGCAGGGGTTATACCGTGGGCGAGGAACATACAAAGCAGCAAAGAAATCATCTTATAAATATGTTAGAAACAGTGGCAAGAAAGAAAAAACATTTGAATATCTATCTTGGGGTTCATTTCACCTAACATCAACTTATCTGACCTTTTCTGCTTGTCTTAGACATGTACTAGTTATTGCAAATAAGGGAAACCATGGGACCTATGTTTCTTTGGGCCTGGCTTACTTCATATGCTCTTTTTCTTTTTGGTGCTGGTCCTGGGCCTTAAACTTAGGGCATGAGTGTTGTTCCTGAGTATTTTGCTCAAGGCTAGCTTTATTTCTGGCTCTTTTGGTAGTTCATTTAAGAGTCTCATTCACTTTCTTCCCCCAGCTGACTTTGAACAAAGATCCTCAGAGCCAGAGTAGCTAAGATTGCAGGTGTGGCCACTTGTGCCCAGCTGAAATAGTATTAAAGAAAAAAAATAAGATGTTGAGCCCTTCTTGCTCACATCCTAATCTTAGCTACTCAGAAGGCTGAGATCTTAGGATCTTGGTTCAAAGCTAGCTGGGGGAGGAAAGGGAATGAGAGTCTTCAATTAATCAGCAAAAAACCAGAAGTTGAGTGGTAGTTTAAGTGGTAGAGTGCCATCCTTGAGAGAAAAAGATAAGAGACTGAGCTCCAGAGTTCAAGCCCCAGTACTGGCACAAAAAATTTATAGAAAAAGATAAGGAAAAGAAAGGGACATGAGAGAGTATGATCAGCATCCCCTTCATGATCCACAGAATCTTCGGTAGTATTTTAGCCCCTCCAGCTCATCCCATATTCCCTTGCCAGTAAAATAGCTTATCCATTACTTGTAGACCTTAGACTTCCAGCAAGAAACAAATCTCTCACCTCAAATATCTCCTTAACCTTGATCTGTGAGCTAAGTAGAAAATTGCCATCTCATTAGCTCCCCTTTGTAGTAAATACAGACTGTATTTTAACCTGTTTGGTAAATACACCAAGATTTTCTTACCATTCTACTTCTGCCACATATACTTGATGTATCTTCTGGTCTCCAAGTGTTCATTTATGTTTGTATAGTTCTCTCTCAATCTTTCTAATAATTTTATGGATTCAGTTTCAGGGTTTTGAAGATAGCATTTTCTTTATCAACTTCTGATGTTTCTCACTAGTGGTTTCATGATGTCTGTGATTATTAATCTACCACATCATAGCTTTGTCAAAAGGAGTCTCATCTTGTTTACTAAGACTTTGTGAAAGGGAGTTATTGATATGTCTACTTGTCTATGAACACGCTATTGGGAAACACTGTATAATTTCTTTCTTTTTTAGATTTATCATAGTTATTGAATAATAAGTCTGGAGAAAAAAATATTTCTTGAGTTAAATGCCTAAATGTTTTTTGAAACTTATGTGCCAGTCTGTTTTCTGTTGCTCAAAACACAATACCATAGATGTTGTAAGTTATAAGCAAAAAGAGACTTGTTTCAGTTCATGGTTCTGATGAAAGAAATTAAGGGTCCTTTGCCTCTGATCATATAAAATTATATTTATTGAAATGAACTCCAGGAAATGGAAACAAGAAGCTTCTTTTTTTCTTTTCTGTCTTGTTCTTTTATCCTTTTTTTTTTTGCAGGGGGAAGCATATAAAGGAGAGCACAATAATGTAGAAACGAAGGATGAACAAAAGCATCTGTGGTACTTAGTGGATTTTATGTTGAAAATGAACTATACAACTTGCGGGTGTGGTTGGGAAGGGAAAACAGAGGAAGAGCAAAGGAAGGGGTAACACTGTCCAAAAAGAAATGTACTCATTACTTGACTTATGCAACAGCAACCCCTCTGTACACCATCTTTATAAAAACAATAAAAATATTTAAAGTCAATTAAAAAATAAAAGGAATAAAATAAATCAAAGGTCCCATCTTGCTAATGGGGTCCCAAATTGGCAAAAAAAAAATAAAAATAAAAAAAACTCATATGGTGGAAAAGGTCAAATCAAACTGGCTTTTGTAGCAGATCTACTCTCCAGAAAACCTAGTCAACCCATGAATGAATTAATACATTCTTGAGGGCAGAGCACAAATAACCTCTTAAATGTTTGAATTTGTCTCATTTCTTGTTATCTCATAGTGAGAATGAAATATTAACATAAATTTCAAGGAGAATAATTATTTCCAAAGCAAAACTTTATGCTAGGAGACTGAGACATTATGGTAAATCTTCCAACTATATTCCTGTTATATATATGAAAATGGTACCCTACTTCTAGTTTTCAGTTTACTATGGGACTTCAGGCAATCAGTGATGGTGCATATTTTATGTTTAACTTCAATAACTATGAAAGTAAACATTACTTTATAGATATAGAAGCTAAGGTTCAGAGAGGTAATGAATTGTTAGGGATATTATTAATAAGAAAGTTCATATTGAGTATTTGAGACATAAAGACTAGATACTGACTAACACAAGATGGAGATAGATTAATATAGTTATTGGATATCAATCCTAAGAAAAATTAGCTGAATTTTTGAAATTAATTTCTAAATGAGCTTGGAACCTTATGTTCTTTCTATAATTATAAAGGTTATAACAAAATAATGAAGAACTTGTGGATGCATAGAAACCATTAAAGTTTTCAAAATTTAGAGATGCTGGACATTTAACAAACCTAAATTCAGATGTGTTATTATATTGGCTAGAAACAACGCAGAAGGTTTCAAAACTTTTGCCTACCCTATCACAACCCACCTTAATGTTCACATTCACTGACAGAAAATCAAACTCATTTTGTAGAGGTATGTAGACATATCAAAAACTCTTGCTCTAGGATAGTCTGTCAAGTTGTTAGACTCAAAAACTTAAATTTAGGACTGGGAACGTGGCTCAGTGGTAGAGTGCTTGCCTAGCATGCAAGAAGCCCTACGTTTGATTCCTCAGTACCACATAAACAGACAAAGCTGGAAGTGGCCTGTGGCTCAAGTGGTAGAGTGCTAGCCTTGAGCACAGAGAGGCTCAGGGACAGAGCCCAGGCCCTGAGTACAAGCCCCAGGGCTGGCAAATACACACAAACAAAAACAACCATTGAGTCAGTTCTTTCTAAAGCTATGCCTCAGTAGGACTTGCTTTCTTACTTTTCATTGTCTGTCTGTCTGTCTCTCTGTCTGTCTCTGTCTGTCTATCTGTCATCTGTCTGTAGTACTGGGATTTAAACTCAGGGCCTTACCCTTGCTAGAAATGCTATTTTCACAATAAAAAAGTTATTATTAAAAAATCATTGCACAACTTCAACCATACCCACTGTCCCTCAGCTCTTCAGCTCAAGGCTAGCACTACCACTTGAACCACAGCGCCACTTCCGGCTTTTTTCTTTTTGCTTATGTGATGCTGAGGAATTGAACCCAGGGCCTCATGCATGCAAGGCAAGCACTCTACCACTGAGCCACTTTCCCAGCCCTTAGTTATTTTTTTTTCGATGAGGAAACTAACACTTTTGTCTGGAGCTGGCTTTGGACCATGATTCTCTTATACTGGCCTCCCACCTGGCTTAGATAACAATGGTGTGCCACTGCGCCCAGCATTTTTTTAAAATGTCAGTCCTAGGACTTGAATTCAGGGCCTGAGTACTATCTTTGAGCTTTTTTTGCTCAAGGCTAGCACTCTAACATTTGAGCCACAACTCCTCTTCTGGACTTTTATTTTAGTGCTAAATTGAAGGTAAGAGTCTCTAGGACTTTCCTTCTCCAAGCTGACTTCAAATCATGATCCTCAGATCTCAGTAGCTAGGATTGTATACAGGCCTCTGCTGCCAACTGCCTAGATGGCCCAGCTTGGTTTTTGTTTTTGTTTTTTTTTTGTTCTTACTTTTTAATTGTTCTTATAAAGATGATGTACAGATGGGTTATAGTTATGTATGTTAGGCAATGAGTGCATTTATCTTTGAACAGTGTCACCCCTTTCCTTGCTCTCTCCCAGTTTTTCCCTCCAAACCCCACCCACAAGTTGTATAGTTCATTTTCAACATAGTGTCTAGTGAATACCACTGCTGCATTTGTTCACCCTTTGTCCCTCCACTTCTGTGTCCTCCATTCTCCCAAAGATAGATAAATTAACAAACAAGTTGCCCAGCTTGTTTTTAAGATAAAGCTTATTATTTTGTCTGGCTGGCCTTAGAGTGCAACTCACCTGCATTTTAATTATTATTAATATAAACAAACATTTCTACTGTTTCATTACAGTCTCTCTATATTAAAAAAATTCACAGGCTTTTACACCCATAAAATTATCAGTGTTTGCTCTTTTCAGGCATTTTTTAAAACTGGTTAATGCTTATGTTTGGAAGGATAATGAATAATTTAAAAAATACTTTGAAAATCAGCTTCTGTCGTGTAAATGGAAATATGCTTATGTTCTTAGAGTCATTTTCTATTCACGATTTCAGAATAATACATTCTGTAGTATTTTTAAAATGTAGGAGAAATTAAATCTAAATTTAATTAAATCTAAATTGAATTTCTACTCTGGCATGACATCAATTGTAAGCTGCACCATCATTTTATGACAAAAAGGAGAGGAAAAATTGCCAAAAAACTGAGATCCACTATCAGTTATAAGACAAACCCAGAATTTTACAGACATTAAAATCTGAAAAAATAATCTTTGCATTTTAAAATTAATGAATGAAATATTTATTTATTCTTATCAGCAATTTACCCAAAGGAAAGCAAAGCCCAAAATTTATTAGGTGATTGAAACTTAATTTCATTCATTTTTAACAAACTAGAGAAGTGACTGAAGTAGGAGGTACTAAACCTCAGGAACCAATTCATTTAATATGGAAGAAATCCTGCTGTTAATGAAAGGAACAAAATGTAATTTGCTGTCAGAAACTTCAGTATATTTAGCACGTTAGTTTAACTTGGGATAAATGTGCTTTATAATGTGGAAAAATGCAGTGATGTGGATCTGGAAATCCTTATAGCTATGAAGCATTACTAATTGTAATAAAATGTAACACAGTCTTGTAAATTAAAAAAAGGAATCCAAAGCAATAATCATTTGTGAGCTATACATCAATTTCTTGGATAGGCTAGATAAAACATTTGTGAGCATTTAATTTCTACACTGGCATGAAAATTTTATCTCATTTATTTTACTCAATAGACATTGCTTTTCTGGAAACATATTTATAACGATACACAACCTCTTAGTATATAAATTATCTTGTAGAAGAAAATTAAGCATGTTCAAAACAATATAAACTTTTTGAGGTTACCAAGGTACCACTAAGTAAATTATGGCCCCCACAGTCCTAAATGCTACAGAGTAGCAGGGAAGATTTTAATGCACCTTTCAAATAGCCTAATTTACTTCCAGGGAGTAACAGACTAGTGGACAGATGACAAATTACACATCAAAATGCTTTTTCCTCACTGATTTGGGCTCAGCGTTGTCTGAATAAAATTAATGCCTTACAATTATTTCAAACATGGAAAGGCTAAGGTCTACACATACTTTCACAAGTCTAAAAGAAGACCATTCCATCGATCTAAGCACACTAAAGACACGGCAAGTGTAGTTGTATAAAATAGGATTGTTAAAGATGAAACTGGACAAGGCACTGTGAATAAAATTATATATTACATTATATCATATTATATTATTCTATTTGCCCAAGATGTAGTTGAGAAGATCTGATGAACAGGTAAACTCTTAATGCAGTCTATTCTGGGATACTTTCTGTCATCCCTGGGTGTTCCAGAAAGGTCTTCTTTATAAGAACCCAACCTGTCTATCCTTGCAGAATCCTTGTTATCAGGCAGCATCGTGACTCAAGGTAGATGTCTCCAGGCCATGAACGCCCTTGTGTGTGGTTACTGGAGAAGGTCTATTAAAAAGAAAGGGTAAAACATTTTTTCCCTTTGAAAACTTTTTGTTTGTTAGCCTTTATGATCTCAGAGAGATTACATAAACGTCTGGTATCCTACTTATTATTGCTTTTCCTTTGGGGAATGATGAAATAATTTGGAGTCATTTATGAATCTTAGGCCCTTGAACTCATATGATCCTTATTTCCAAATAGCCTTAAGCAACTAAAATTAAAAAGAAAAACCTACTGCGCATTATCACATTTCTTCTTTCACTGATGTTTGATTGTTTACTCCATTTGTATCACATTTAAGCTCATTGTACTAAATAAAATACTACCAAATTGTGAGAGCATTGACAGATTCCATGACAAAAATATTATGCTGTTGTTTTTCAAAGGCTCAGATTTCTCTTCCTCTGGTGTCTTACCTATGAGAGGCTATGTGTCCCCATTCCGTGGAAGGTAGAAAGAGCCACAGAGGAGGGGACAAACAGACCTTCAGTACAGAAGCTTTAGGGTCACTTCTTGGTCCACTATTGCTCTTTTCTCTCTGCCCAATGATATTTGTGTTATGGATAATCAATATTGAGGGTCTTCAATGCAGTTGCATCTGCTTGTGAAGATGATTGTAGAAAAGAATCATTATTAATTCAGGAGAGATCTGTGACATGAATGGGGACAATATTTTCTTATAAATTATGTGAGGCTTCTTGGCTTCTTCAACATAATCCAGCTGACCCTTACTCAAACAAGTGCCTAACATGTGGCACTTAGAAAATAACTCTAATTTCAAATCATAACATGGCTTTGACAATTAAATGGCTAATTAATCATTACCAACATCAGTGACAAACTATGGTGCAACTAAAAATGCTTCTTTTGTTTATAGTGCAGATTAAAAAATGTGGGAAAATAATTAAAATTCAAAATTATATATGTAATAAAAACAAAAAACCCAAAGTACCTAGGTATATCCAATTCAAATGGAATTGCAATATATGGGTTACAGTTATGAAATTTGTAAGGAGTTAAAAATGATTTTCAAGAATTGTTTTTCTTTTAGTAATAAAAGTGAAAAAACATGAAAATAAAACTTATTTTAAAATTTTGTTTTGGAAAATTTAGTAATCATATGGTGATGCACTTTTTTTAGTGCTACTTATTGACAATTAGGAATTTACTTCTTGGATGATGTTTGTTAACAGCGAATTGCTTGCTAAACTTTTGAAGAAATTCAGAGGAGTGAAGTAAGGTGTATGGAATGGTTTTAAGAAATAAGATAAGCAGAGATCTTATCATGTCTCCTTTAGGAATATATAAGGCAATAAAACTGCACAGAGCTGTTTTCATTGGCAGACATTCAAATACCAGCCTTTGACTGGTATTTGGAGGTTGGTAAGGCATGTATCTGTGCAATGTCTGTGTGTTAGGTCTCTCACAGAGTAGGGGATTTGCCATTGTATTAGCATCGCCTAAAAGTGCTAGCAACAGAAGTCCTAACTAAGTCCCTTTGATTCTACCCAAGGCAGTTCATAAACACACAGGCCGTGTTTAATAAGCCAGCAACTTTGGTATCTGGGAGGCTGAGAGCATGCTTGCAACTATGCTTCTTCCTTTAATTAAGGCAGCCATGAATGATTTACTTAGCATTATTATGACAATTCCATATTGGGTTTTACACAAATTTCATGATACACCCTAGATGATTCATATCAATTATAAGACATATGTGACATTCCATTCTTAACCTCCTATTTTTTAATAGGAGGAAACTAAGACATATGGGGAAAAACTGATTCTAGGCTTGAATTCTGATGGGTATGTGGTATGTCCTTCAGAAAAGGTTGTTACCATTCCCATTAGACAGATGATAAAACATTCTCAGAGGAACAGCACTATAAACAGCTTTACATTCCTTATAGCTGGAGCAACAATTCTCTTGACACTTGCTCTACTATCTTTTACCCTAGCATCAATCTGTAAGGTAATGTTCTTTTTCTCTGAAGAAACTAAGGGATGATATTCAAAGAATCCTTCTTGGGTCCATGGCCGCTACTCATCTCCCTGTGAACCAGAAGAAACAGACTCATAAATCATATAACACTATGCATAGCAGCCACCTGGCACCTAAATACTAACAGTGTATACATGAAATACTTTTATATAGCCATATGAAATAAATGTCAAGGCTTGAAAAATTACCACTTGGGTCATTGCTGGCCCTTCATTTCTACAGTCTGGCTATTAGAGCAGTCACTTACTACTACTACTATTATTTTTTTAAAGACATTCTACTGTCCTGGGGCTTTTCTTTCCAGGAAAAATAGTAACTTACTGGACAATAAAGAGAGAAGTTTGGAGCCTAAGAATCTGCAAATTTCATTACTATGCAATTCCTAACAATTTCCACTCATTTTCCTCAACTTCAAGTGTGCAATTCCTTAGCAACCTGAGTAATTTGGTCAAGGTTATTCTCTACAACAGAACTCGGCAGAGCCAGAGCTTTTGCTTGGATGAATGGCCAACCTCTTACCATCGATGAGTTAAACACGTAGTCCCTTTTCCAGCTCCTTCTGAGAAGACTAACTTCCCAAGAGGAAGATTTCCTGAATAGGAAAGTTTTCAGCTTCTTTCCTCCTAGATAAATCATATTGTAAATTACTTTTGTTGAATTCCTTTCTGTTTGCTTTCTATTTAGTTCTTGTTTCATTCCTTCTGGGCCTCATACATCCTCACTGTACAATAAATTCTCATCTGTTTTCAAAATAAATATTCAATAGAAGAAAGAAAAGAAAGAAATATTAGGAGGGTCAGAATGAAAAGGAATCCAGCTAGTCTTGATGGTATCTTTAAGGCTTACTTAAGAACTAAATATTTCTTCACATCTCAACTCCCATGTCATATATTATCTGACTTCTGTAAAAATAAAGGCAAGCAGATTCACATTTTGTCTCTCATTAATTTAAAGCAAATTACACAATGTATCATCTATACATCCCTGTACCTCAACTGATTTCCAGAAATCTAGATCTTTTTCCAGAATAGATCTAGCGCTCTGCTGCTTTATTGGTACAGCTTCTACAGATCTGATTGTATAATCTCTAGCACCGCTCTCTTGTCCTTTCCCAAATCATAAGTGTGAGAAAGAAATTATCTGGAATGTGACAAGTAGAAATTTATCAGATCATTACTAGCAACAATGCAAAATCACTCAGGATAGGGGAGTAACTATACTTCACGGGGTTTCCTGGTATGTTATAGGGTTCTTTGTAACTAGTGTCACACTGATAAACTAATATCCTCTGATAAATATGAAAATCTATGTTTTGATTGGTCATAATATATGCTGTTCTCTTTAAAACTTTTCCTGGTAATTATTTATGAATACATTGTATTTTCTATACAAGAAGAAAGTAAGAGCCACCTTATTTGGCTTGCTACCTTAAACCACCACTAATGTTTTAGTTATGTCTTTCTAGTCCTTATTTTCTGCACTTTTATTTATACATGAGTGATCTCAGAGGATACTATACATGAATTTTTACAACATTTCCCACTTAGTTGATAATAATTTTGTTCCCTCATATTATTAGGTAGGATATATGTTTTTAAAGGAGGATACACTAATATTTAAGAGGGATCATAAAGTAGCTTGTAGGGTAATAGGAATAAATTACTTCCTAAACTGGAAGGTGATTATGGAGTATATTGCTCATAATTTACTTATAACTTACACATTTTTGTTCTGTATGTTATAATTCAGTAAAAAGTTTATTTTACTAAAATATTACAAATTAATTGAAAAACAATTCACAATCATTTCATAACATCCCATTGTAGAGCTCTCCTAAAATATATTAAGCCATTCTTCCATCTTTAGGTATTTCATTAAATAGGCATTTAGCTTATTTAATAGTATCTCTAAAATAATGCTCCTATGAAAACATTGGTATTTAGGTATCATCTGTCACACATTCATTTGGAGGTAGAGTTCTGGAAGCATTGCTTCTTTCCTGAAAAGAAATACATTATAATGAGGGAAAAGGATTGTCATAAATACATTTTCTGCAGTTGTGTTTATTGATGGGGTAAATAAGTGGGCCCCTGAAATCCTTACCCTTGTAACCTGTAACAGAACAAGCTACGAGGTGAACATCACATGGAACTTTTGTGCATAGTGAGGTGGTGTTCCTCTCAACAAAATGAATCATTATCTTTCCAGTTCAATTGAGTAAAACATATTTGAACACAAATTACATGGCAAAATTTTCTTAAATACTATGATAACAAGAAGAAAAAGATAATAGCTTTGTTATTTGAAAATAACACTCAACTCCAACAAGAAATACTATTAAAATAGTGCATATATGATTATTCTTCAAAATTCAATGGACCTTTTTTTCTGTATATTAAGACATTGCTGAGAATTCAAGTGCATTTATAAATGCCATACATGGATACTACTGACATGTTTATCCATCCTTATGCACCAGCTTCAACCAATCAGAACTAAGGCTGGCTCAGACAAAATGACAGCTATTGCAATGTAAATGGCTTTTTGTTTTGGTGTCTTCTGGCTAGATACCTGTGTCCTAGTCCAAAATAGGTATAAACAATTGTTTTTATTTCTGCCTTTAGATGTCACCAGAAAAAATAAAATATCTTCAAACTTATTGGGGTGCCGGGCGCCGGTGGCTCACGCCTGTAATCCTAGCTACTCAGGAGGCTGAGATCTGAGGATCGCGGTTCAAAGCCAGCCCGGGCAGGAGAGACCGTGAGACTCCTATCTCCAATAAACCACTAGAAAACCGGAAGTGGTGCTGTAGCTCAAGTGGTAGAGCGCTAGCCTTGAGCTGAAGAGCTGAGGGTCAAGCGCCCAGGCCCAGAGTTCAAGCCCCACAACCCCCAAAAAACAAAAAAATACAAACTTATTGGGGTTTATGAATGCAACTATCTTACATTTGAAATATTTAGAGAAAGCAACCTAAGAGGTATGATTTACACTCAAACACCTTGCTGTTAGTTTTTACCCAACATGATTCCTTGGACCCCTTCAACTTTTCTCATCATTATTTCCTTTGTGTTTATTTCCTATTTATTTCTATTGTTGATAGTTATAGCAGCTTGTTAGGAGAAAAATTACATCATATATTTACTCCTAAATGTTGGCAGTGAATATAGGAGCCATGTGGGAGGTGGAGATGGGACATGGGCTAGACATATAAATATAGTAAATGAAAATTTAAGAAGTCCCAAACCTGACTTTCCCAAAGCACTTCTCAACTTACCATATACATACTCACAAGACAACCTGTTTGAAATGAGCTATACAACTTGGAGGGAGGGGGCAGACATTGTGGGGGAGGAGAGGAAAGGTAGGAGAAAAACAAGGGAGGAGGTAACAAAGTTTGACAAGAAATGTACTCACTACCTTTTGTATGTAACTGTATCCCCTTTGTAAGTTACCTTGACAATAAAATTAAATTAAAAAATAAAATTGTAGCTAATTTTTTAAAGCAAAATAAAACATATCACAGAATTGAGATAATAGCAGCTAGAACTGTAATAGAACATTCACCAAATACTATAAACTGTTTTTGTGTGTGCCAGTCCTGAGCCTTAAATTCATAGCCTGAGCACAATGGGCACTGAAGACTAGTGTTCTACCACTTGAGCCACAGCTCCATTTCCAGATTTTCATAAACTTTCTTGCCCAGCCTTTCATTACTTTTTAAGTCCAATAAGATTTTTACATCTTGCTGTCCTCTGAAGTATCCTGTCCTCTGAAGTATCCTTCTTAGGATTTATGGGGAAAACGAAGTTGGGAATGGAAATTTTAGGTGATACTATTACTGTAATAAGAAATAATGTTTTCTGTAAGTTTATGTCAAAGAATGACAGTTGAATGGTCCAATATGGTTTTCATTGCTCAGACTACAAAAGTCAATGCTAAATGAATGCTTAATATTCACTGTGGGAGCAGATAAGGATAGAATGACTGTTTCTTAGAATGAAATATGGACACTGGCTCTAACTGGAGCCATCTTGGCAACATGGTGGATGATAGGGAATTGGGTCTAATTGGCTCCATCTTGGCTTCTTGGTGGATGGAGGTTAAGTCCCACCCACAGGTGATGGGTGTGCCTGAATTCCTGAGGCACTGGCTGAGACTTGGACAATAGTTTTACTGGACCATGCAAGACCTATACTGTGAACTTGGCAGACTCTTTGAACTCTGGAGCTCCCTGTGACTCTACCCCTTGACTACGATCCTATTTATGCCCGACCAGCTCAGCACCATTTTACACCATGCCTCATGTCTCCTGACTATCCTCATGTCATCACTGCATCTCTCTTCAGCTCTCCATTAGAATTGATTTGGTTGTTTTTCTGCTCTTTCTTTACTACCCACATTGCTCAATTTCCTAACAGTATTTAGTAGATTCAAAGCTGCAAGTTTTGGAGGACATGTGTCCACCCACAGCTGCTGGCTTTCTAATAAAGACACCAGATTTGACCTCTCTATTTCACAATCGAAGTGATAACAAGAAGTGATCATTTCGGAAAGAATACACACTTTGGAATCTGAAAAACATGAAGTTCTGAATTAATCCGTCTAAAGTCACTAGCTAAGTGACCTTAACCCTGATCCTCAGATTCCTCATCTGTAGAAAGAGGAAACTAAGTGCTGTAAAGATTAGAGACAATATTCATAGAGTGACAAAGTAGCATCATAATACTAATTATTATATTTATTGACACCTATAAATAATAAAATTCACCAGCTGTAGCATGTGAGGTAAAATTAGGCAATTATCCCCCAAAAGATACTTTTGTAATGAAAGTTTCACTTCTGAAGCTTTTGTCAAGTAAAGTTGGTTTCCACAATAACTCAGTTTAGAAGAATTAATAGTGGTGCTTTGATCTTGGTAGGAGGCATCCTCTGTGAATTCTTGGACAATAGGCAGGTAAGTAATGAAGCCACTGCTGCCCTGGGAATCTAAATATTTTACATTTCATCCACCTTTTCATGAAGCTTCCCTGGATCAAACACTAGAGGTAAGACTTTTTTTAAACCCTCTGATCCAGCCAAATTATCTGGAGGCAAAAGAATGCTTTAGTTTGTCAATACAGTCTGAGATAGAAGTGAGGGGGAGGAAAAAAATTAATCATCTTCATTTCAGGAGGGCTTTAGTTTCATCCTTTTTCCCCCTCACAGATAGATAAACACTACTCAAGAAGGTTCTTCAAGCTTTCCCTCCATTCCCAGAACCCTAGTTCTACTTACACAGACTCTGCTTTGCCCTATGTTCTTCAGCCATCTTTGCCTCCAGAGCTTTTCAAGACCTCTCTTTATCACCCCCTGCATCTGAACTGCAGTTTCAGAGTTCACTTGGAGATCTTTTTAAGAGGGAAGAAAAGTGGTAACTAGTGAAGCTCTAATTCACCATAGAAGATGGTGGGGAATGAGCAGAACAAGACTATGGGATGTAAGAGGACAATAAGGATGGTTATGTGTGGGAGCATGCTCACACACACACACACACACACACACACACATATACACACACCATGCCCAATTTCAATTTCTGAAATTTCTTATAGAATTTCCTTTTGGGGATCAAGCCAAACTGTTTATTGTGTTACTAACATTTTTCAGTACAAAGATGTTATGGAGGCCATGCATCCTGCAGGTTCAGTGGTGGCATGTAGTAAAACTCAGATTTCATTCCACCCCACCTTACTAAGAGCCTGAGCTCCAATCAGCCTACTGCAGTCCTCCTTGCCTATGTCCCAGTGAGTGTCTACTAAAAGAATGGACAAATAAAATGTGCACAACATGACATGCAGGTCTGAGCTGCACTTGAGTGCTGGCCCTCAAAAGAACTTTTTCTTTACAGAAGGGACAAAGAAACATAATCAGAACTTTCTGGAAGATCTTCTGGCTCCTGTTCTCTCTGTTCCATACTAGTTCATTGCAAATATGGTCACTGATTGGTCATGTGATTTCTTGTTTAAAAATCTTTTTGAAAATAAAATGCCAAAGAAAACCCAACAATTGGGTAAGATTTTTGTTGTTGTTTTTTCCCTCCAGAAAACCACACTAGGACCATAAAACCTATGTTAAGATTGTTATATCCTGACACTGAACAGTCTTATCAATTGAAGACTGTATCAGTGAAAAATGCATCAGTAACATGCAATTTTGGTCTTGTTGAATTTTTCCTCTTGGTTTGATATCTATGATATTTATGTCAAATTTTTCTTGAATCATTACTTGAATAGCTTTTCTCTCACTGATAAAATAGAAACTAATGATGTTTTATGATAATGGATCAAAATGGGACATGCTACTTTCAAATGTATGCCTGTTTATTAGCAATATGCTCTATAGGTCTCATTTTAGTTAGTCCTATGACATCTATTTTGCAATTATTGTTTAATTTGTTTTCATTTTTTTATTGTGAAAATACCATTCAGAGGGGTTACTATTACATGGCAAGGTAATGAGTACATTTCTTATCAAGCATTGTTGCTTCCTCCTTTGTTTTTCCCCTACCATCCCTGCCCTCCATCTCCACGACTACACTCCCCCTTCTTCTGCCAAAGTTGTAAAGTTCGTTTTTCGACATAGCATCTTGTACATCTCATTGTTGCAATGGGTCCACCTGTATCCCTATTTAAACAATTTGTTTTTTTCCTTCCTTATTTTTTAGCCTGTAATCCTATCTACAACAGAGGTTGCAAAATGAAGTCAGAAAAATTTGCAAGACTCTTTTCTGACTTATAGGTAGATGCAGTGACATGCACTTGTCATAGAAAGTTACCTATGAAGCTGAAACTGGAGAATTAGGGTGCTAAGACACCCTGGGCAGAAAAATCTTTGAGACTATTTCCACAGAGGGAAGCTGGACATGATGGCACACAGCTGTGATTCCAGCAATAATGGAAAGCCTGACATAGGCAGAGCACAGCTCCTAGCATGCTCCTTGATGGGAAATGAGACCTAATTCAAAATTAATCAGTAAAAGTCAAAGCTGAAGTTGCAGTTCAAGTGGTAGAGTGCCAGCTTAGCAAATGTGAGGTTTGGAGTTCAAACCCCAATACCACCAGGGGAAACCCCAATACCGGGGGCAGGGGAACACAGACGTCTAACTTGTTTTTTGTGTTGTCAAACTGCCTTATACTTGAAGGCACAATTCCTCACATGTGAGTGCTTTAAAAAGTGTAGCTAAGTGTTTCTATCAGGAAGGGCCGGCTTCTTCTTCTTCTTCTTCTTCTTCTTCTTCTTCTTCTTCTTCTTCTTCTTCTTCTTCTTCTTCTTCTTCTTCTTCTTCTTCTTCTTCTTCTTCTTCT